>NC_055995.1:62257856-62857856 GCF_018446385.1 Zingiber officinale | reverse complement strand
AGGAGACACAGATCAAGGCGTACAGGTCAGGACAGGTGGACTATGGCTTACAGGTCAGGACTTACAGGATACAGGACAGGACTCACAGGATAAGACATGCAGAGCCGGTCATACGGACCAGGACGTACAGTTCAGGGTAAGCGGAGTAAGGTTTACAGGTCGGGATTTACAGGGTGAAACATGAAGAACATGATAGGTGGGCTAGGGCGTACGATCCAGGACTTATAGGATAAAATACGGAGCAGGGCCATGCATACGGGACGAGACTTAAGGAACGACAAGCGAAGGCCTAGATTGGCAGGGCGATATGTGCAGGTCTGGATTTACCGAGATTTACCGAATGGCAAATGCAGTGCTGGACATACAGATCTGGATTTACGGGGCGACAAATACAAGCCAAGGAATGTGCCAGGGAATGCAAGTCTATGCCCACAGGTCAAGATTTGCAGGTACGAGAACCTAGTCCAGGGTTAACTGTAACGCCCGAAAATTCTCGAAACTATATTATAAATATTCTATGATTTTTCTGGAATTTTTAGATATTTTCTGGAATTTTCCGAGTAGCGGAAACAGTAAAAATAATTAGAACCGCAAAATAGCTTAGGCGGGAATCGAACCCGGAACCTCTCGGATCCAATAACTTTTAGTTAGCCTTAGTAACCAGATGAACCCAGCAGGGCCGTGCTGAAAGGAAAGGGAAACAATTTAATTTATATTAGAGTCGGGCCAAAATACCCACTTAATATAAATATAAACTTAAAAGGGGTTTGGGTTATTTCTTTGGTTCGGCAACTCCCTCTCCTTACCCTAGCCTCACGCCGCCCCTCTCCTTTTCTCCTCCTTCTCTCGGCGCACCAAGCCAAGGGCCATAGGAGCATCTTCCAGCAACATCAAGGATACGAGGACGCTCCTCTCCGCCAGAAGAACGCGTAGACGCGAGAAGATCGTCGAGAAGTCGTCTCCACCGAAATTCTAGCGAATAGAATTGTAAGGAAATTAGCGTACGAGGTAAGAAACCCCTCACCTGCAGTATAAGTAGCTCCATTTGGGTTTTCTACGCATTAGTTTAGCTATATGCAGATTTTTATCAACGCATAGCGTGAAATTAACCCTCCTCGCAGGTTTAGGGATTTAGTGAGTGCCTTCGGATGGGCCGGACACGTCTTTACCCCCTTCAGTTGGAGGTTTTGATGTTGTCGGGTGCCTAAAGGTAGTCTCCCAAATAGAGAGGAGAGTTAAAGCACACTAAGTGTTCGATAAAATAGCTAGTTAAGTAAAAATGCAAACTAGGCATTTTAACAGCTCAGTTGAATGCATTAGAAGCATCTAAATCAGTAAATCAGTTTATTCTAGCTTATATGGGACTACGGTCCAATGGGTGGGCTCCCACAGTCGCCTCTGGGTTCAGACAACCTAGCTCTAGGTTCAGATAACCTAGAAACAGCAATTTAGAATAGTTTAGCTATATTCAGTATTTTACTTTTCAGTTGGCACTGTACCGGATTAGATATCCATTGGGTTGGACTCCCACAATCGTCCCTAGGTTCAGATAACCTAGTAAACCCTACTAAATTCGGGACTTGCAAACCCGGGTTTAGTTAGGGATGCGCGCACAAGTTGCCGGGCCCAACAGCACATGATTATTATTTTGATCTACTATGCTATTAGTTTTCAAAACTCATAAAATCAGTTATGTTAGTTGAGTTTGATTTCAGCTTCAGGTTGGTTTCAGTTAGCTTAGTTCTCTATTATTGTTCTATGTGATTAGCTTGCTATGCCATGTTTCAGCTTACATGTTCAGTTATTTCAGTTTATGCTTGCAACCATAGTATGACATGCCAGTACATGTTTTCAAATAGCATTCTTTAAAAGCATGTTTGCATCGTTGCATGTTTCAGTGAGGTAGTTGGTTTCTTACTAAGCTTTAAGCTTACAGATTCTACTTTCCTTATACTGCAGATAAAGGTAAAGGGAAAATTGACTAGCAGAGGAAGTTGGAGTTCAATGCAAAGATGGTGTGTGTGGCAGGAACTGGAATAAAAGATCCTCAGGGGTTTTAGCAAGCCTAAATAGTTAAATTCTTAGTATTTCTTCTTTCATGCATTTTTAGACCTTAGAATGTTTAAACCATGGGAGATTTATTTAGTTTGTTAGTAATTATGTTAGAATGCTGGTTAATAGTTGCTAGAATATATTTCAATTGATTTTAGAATTGTTGTGTGAGGTTTTGGCACGCCAGAGTGCTGAAATCAGAGTTTCTGGGCGAAATCAGAACCCAGATCGGTCTACAGACCGATCGGAAGTGGGGTGAGCCACTGGATCGGTCAGCCGACCGATCAGTGTGCGAACAGAGAGTTTATGGATCGGTCAGCCGATCGATCCAGATCTGAACAGAGAGTTAGCGCCTGCGAACAGTGAGCACCGAAGCTTATTGATCGGTCAGCCGACCGATCAGTAAGACACTGGATCGGTCTGCCGACCGATCAGTGTACTCCTGGATCGGTCGGTAGACCGATCCAGCCGCGTATAGAAGTGATACAGCTTCTGGATCGGTCAGCCGACCGATCCAGAGCCTTCTTCCGTGCCAGTATCCTGCTGGGTCGATCACGGGATCGATCCGACAGCCCAATCGATCTATGGATCGATTGAAATGCCTGATTACAGCTAGCAGGACATCCGAAAGGTATAGAATATCTCCCCTAGCATGTGTACGACTCCTAGGTACACCTAGAATATTAAGTTCAGTTTACAGTAATTAGTTTAATAAAATTTTAATCAATCCAGATTTTCCGCAATAGTAATTTAGCACAGCATGAACTGTAGCGATCGGCCTCGCATCCTAGCCAGTAGGAGGCGGGTCGTTACATTAACAGACCGGGGCGAGCACACACTATACGACAATCAAGCCAGGGAATCTTAACAACCTGTTAGAGAATAATCATCGCATGTCAAGGAATATGCTAACGGTCTAGGGCTCATTGCCCACCGATCCCTCCTTATACCTATAGGAATATGCCATGTGTCATTCACCGCTAGACAAATCCTGACATCCGACATTACCTGACATTCGTCGGACTCCAGAAGTACCCACTGCCATATAAAAAGGGAGGATTTTTTCCTTACTCAGGTACGCTCACTCATCTTTTCACATTTAGTCCTTTACTTTTCGTCCTTTCATTTCACTGTACTTTTAGAAAAAAAGTACCTGACTTGAGCATCGGAGGGCCTGACCCGGGGACTTTTTCCCTGGTTCTTGGTCTCTAACGACCTGGGTGCTTGTCTGAGTGTGGGCAGGAGAACCCCACCTTGTCATCCTAATCATCTTCTTCCGTCATCCTCTCGCGATAACCCTCGCAGGAAGTACAACGCCAGTGACTCATCTCAACGACCCCCAGTCAACGCCAACTACAGCACAACCGACCTCCATCCAACTCCGCTTCCGGACGAGATTAAATTTGGCGCCGTCTGTGGGAACACATTTACCTGTTCCGAAACGTGAAGATGGAGGACTCTGGTAGAATCAATGTAACCATGACAGCAAGAGAATATGAACTATTCAAAGAAACCAAGAAGCGGGCAGCCTCTAAAAAGCAAACTACCGCCTCTCGACTGTGAAAGTTACCCGAAGTTTCCAAAGAACCGGCTCACGCCTCGTATCGAGGTTCTAAGAGAAAGCAGCCCATAGAATGTCCCCCGGCCTTCTACAGGGAGCCCGACCAGGGTTATTATCAGCCAGATCCTGGATGTTATAGCCACAAAGAGCAACCATAAGTTTCTGTGGCAGAAAGTTCCCTGCCGAAGGATTCGAAAAGGGGAAAGGCTACCATCCTTCGAGAAGATCGCCGGGTGGAGCCAGAGGAGAAAGTGCCCTTCTCCTACAAGATATTAGAAGAAAAGCTGCCCAAAGGATATAAACCCCCTGCTATTGGGGAATATGATGGTAGCAAAGATCCCGAAGATCATATTCGTAAGTTTAGAAACGCGGCTCTGCTACACCAGTATAGCGATGCCATTAAATGCCGGGTATTCTTGAATACTCTATCGGGATCCACACATAAGTGGTTCGATGGACTGCCACATGGGTCCATCACCTGCTTCTTGGATTTCAAGACCGCATTCCTGCGCCACTTCTCCAGCAGCAGGAAATATCAAAAGACTGACCACTACCTGTTTGCTCTCAAGCAGGGGCCCTCTAAGCCATTAAGGAGTTATATCAAAAGCTTCAATCAAGTGGCCTAGGACATCCCCGCAGCCACATCAGAAATACTCATGAGCGACTTCTCTCATGTACTGAAAGAGGGAGAATTCTTTAGGGATCTCATCAGAAATCCCGTAAGGAATTTTGATGAGATGCTAGAAAAAGCTGCCAGCTACATCAATGTAGAAGAAGCGCAGGAGGCTCGAAGGAAGGCAGACAAACCGCCCTCCTCTGCCAATAAGCTGAAGAGAAGAGTACGCCAATCACCTGCTCAACCTCTCACACGCGCTCGGGAAGCCCAACCTACCTTCCCACCCCCCCCCCCCCGGTCAGGATGTTCGGCCGATCCCGCGTGTAGCTACAGTCCATGTCCCCCGACCTGGGCCTTGGGGACCGCGCTATTGTATTTATCATCGGTCACACACGCATGCCACCAGCGATTGTTTTCAATTCACTCGTAATTCTCGTCGTGCTGCCGAGTTGGGCTTGCCACCACCCGAGCTGGCTCCTCAGGTCCAAAGAAAGATGGAGGAGCGACGTGATGCAGCGGGATAGGCAAGCAGACCCTGGACAGATCAGGGGGGCCTGGTGTGCAGCATCAAGGACGTACCGGGGAGCAAGGAGAAGCTCGTGAAGAAGAGAATAGGGGCAATGCGACCATCAAGGACATAGGCATGATCTCTAGAGGGCCTACTGATGGAGATTCGGGTAGGGCACTCAAGTCCCATGAACGCCGGCTGGAGATCCACGCTGTTGGATGTAGCCAGGAGCAGGCTGTTGTCCCTGTCATTAGCTTTGGGCCATAGGATTTGGAGGGATTGGAGCTGCCTCATGATGACACCCTCATCATTAAGGCTGTCATAGCAAATAGCCGCGTGGCCAGAGTCTTCATTGACACCGGGAGCTCTATCAACGTGTTGTTTAAGACTACTTTTGAAGAAATGCAGATCGACGCCAACGAGCTTCGACCAGTGGCTACTTCTTTATATGGTTTCACTGGTAACGAGGTAAAGTCCATGGGTCATATCAAGTTGGACATATCTTTGGGAAGTGAACCATTAGTGAGAATCAGGAGGAGTACCTTCATCGTGGTAGATTCGCCCTCTTCTTACAATGTCATTCTAGGTCGACCAGCTTTACATAAGTTTCGAGCTGCTGTTTCCACCTTCCACCAGAAAATCAAATTCCCCATGGGGGAGCAGGTCGGAGAAGTTAAAGGAGAGCAGTGAGTTTCACGTCGATGCTATATTGATATGGTCAAAGTAGAAGCTCGCAAGGCACAAAGGACTCAAGATGGGGTCGTTCATGGCATTCAAGAAGAAACTCTGCCTATAGCGGAAGAACCCATTCCTTGGGAGGAAGTGCAATTATATCCTGAATGCCCCGAGAGTCTTACTCGTATAGCTGGTGATTTACCTCCCAAGCTTAAAGAAGAATTGATCCAATGCTTGACTCGCAACAGAGATTTCTTTGCCTGGTCCGTTGAAGAATTACCAGGGGTTAGGCCTGAAGTAGCAGAACATAAGTTACATCTCTTGCCTGACGCCCGACCTGTCAAGAAGAAAAAGAGAAATTTCTCGACCGATCAAAATAAAATTATCCGAGCTGAAGTGGACCAACTCCGGAAGGTGGGTCACGTTAGGGAAGTACAATTCCTATCCTGGCTTTCTAATGTGGTCCTGGTGGCGAAGCCCAATAATAAGTGGAGAGTTTGCATAGACTTCCGGGATCTCAACTGCGCCAGCCCTAAAGATTGTTATCCTCTTCCCAGAATTGATCAGCTAGTAGATTCAACCCTGGTTGTGAAAGGATTTGCATGTTGGATGCTTATTAGGGGTACCACCAAATCCCCCTAGCCATAGAGGATCGGGAGAAGGTCAGTTTTATTACAGCGGATGGTACTTTCTGTTACACTATCATGCCTTTTGGACTCAGGAATGTTGGAGCTACTTTCCAACAGATGATGGATAAAATCTTTCGAGAGCAGGCCGGGCATAACGTGGAAGTCTATGTGGACAATATACTCATCAAATCCCCTTCAGTCGCAAACCTGATAGTTGACGTGGAGGAGACCTGCGAAACCCTTCGACAGTATGGGTTAAAATTGAATCCCTTGAAGTGTTTGTTCGGAGCCAAAGGAGGAAAGTTCTTGGGATACCTAGTGACTGAGCGGGGAATTGAAGCCAATCCTGAGAATGTCCAAGCACTCTGAGACATGAAGGCCCCCCCAAAACCTGAAGGAGGCTCAGAAGTTGGTAGGCAGGATAACAGCTCTATCCAGATTTATCTTCAGATCAGCAGACAAAGCAGCGCCCTTCTTTAAAGTGCTCTGGAAAGCTTCCAAATTCCTGTGGGACGAGGAATGTACACGGACTTTTGAGGAGCTAAAAAAGTATCTAGAGACCTTGCCTTCCTTGTTCAAGCCTATTACGGGAGAGCTGCTCTGGGTCTACCTGTCAGCCACCCCTGAGGCCGTGGGGGCAGTGCTTGTAAAAGAACAAGACAATGTACAGCGGCCAGTGTACTTTTCCAGTCATCTACTAAAGGGAGCTGAGTTTAGATACACAGCTCTAGAAAAGTTAGTCTACGGACTAGTCCTCATGGCTCGACGCTTGAGGCCCTATTTCCTAGCGCATCCTATCACGGTCTTGATGAATAGCACCATGGGTAAGGCCCTTACCAACGTAGAGGTTGCTGGCCGGTGGACGACAGAATTAGGAGAATATAATATAGTCTATCAACCTCACACAATTATTAAAGTGCAGGCCTTGGCCGATTTCTTGACAAAAATTCACCAAGTTGATTCCGACGAGACTTGGAAGGTGTATGTGGATGGATCGGCTACACAGCAGGGAAGCGGCGTTAGAGTTCTTTTGATATCCCCTCAAGAAGACATCCTGCAGATAATCGTCCGGTTAAACTTCCGAGCCACTAACAACGAGGCAGAGTATGAGGCTTTGTTGGCAGGTCTGTGTTAGTTAGAGCCCTAGAGCAAATCATTTGATGATTGTATTATGAACTTGTTGTATCATATTCTTATATATAAATAAAGGCATTTATTGTTTTGGTTATTATACTTACTTGTATTGGTGCCAAATAAACTAAGTATAATAGCGTCCTTGAGTAGAAGGTTCTCACCTATATCAATCAGTTAGTTGAACCGATAGTGAGATGATATAGGGAACACTACTCTTAATCATTCCTAGTCGAGTATTAACATTAAGGGACAATGTTAATGCAATAATACTAGCATGTAGGTCAACTCGATGACTTGATCTCACAAGTCATGAATATAGAGATATCAAGTTGACACATGGGTATGCGTTGGAGAATGTATACTGAATGACCCGCCATGAGAAAGTATCATGGATCGTTATATGAGTGTCATATACTTTCTCATGTGGCTATTAGTATGACTACTAGTCCTTAGACCTGAAGTCACCATGGTTCCCTACATAAAGAGTTATGTACTTTGGTTTCGTCAAACGTCACCTGTAACTGGGTGGACAATAAAGGTAATTACTGGGTATGTAACAAATTATGCGGAGGGATGTGAGTTATGTAGATGGGATCTATCCCTCCTATATGACGGGAGAGACATCGGTATTCTTGATAGAGTGAGACCACGAAGTGCATGGCCATGCCCAAATGAGTCAATATGAGATATTGAGCTCATTTGATTTAGTGAGTCTACTTGGAGTTCAAGATTTAGATTGATCAGAGGATGACACGGTCTATGCCTCACATTGATCAATCTAGATGTCTAGGATAGAAGGAAACTTATCATATATTGTGAGGAGTCACAATTAGTAGTCACAAGGTGATGTTGGATCTCAACATTCTTGTAACTTGGATAGTAATGATGTGTTGCTAGATACCGCTCATTACTTATGCTCCTAAATAGGTTTAGGGGCATTGCCAACGCTACAAGAACCTATAGGGTCACACACTAAGGACAATTAGATGAAGATTAGGTTCATATGATGAACCAAGAGGATTAGATTCATTTGATGAATCAAATTGGATTAAGAGTAATCCTAATTGGGCTAATTGAGTTGGACTCAAGTTAATTCATGTGTTCAATGAGTCTAATTTAGATTATGACTCATTGAATCAATTTAATTAAATGAATTAGATTCATTATATTAAATTGGCTTGAATTAAATGGTTGGATTAGATCAACCATGAGAGAGATTAAGTCAAGTTTGACTTGACTTGAGAGGAAGAGGGAGAGTCAAGTTTGACTTGACTATTTGCCACATCATTAGTGATTTGGCATTAGGAGGACTAATGATGATGTGCCACATGATCAAAGTGTTCCACCTCATGGGGGTTACAAAGTCATTGTCTTTAATGGCTACATTTAATGAGAATGGGGGTTACATTTTGGAAATGTGGCCGGCCACAATTTTGAATGAATTGGATTCATTTTCATTCAAGTGGCATTATTCCATCTTCTTCCTCAAGTGCTCTCCTCCTTTCTCCCTCTCCTCCAACTTGGCCGAATCATCAAAAGGTGCTAGCACACCTTTTTGTGTGATTTTTCCATCTACGTGTTCGTGTGGATACTTCTAGAGAGTTGTCTACTTTGACAACTAGAGATCCGGCATCTCCTTGGACAAGCGGGACTCGCGAAGGGCACGCATCGAAGGTATAAAATTTTCTCCATGTAGATCTAAGTGTAGATCTAGGTAAACTCGTACTCGTAATTTCGAATGATTTTTCTTTGCACGGATCCGTTGGCTAGGGAGTTTCGGGGTTTCCGCGACGCGAAAAAATGATTTTCGCGGCCCGAAAATCCCAACAGTGGTATCAGAGCCACATGCGAAGATGAATACGAGTTTATTTTGGTTTTTATGAAAAATAAACATTCTGTGACTTTCTGTAATTTTAAGTTTTTAATGGTTTTTATGAGTATTTTTCTCGTAGAAGCGAAGCACAAGTGTTTCTACACTTGTAGGCTTCGACTACCGAGAAGTTTTTCCCAAAACGGCCAAGTTTCGCCCCAAAACGTTTTGGGACAGCAGGCTAAGGCACTGTTAGATCGCAAAGGAACCCTCACGATGGTTAGATCGCGGGTAGGGGCGCTGCCCCTGGCCCCGCAAGGGGATTCGTTCTGCGATTGCGCTCGAAAACCGCTAAACGGAACCGCCGGGAAATTGTACTCGTAAAAATTGTAAAAAATTATAGGAAAAATTACAGAAAATTATAGAGATATATAATTTCAAATTATATATTATTTTTTTGTGATTGTCATGGCCCAAAGACCCAATTCGATTGGATAATTTGTGTTGTAATTTATAATATGGCCTGCGTGACGTCATGTGTTTGTGTGTACTGTATTTGATACGCGACCTACGCGTCGTGCCTCCCTATTTATATTCTGGTTGTAAATTAGATTTAGACTCGAATGTAACTTGATTTTCAAAATGTAATGTAAATTTTGAAGCGGTGGAAGGTCCACTCGAGACGGAGTTACGAGGAGGGCGCGAGCAACACTAGGTGGTCATAAGAAGGAGCTTGAGAAGCTGTTGACCTTAGGTTGACCATACGATCTTCTCATTGACTTGAGAAGATCATAGTAGGGCCATGACATAATCACAAAATTCAGTTAATTACTTGTGTATGTGATGCATGCTTAATTAAGTAATTAATTAGTGCCTAACGAATTAGATTAGATCTAAATCGTGCACAAGATGCACCCTTACGATTAGATTAGATCTACATCATGTACAAGATGCACTCCATCGATTAGATTAGATCTATATCGAGTATATGATACAACATCGACATTTAGATTAGATCTAAATCACGACAACTCAAAATGCCTACCGTGCTGTGATACCTACTACTACCTCGATCACATGTCGTTGTTGATTCTGCCAAAGCAGAGCAACACATATTATCTTGGTAGGGTACGGAGGGACAATCTTGGTCCCGCCTATCAACGTATGGGTGAGTACAACTCAATTAGATTGAGTAACTAGTTAACTCGGTTGGATCGAGTACAACTATAGACATTCTTCCAACAGTTGGAAAGATAGGACATAAATCACATTTATATTAATTCTTGGGCGTATTAGCCAAAGCTAACTCAAGTTTTAATATAACTACGGATAATGATCCTATAAACAAGAGTTGCATAGAGATGTAATTGGTAAATCGTTACCTACCGATCATACTAACTCTTGGGCGTATTAGCCAAAGCTAACTCAAGGGTTAGTATGATATGGATCTTGTCCCACATGAATTATAGAATTCAGTGGGAGCATCATTTAGTTAATGGCCTAATTAAATGATTAAAAGAATATGATATTTATTTTCTGTATTTTTCTGTTGTATATAACCATGACGTCAAATACGAACACTTTCTCTCTGCGATCTGTTCTTGAGAAGGGCAAGCTCAACGGAGCAAATTTCCTGGACTGGTACCGGAACCTGAGAATAGTTCTCACACAAGAACGTAAACTATACGTTCTGGAGCAGCCCATTCTGGAGGCTCCTCCTGCCACTACCACGCGAGCAGACCGAGATGCTTACAAGAAGCATCAAGATGACGCATTAGATGTGTCCTGTCTTATGCTCGCGACCATGAACTCTGAGCTTCAGAAGCAACATGAGTTGATGGGCGCTTACGATATGGTTGAACATCTTTGTCACCTATATCAAGGACAAGCAAGGCACTGGAAGAGGAACTCCAAAGAATACCTGGAAGATCTTAAGAAGAAAAGAAATAAGATTTTTACTTCAGGTATACATGTTATAGAAGTCAACCTCTCTATTTCTTCATCGTGGGTATTAGATACCGGATGTGCTTCGCACATTTGTACTAATGTACAAGCGCTGAGAAATAGCAGGGCATTGACGAAGGGTGAGGTAGACCTACGAGTAGGCAATGGAGCACGGGTTGCTGCTATTGCTGTAGGAACTTACTATCTATCTCTACCCTTTGGGCTTGTACTAGAATTAGATGATTGTTGTTATGTGCCTGCCTTGACTAAGAACATAATTTCAGTTTCTTGTTTGGACAAGAAAGGATTTTCGTTTACAATAAAGAACAAATGTTGTTCCGTCTATTTAAACGATATGTTCTATTGTAGTGCACCTCTGATGAACGGACTCTATATTCTAGACCTTGAGAGCCCTATCTATAACATAAATACCAAGAGGTTCAAGTCAAATGACATGAACCAAACCTACCTCTGGCACTGTCGCTTAGGTCATATAAATGACAAGCGCTTATCCCAGCTCCATAAGGATGATTTGCTGGACTCATTTGATTTTGAATCATATGAGATATGCGAGTCATGCCTACTAGGCAAGATGACCAAGACTCCCTTTAATGGGCACAGCGAGAGAGCGACCGATTTGTTAGGACTTATACATAATGATGTATGTGGCCCTTTCAATGTGGCTGCTAGAGGCGGTTATAGGTACTTCATCACATTTACTGATGACTTCAGTAGATATGGTTATGTGTACTTGATGACACATAAGTCAGAATCCTTTGAAAAGTTCAAAGAATTCAAGAATGAAGTACAGAACCAGCTTGGCAAGAGTATTAAGATACTTCGATTAGATCGAGGTGGAGAATACCTTAGCCATGAGTTTCGTGACTATCTAGCTGAGTGTGGGATTCTATCCCAACTCACTCCTCCTGGAACACCACAGTGGAATGGTGTATCCGAAAGGAGGAATCATACCCTATTAGATATGGTACGATCTATGATGAGTCACACAGATCTTCCGACATACCTTTGGAGTTATGCTCTAGACACGGCAGCTTTTATACTCAACCGAGTTCCATCCAAGGCCGTGATAAAGACACCATATAGGATATGGACTGGGAGAGATGCCCAGGTGTCTTTCATGAGGATTTCGGGTTGTGAGGCTTACGTTAGACGTCAAGTCTCAGACAAATTAGGACCCAAATCTGACAAGTGCTATTTCATTGGATATCCCACGAAAACTAAGGGATATTACTTCTACATTCCCAGTCAGCACAAGATAGTTGTGGCAAAGACTGGAGTCTTTCTAGAAAGGGACTTTGTTTCTAGAAAGACTAGTGGGAGTACATTCGATCTTGAAGAAGTTCAAGATGCGGATCCTAGCACTGAAGCCTCGATGGAAGTTGAACTGGAACCACAAAGTGTTATGGATGATGTTGTTCCACAAAGAGTTGAGGAACAACGACCAGTTCAAGTAGACATACCTCTTCGCAGGTCTGATAGGGTACGTCGTCAGCCTGAGAGATACTCATATCTCTTGTCTGACCATGATAACGTTGTGCTCATAGAGGATGAGCCTACCACCTATCAGGAAGCTGTGATGAGACCAGATTTCGAGAAATGGCTAGAGGCCATGAGATCCAAGATGGAATCCATGTACACCAACCAAGTATGGACTTTGGTTGATCCACCTGAAGGGATAAAACCCATAGGGTGTAAGTGGGTCTTTAAGAGAAAGACTGACATGGATGGACTTATCTATAAGGGCCGCTTGGTAGCTAAAGGTTTCAAGCAGATTCATGGTATTGACTATGATGAAACCTTTTCTCCAGTAGCGATGTTTAAGTCCATTCGGATCATGCTTTCTATTGCAGCTTACCATCACTATGAGATATGGCAGATGGATGTCAAAACCGTGTTTTTGAATGGAAACCTACTTGAGGATGTGTACATGACACAACTTGAGGGTTTTGTAGATCCACAGTATACTAGCAGAGTATGCAAGCTGCATAGGTCCATTTATGGACTAAAGCAAGCTTCTCGGAGCTGGAATCTTCGAGTCAATGATGCAATCAAACAGTTTGGTTTCATCAAGAACGAAGATGAGCCTTGTGTCTACAAGAAGGTTTTAGGGGATATAGTTGTCTTCCTCATATTGTATGTGGATGACATACTACTCATTGGGAAAGACATCCCTCTGCTACAGTTTGTCAAGACTTGGCTAGGGACATGTTTCTCAATGAAGGAATTAGGTGAGGCATCCCGCATTCTAGGGATACAGATCTATAGAGATAAATATAAGAGATTGCTTGGCCTAAGTCAGAGTACATATATTGACAAGGTACTCCTTCGGTTTACCATGCAGAACTCCAAGAAGGGATTTCTGCCAATGTCACATGGCGTGAGTCTTTCGAAGACTCAGGGTCCCTCTTCTAGAGAGGAGAGAGACCGCATGGATCAGATCCCTTATGCTTTAGCCATAGGATCGATCATGTACGCCATGCTATGCACTCGACCTGATGTCTCGTATGCTTTGAGTATGACGAGCAGATATCAGTCAGATCCAGGTGAAAGTCACTGGATAGCAGTCAAGAATATTCTTAAGTACTTAAGAAGGACTAAAGAATATTTCTTGATATATGGAGACAATGATGAGCTAGTTGTAAAGGGTTATAGTGATGCTAGCTTCCAAACCGACCAGGATGACTATAGATCGCAGTCGGGGTTCATATTTTGCATTAATGGTGGTGCTGTGAGCTGGAAGAGTTCGAAGCAGGACACAGTAGCTGATTCTACGACAGAGGCCGAGTATATTGCTGCATCAGAGGCAGCAAAGGAGGCAGTTTGGATTTGCAAGTTCATCATTGAACTTGGGGTGGTTCCTAGTATTGCTTACCCTATTGAGCTCTATTGTGACAACAATGGAGCTATAGCACAGGCGAAGGAACCTCGCTCACACCAGCGGACCAAACACATACTACGGCACTTCCATCTTATTCGAGAGATTATCGAGAGAGGAGATGTGAAGATATGCAGAGTACCTACAGAGGCTAACATCACATATCCCTTGACCAAGGCTTTGGCACAGAGGATGCATGATGGTCACACTAGGTCATTGGGGCTTAGAGCCTACACTGATTGGCACTAGTGCTAGTGGGAGATTGTTAGTTAGAGCCCTAGAGCCAATCATTTGATGATTGTATTATGGACTTGTTGTATCATATTCTTATATATAAATAAAGGCATTTATTGTTTTGGTTATTATACTTACTTGTATTGGTGCCAAATAAACTAAGTATAATAGCGTCCTTGAGTAGAAGGTTCTCACCTATATCAATCGGTTAGTTGAACCGATAGTGAGATGATATAGGGAACACTACTCTTAATCATTCCTAGTCGAGTATTAACATTCATGGACAATGTTAATGCAATAAGACTAGCATGTAGGTCAACTCGATGACTTGATCTCACAAATCATGGATATAGAGATATCAAGTTGACACATGGGTATGCGTTGGAGAATGTATATTGAATGACCCGCCATGAGAAAGTATCATGGATCGTTATATGAGTGTCATATACTTTCTCATGTGGCTATTAGTATGACTACTAATCCTTAGAACTGAAGTCACCATGATTCCCTACATAAGGAGTTATGTACTTTGGTTTCGTCAAACGTCACCCGTAACTGGGTGGACTATAAAGGTGATTACTGGGTATGTAACGAATTATGCAGAGGGATGTGAGTGATGTAGATGGGATCTATCCCTCCTATATGACAGGAGCGACATCGATATTCTTGATAGAGTGAGACCACGAAGTGCATGGCCATGCCCAAATGAATCAATATGAGATATTGAGCTCATTTGATCGAGTGAGTCAACTTGGAGATCAAGATTTTGATTGGTCAGAAGATGACACGGTCTATGCCTCACATTAATCAATCTAGATGTTTAGGATAGAAGGACACTTGTCATATATTGTGAGGAGTCACAATTAGTAGTCACAAGGTGATGTTGGATCTCAACATTCTTGTAACTTGGATAGTAATGATGTGTTGCTAGATACCGCTCATTACTTATGCTCCTAAATAGGTTTAGGGGCATTGCCAACGTTACAAGAACCTATAGGGTCACACACTAAGGACAATTAGATGAAGATTAGGTTCATATGATGAACCAAGAGGATTAGATTCATTTGATGAATCAAATTGGATTAAGAGTAATCCTAATTGGGCTAATTGAGTAGGACTCAAGTTAATTCATGTGTTCAATGAGTCTAATTTAGATTATTACTCATTGAATCAATTTAATTAAATGAATTAGATTCATTATATTAAATTGGCTTGAATTAAATGGTTGGATTAGATCAACCATGAGAGAGATTAAGTCAAGTTTGACTTGACTTGAGAGGAAGAGGGAGAGTCAAGTTTGACTTGACTATTTGCCACATCATTAGTGATTTGGCACTAGGAGGACTAATGATGATGTGCCACATCATCAAAGTGTTCCACCTCATGGGGGTTACAAAGTCATTCTCTTTGATGGCTACATTTAATGAGAATGGGGGTTACATTTTGGAAATGTGGCCGGCCACAATTTTGAATGAATTGGATTCATTTTCATTCAAGTGGCATTATTCCATCTTCTTCCTCAAGTGCTCTCCTCCTTTCTCCCTCTCCTCCAACTTGGCTGAATCATCAAAAGGTGCTAGCACACCTTTTTGTGTAATTTTTCCATCTACGTGTTCGTCTGGATACTTCTAGAGAGTCGTCTACTTTGACAACTAGAGATCCGACATCTCCTTGGACAAGCGAGACTCGCGAAGGGCACGCATCGAAGGTATAAGATTTTCTCCATGTAGATCTAAGTGTAGATCTAGGTAAACTCGTACTCGTAATTTCGAATGATTTTTCTTTGCACGGATCCATTGGCTGTTGGTGCAATATCCCTAAGGTCAAGGTTGACCTGGTTGACCAAGCTTGAGTCTTGGTTTGGATTTCGATGTTTGACAATAAGATATTGATTGCAGAAGAGTCAAGTAGGTCAAGGTTGACTGGATACTTGACTGTGAAAGTCCTGGTGAGTGAAGCCAGGCAGAAGGAAAACCCTGGTGAGTGAAGCCAGGTGAAAGTCCTGGTGAGTGAAGCCAGGCAAGGGAAAATCCAGATGGATCAAGGATGATCGGACATCTGATGTTGGGAAGTCCAAGTAAGTCAAAGGATTGACTAGATACTTGGCACGAGGAAATTCAGATGGGTCAAAGGGATTGACCAGACATCTGGTGGAAGTCCAAGTAGGTCAAGGGAGTGACCAGATACTTGGCACGAAGATAAAAGTCCAAGTGGGTCAAAGGGATTGACCGGACACTTAGTGAGGAGTCCTAGCAGGTCAAGGGAATGACTAGATGCTAGGCATGACGTACCAACAGGTTAAGGTTGACCGGATGTTGGTTTGGGAGGTTTAGGACTTGGTTTTGGGCAAATACCAAGTGCTGGATCAATCAGTGGATAGATCCAGGCTCTGGATCGATCAGTGGATCGATCCAGACCTTTCCCAGCGAACAGGAAGCCTCTAGATCGATCATTGGATCGATCCAGATGTCTCAATCGATCAGTGAATCGATTGGGACGCTGCTGCTTCGCGCGATAAGCGCTGGATCGATCCGTGGATCGATCCATACATTTTTCCAGAGCACAGAGGCACTCTGGATCGATCCGTGGATCGATCCAAAGCCTCCCCGATCGATTGGGAATAATCGAATCGATCGGGATTCGACCGTTGGCGTCGATAAAGGCCGCAGGCGCACGATTCCTTCGGCATCTCTTCGCAGATTCATCTCAGATCTCTCGCCAGCTTCTCCACAGCACTCACAAAGCTCAGATCGCCAGTTCTTGAAGGATCTTGGAAGGTTTCCAAGTCAAGAGGCGGATCAAAGCCAAGAAGAGAAGCTAGGGTTAGGGTTTGTACTCATTGTAAGCTTGTAAGCTTGTATTTCTTGTATCCTTTCCCTCTCTTCTTGTGTTGAGTCTTGTAGAGCTTCTCCGCCCTTGGTAGTTACCATAAAGGAGAGTTTTACTTAGTGGAGGGTGTGTGTGTTGGTGTGGATCCTTGGATTAGTCACCTCTTGTGAGGTGGATACCAAGTAAACCAACCGTGTTAGCGTTGTGTGATTGTTTCTTTGTATTTCCACTGCACATCTTTGAAGAAACAATCAACGCCGAGCAACGAGCGAACGCGACGAGCTATTCACCCCCCCCCCCTCTAGCTACTTTTGTTCCTAACAAGTGGTATCAGAGCGAGGCCGCTCTTCACCGGAATCATCGCCGGAAGGGTCAAGCATAACAAGGAAAGCTAGAGGGTAAATAAGTTGGAGCAAATTCATTAAAAGTCAAAGAATTCAAGAAGCTCAACTTCAAGATGCAATTCCAAGATGGGCTTGGATTTGACACAAGGGTGGCTTCACCATAGACATCGGCAAGCTTCGATTCTTGGAGATCAAGAATTGAAAATTTTCTTATGATGGAGATAGAGAAATGGTTTGCTCTAATGGAAGGCTTCAAAACTCCAACAAACTCCAAGGGCAAGCCTCTCAAGAAAAGCAAATGGAGCTCGGAGCAAGTCCAAAGGTGCGAGGCAAATGACAAAGTGACCAAGCTTTTGGTCAATTTATTGCCAAGCACCATCCTTTGCAAAATTGGAGAATTTGAAGATGCAAAGGAATTATGGAGCAAATTGGCCAAGCTTCATGAAGAGATCCCCTCCACTGTACAAGAGAAAGAAGTATCCAGAGAGGGTGACTCTTTGGAGCAAGACCAAGAGGAGGACTCCAAGGTTGAGAGATGCTCAACCTCCGAAGAAGAAGTCCAAGAAGAAGCTTCATCCTCAAGGGAATGCATCGAAGGGAACAAGGAGGGAGCATACTCCTTGTTTCATATTCAAGATGATGAAGCCTCCACCTCTAGGATTGAGGGGGATCGATCTTTGGTGACGCCGGATCAAGAAGAAGGAGAAGCCTCTACATCCGGGTCAAGAGACGAAGAGGAGGAAGAAGATTCTACCTCCACAAGTCAAGAAAAATCAAATGGAGGGAAATCAAGGTCCGATCAAGAGGAAGCTTCCACCTCCGGATCCAAAGGAAAAGATGCCACCCCTACAAGAAAAGGTATAAATATTTCAATTAATAATAAAAATCATATTATATGCTTTGAATGTAGGGAACATGGGCACTACAAGAGCAAGTGCCCCAAATTGGCCAAAAAAAAGGGCCAAATGGCACAAAAAGGCAAGGAGAAGCTCAAGGAGACCAACCCCGGAACAAAGAAGAGCAAGGAGCACATTGTGTGCTTCTTGTGCAACCAAAAGGGGCATTACCTAAGTCAATGCCCTAAGGGGAAGAAGGTGGTTAAGGCTCATGGAGGAAGCTCAATTCAAGGGGGAGCCTCCAAGGTAAAAAGAAAGGTAACTTTCATTGAGCCTACCCCTTTAAATTATGGTAAAAAGCATGATAAGTCTAACTTATATCATTTTAATGCTATTTACCATGAAAATAGGAAGCATGATAGCGTTAAGGAAAAACATATAGCTTTTCATGCTAAAACCACTACACCTAGGGCTAGGAATGTGGGTAAAAGTCTAGGCAAGAACTCTAAGGATTCTAGTTACAAGCCTAGAAACAAAAATGCTCATGGATCAAATGGAAAAACAAAAACTAAGGACTTAGTGATGGAAAATCAAGTCTTAAGGTCAAGACTTGACAAATTAGAAAAGACCCTAAAACGAATGGAAAATATCCTAAAAGGGCAAAACGAGCATAGCCTAGGTCTAGGAGCACAAAAGTCATCCAATGGCCATAGAGGTTTGGGATACAAACCCAAAGCAAAAAGGGATGTGCCTAGTTATCATAGGGTTCCATATAGCTATAGAACAAACCCTAAGTCTAGAGGTCAAGTCAAAGATACAAGGGAAGATATCCCTAGAAGTATCTTTGCAACCAAAGTGACTAAGACTTCTAAGAAGTCTAAGAAAGTCACTAACAAGGTCACAAGGGAGGTTATCCTTAGAGCTGACCTAGAAAATGTGACCAAGGCTTCTAAGAAGCCCAACAAGGTCACTAGGAAGGTAACTAGGGAAGTTATCCCTAGTGAGTACCTAGAGCATCCAAGGAGCACCAATAGGTGTTGGGTTCCTAGGAGCATTTTCTCTACCCCATAAATGGGTTAGAGAGTGTCAACTCCGATTAGAAGGGTAGTTAACACAACTTTGAGGAAATTGACACTCAAGGAGTATTTTCAAGGTTTTGTTAACCTTTGAAAATGAAATGAAATTATTATTTACTCCTTGAAAGAGTAAAATGTGCCTAATGGTGGAAGAATTGATTTTAATCTTAAATGGCACATATTGGGAAATTCATAAGAACTACCAAGTTGGGATTTTGGTATGTTCTTAGGAAATTTAAGGCGATCCGGACCTTAATTTAAAGGTGCTACTCTTGTGGAAAAATGAAATATGCCAACATTTGAGGATATGCTTATTTTCAATTGGCATACATTAATCAAGGGAATTAGAAATGCAAATTTAGGCTTTGGCATTTTCTTGAAGCACTTTAGGGCAATCTAGGTTTAAGTTGTAAGTTTAGCTAAGATTTTAAGGATACTTAGATAGTTAATCTAGGTATATTTTATTTATGCTAAATCTTGCCATGATTGTTTGTCCATCATATGCCATGACATCATGTCTATTTTTGCATTCATGTTTTATTATGAAAAATCCAAAAATACCATGTCATGACATTCATACATCATGTAGTTATGAGAATCTTTCTTTTGAAAGTTATTTTATTTTGATGTATGCCATAACATTATCATGCATTAGTTTAATTCCCTGTAATTAAGGACAAATGGCATTTAACAACACTTATTAACAAGTGACATCCTAGGTGGATGTCTGATATCTCTAGAATGCCTAGATAGATATGCATGATCCCTAGATTAGGGCAAAACTAAAATCTACATCTCAAGAAGACTATAAGGTGACTTGTATGTATTTTAGTGCACATTAGATACAAGTGAGATGTTAGGATGATGAACAAAACTCAAGATGTTGATTTAGTGCATTCGTTTGAGTTTTTAAGTTCATCAAAACACATAGTTATGTGTTTTCCCATCATTGGGAAAGCTAATGTACAAGTCATGTGCATTAAGCTCAAGGAACATGGTGGGATATTGGTTTGAAAATGTTTTCAAAATGATTTTGGAAAACCTTGGTGAAGGCTATCTTTTGATAGTAATCACCATTGAATAGTTAGACACAAACTTGAAGAAAATACTAAAGTTTTTGCAAGTTTTCAAGTTTGTGTCAATCTTTGAAAATTTGAAGTATTTTCATAGAAAACTATTTTTCCTTGATAGTAAATGCCCTAAATAATGCCTACATGAAATTTCATGATTTTTGAATTTTTGTAGAATTTTCTAGGGGTTTTTGAAGTTGGCTGATTTTGAAATTCAGCAACTATCAGAGCTCCGATCGATCCATGGATCGATTGGAGTGCCTGAATCGATCTGTGGATCGATTCAGAAGGCAAGTCTCCCGCGAGCAGAAGCTCGCTGGATCGATCAGCCGATCGATCCAGGAAGTCTGAATCGATCAGTGGATCGATTCAGAAAGGTTCAATCGATTGGAACTCACCTCCAATCGATCCAAAGTTGCTGATTTTGGCTGGGAAAGCCTGATTTCAGCATCGTTAAGCCTATTTTAGTCTAGGTAACCTTTCCAAACCCTTAAAAATACATTTGTATACATAAAAAGGGTGTTTTCATGTGAAAACAAGGATAGATTGGTTAGGGAAGGCTAAGTTGAAGTTTAGGTTGAGGTTTGTTTCAGATTTTGAATATTTTGAACCTCAAAACTTCTTAAATTGGGTTTCCTAAAGTTTTAGGGATTCCAGGTCATTGTTGGTGCAATGACAGAAGTTACCACCATGTCTTTAGGGGGAGGGACTCTTTAAAGACATGAAAAATTATTTTTCATGAACCTTGGAAGGTGGTTAACCTTCTTTAAAGAAAATGCTCATGTATGAGCTTTTGAACTTGAAATGGGGAGTGGATATCCTCATTATTTCAAGTGGGAACTCAAGTGGTTAGAAAATTCTCAAGGTTGGGTATTTGTCTACATTGAGAGAGAAGTTAAGGATAAATGAAGGGTATGAGACCTTCATTATCGTGTTGATCACAACAAGTGATGTTGTGAACAACGATGAGCAACTCTTCAGGGGGAGAGTCGTCAACAAATGGATTTGTTGATGTGTACCCAAAAATGGGGCATTTGTTGAAGAGTGCCCAAGATTGAGGCACGGGTTGCGGTGTGTTCAAGGATGGGTTGATGTGTGCCAATAGGGGGAGAATGTGTGGTTTAAGTTAGACCTTCATTACCTATAGGGGATGTCATAGGGGGAGAATGAAGGGAACCAACATTCATACTTTGGCATGAATGGAGTTAAGGCTATTGGATTAGCTTAACTCAGAATAGTCCAAACTTAAAGGTATTGTCAAACATCAAAAAGGGGGAGATTGTTGGTGCAATATCCCTTAGGTCAAGGTTGACCTGGTTGACCAAGCTTGAGTCTTGGTTTGGATTTCGATGTTTGACAATAAGATATTGATTGCAGAAGAGCCAAGTAGGTCAAGGTTGATTGGATACTTGACTGTGAAAGTCCTGGTGAGTGAAGCCAGGCAGAAGGAAAACCCTGGTGAGTGAAGCCAGGTGAAAGTCCTGGTGAGTGAAGCCAGGCAAGGGAAAATCCAGATGGATCAAGGATGATCGGACATCTGGTGTTGGGAAGTCCAAGTAAGTCAAAGGATTGACTGGATACTTGGCACGAGGAAATTCAGATGGGTCAAAGGGATTGACCAGACATCTGGTGGAAGTCCAAGTAGGTCAAGGGAGTGACCAGATACTTGGCACGAAGATAAAAGTCCAAGTGGGTCAAAGGGATTGACAGGACACTTGGTGAGGAGTCCTAGTAGGTCAAGGGAATGACTAGATGCTAGGCATGACGTACCAACAGGTTAAGGTTGACCGGATGTTGATTTGGGACGTTTGAGACTTGGTTTTGGGCAAATACCAAGTGCTGGATCGATCAGTGGATCGATCCAGACCTTTCCCAGCGAACAAAAAGCCTCTGGATCGATCAGTGGATCGATCCAAATGTCCCAATCGATCAGTGAATCGATTGGGACGTTGCTGCTTCGCGCGATAAGCGCTGGATCGATCCGTGGATCGATCCAGGCATTTTTCCAGAGCACAGAGGCACTCTGGATCGATCCGTGGATCGATCCAAAGCCTCCCCGATCGATTGGGAATAATCGAATCGATCGGGATCCGACCGTTGGCGTCGATAAAGGCCGCAGGCGCACGATTCCTTAGGCATCTCTTCGCAGATTCATCTCAGATCTCTCGCCAGCTTCTCCACAGCACTCACAAAGCTCAGATCGCCAGTTCTTGAAGGATCTTGGAAGGTTTCCAAGTCAAGAGGCGGATCAAAGCCAAGAAGAGAAGCTAGGGTTAGGGTTTGTACTCATTGTAAGATTGTAAGCTTGTCTTTCTTGTATCCTTTCCCTCTCTTCTTGTGTTGAGTCGTGTATGGCTTCTCCGCCCTTGGTAGTTACCATAAAGGAGAGTTTTACTTAGTGGAGGGTGTGTGTGTTGGTGTGGATCTTTGGATTAGTCATCTCTTGTGAGGTGGATACCAAGTAAACCAACCATGTTAGCGTTGTGTGATTGTTTCTTTGTATTTCCGCTGCACATCTTTGAAGAAACAAGCAACGCCGAGCAACGAGCGAACGCGACGAGCTATTCACCCCCCCCCCCCTCTAGCTACTTTTGGTCCTAATATTGGCTAGGGAGTTTCGGGGTTTCCGCGACGCGAAAAAATAGTTTTCGTGGCCCGAAAATCCCAACAGTCTACAGGCAACCCGTCATGTGGGAGCTGCCTGAGTAATCATCTATTTGGATTCCCAATTGGTAACCCAACAAGTAGCGGGCAACTTTGAGGTCAATAGTGATAAGCTACAGGTATACCGTGAGGCTTATGAAAGAATGAAAGAGGAATTCAAGGAGGTCATGGTAAGCAAGATTCCCAGAGCGAAAAATGGTCGAGCCGATAAATTAGCCAAAATGGCTAGCTCTCTGACCACATGGGTACTAGATAAGTCAATAGCATAGACCTTCCTCATAGCCCAGATAGATCTTCAAAATAACATGGACGAGCTTATTGATTGGAGAGCACCAATGATTAGTTATCTTCAACAAGGTATCCTGCCAACCGACCTTGAGGAAGCATGGCTGGTCAGGAAAAAGGCTCACGCCTATACCATGATAGGAGATCAGTTATATAAGCGGACATTTTCTAGGCCTTTACTCAAGTGTTTAAGCATGGAAGAGGTGGATTATGCCTTACAAGAAATACATCGAGGGTGTTGCTATAGTCACGTTGGAGGCAGAACATTGGCCCGCAAGGTGTTGTTGGCCGGCTATTTATGGACTACCTTACAGAAGGATGCTCTGCAGTTGGTAAACACTTGTTTATCTTGCCAGAAACATCAAAATCTGACGCATACGCCCACCTCGAAGTTAAAGACGTCTATAGTTTCTTGCCCCTTCAATCAGTGGGGTATGGATATTGTAGGAACATTCCCTATGGCACCTGGTCAAAAGTGATTTCTGCTTGCGGTAGTGGACTACTTTTCCAAATGGGTAGAAGCCGAAGCCCTGGCCAGAATTACAGAGGGAGTAGTTATTCAGTTTTTGTGGAAAAATATTCTGTGTCGATTCGGCATACCCCATAAACTGGTATCAAACAATGGAAGACAGTTTCAAGGGCGGAAGATCCAGGCCTGGTGTCAGGGGGTCGACATTATACAAGCCTTCACATCCGTGGCATACTCGCAAAGTAATGGTCAAACAGAAGTTATTAACTGAAAGATTGTGCGAGGATTGAAGGTTAAATTGAATCACGTTGGAGGAGATTTGGTGGAAGAATTGCAAAGTATTCTCTGGACCTACCGTACAACGCCCCGGGAGAGCACATGCCTCACTCCATTTCATCTAGTCTACGGCAATGAGGCAGTAGTACCTATAGAGATAGGGGTGCCTTCAACTAGGAGAATGCTATACGATGAGGAGAATGCCGAGCGACAACTTGCAGAGCTGGATCTTATTAGTGAAACCCGTGAGCGGATGGCTGCCAGGCTAGCTGCCTACCGACAAAGGATGAGGCCGAATTGTGATAGAAAGGTGGTTCCTCGTTTCTTCGGGGAGGGTGACCTGGTCTGGAAGCGAACAAAACCTGTGGGGGACGTAGCCAAGCTAGCAGCCCAATTGGATGGGCCTTATAAAGTTATTAAAAAGTTGGCGTCAGGTGCTTACTACCTGCAGGACGATCGAGGTAGGAAGCTAGACCGACCCTGGATCACTAACTATCTTCGGCCTTATCGCACATAGATAGCTTTATTTTCTATAAAGTCTAGTCCTGATAAATGTGGGTCTGATTGAGATATGATAAGTCAGGTCGGGAATATTTGTCTGACCGGTCAATCAGAAGGTTAGCCTGGTCAGGATCGTTATGTCCTTACTCTTTGTAAATCATCAGGCTCATTTTGGATTCATACCCAGAAGGCGGATAACAAGAAATGGGATGGAACGTTAAGCATAGAGTTGTTCACTTTACATAGTTTACAAATATAAATTACTTAAAAGCGGAAAAGACTTCATCAGGTATTTCTTTCAAAATACGGCGGTGATCTAAGAAGTCTTCGGGGGGAGCGGAGGTAAGATACCCTTGCTCATATAGTTGCCGCAAGGCCCCTGCTGCACCATAAGCTATAGAGGCCACAAAGCGGTCCCTTACCTGAATGTCAAACTCCTGAGAATGTAGGTAAGTCTCTCGGCTCAGCCTGCAACGTTCATTTTCTCCCACCTTGTATATTTCCAGAGCTGTGGCGACTCCAGAGGAAGTAGAGCAGGCTTGGGCTAATTCATCTTGCACGGCACGCAGCTCTGCTGCTTGCGATTCCAAAGTTTTGCTTTGATCTTGTAATAGGGCCTCCTTGGATTGCAGCTCTTAGGTTAGCTGATCTAAAGTCTGGTTATGAAGAGCTTCTGCCCCGCTTTTTCCGCTTGAAGGCATTTGATTTCCTGATCTGCCTCCCTCAGGGACTGCCTGTGGAGGGCATTCACTCTCTTCATGGCCTCTATCTCAGCCCGCAGTATATGGTTAGCTGCCACTGGGTCATGTAATTGAAGTTCCACTTCAGCTACTCTGTCCTTCAGAGCTTTATTTTCTTGATACAAGGCGGACATCGTGTGGCTCATTGTTAAAGACTCGGCGAGGCTCTATAAAGGGATGAGCATAAGAGAATGATGAAAATAAGGGGAGGAAATAATAAAGGAAACTTACCGATATAGCTCCTTCCGCGATCAGGTCCAACTGGAGTGGCACCGGAATGGAATGTATCTGCTCCAAATTTTCTTGCCAGCGGTCGGACAATAATCCTCTTAAAGTGATGCGGCTAGTGGGAGCATCCTCTTGACGCTGCAGGTGCCGTTATAAAGGTAAAGTGACTCTAAAGTATAAGTAGGTTGGACGTCGTGAGCTAGAAGGTCCGGTTTCACCTCCATCCGTTGGGCGTTGTGATCCAGATGGTCTATCTTCACCTCCAGTCGCAGGGGAGTGAGTTGAAGGTCCCGCAACCGTAGGGAAGGCCTCTGGAGGATGGGGCGCATAGGATGGAGATGCAGAAGGAGATGCAGGTGGCGAAGCAGGACCCGTGGAGGCGGGTGAGATTCGTGCTAAACTTCTTTGGGGACAATTGGAGGTGTCCCTTAAAGAGTTCCTTCTGGGGCCTCTGAAACTGGAGATGAGGAGGAGGGTCGAGCAGTAGGCGGATCGTTGGAGACGGGGTCAATAGTGCTGCGTCGGAACCGGCATATCAATGATTGGTCATCTGAATCTGAGTCTTCAGGTGCAGGTCGGGATCAACGAGCCAAAAGCGGTGAGGTACTTTGCCTTATAGGATCAGCAGCAAAACGCGCCTACCGGGCTGCACGAGAAGCTGCTCGGAAAGAGGGACTGGCAGGAGGTATGTCCGCTGACCTGAAAGGTGGTCGGGGAGCTGGTCGGAAAGCAAGTGCAGGGCGGACAGGGGAGTTGTTTGAGGGGTCAACCGAGGAATTGCAACAGTAGTCGCTCCTAATCGGGTAGGGGCAGAATGTGGAAGGGTCTTCTTTCTAATATGATTCTACCTCTACGCAGTATTTCTTGGTCACTCAGGGGGAGGGGCTGGGCGTCTGATGCGTGGAGCAGGGTGTTGGCTAAGCAGATAAACCAGAGTTGTAGTAACAATTCCAAAAATCAGGATGGAGTAATTCGAGGTTGGGAAAAACTCACCTAGGGAGCGAGGCAGCTCTGCAGAGGGGATGCGGCTTAGCCTGAAAAAGGATAGCACATCCTTGGTCAGTAGTCTCATTAAGTCCAGTCTCCAACATCTCAGTTGAGCCAGAGCCTCTATGACAAGAGGATCAGTACTGAAGTCCCCCACGTAAGGTGCTGCAGGAAACACTCATTTCCACTGAGTGGGCCATTCCACGTCGAAAGGAAATTTAAGAAAGAAATATTTATCCTTCCAATTCACGTCAGAGGAGGGAATAGGACAAAAGAAAATAGTGCGAGTACGAGCCTGAAAATGAAACAAGCCCTCACCTTGCTGGCGAGGAGTAAAGAAGTAGTGAAACAGGCGGGCAGACCAGGGTATGTCGCAGATTTTACATAAGACAACAAATCCGCATAGGATCCTTATAGAATTGGGAGTTAGTTGGCCCAGAGAAAGTCTGAAATATCGACTTATGTCAGAGAATAGAGGGTGAATGGGGAAATGAAGCCCAGCAACAAATTGCTCCTTGTAAAAAGTGATATATCCCGCTGGAGGAGTGGAAGTCCGTTAGAGTAAATTAGGAATAATGATGTGCATGTCTTCTGAGATTTCATAGTTGAAACGAAGATCGTCCAGATCCACACCAGCAAAAGAAGAGACTCCAGGGGGATAAACGATGGTAAGTAAAGCCATAGGAGGGATTTAATTATGAGCCAGAGGGCAAGAGGATGAGGCAAGGAGCAAGAGGTAGCGAAAGGCAAGAGGGAGCAGAGAGCGAGAACAGAAGGAAAAAAGCAGGTGAAAAAGTGCCAAGGGATAGAGGGGGAGGCCTATTTATAGCTGATACTCATGAAGGGTATTATGGTCAACCTCCATCCAACGGCTTATAATAAAAGCGTTTTAGGTCATCCAAGCAAAAGGAGCCATGAGATCATCACAGAAAATAAAGCTAAAGGGGTTGGAGAAAGTAAATGGCGTAATGTACGAGGGTTATCATGAGACAGGGTTACCTCGGAAAAGAACGTCACTGTAGTACGAATCCTTTGAGGTCTTCGTATACTTCCTCTCTCTCTCTCTCTCTCTCTCTCTCTCTCTCTCTCTCTCTCGCCTTGACTTGTTAAGTTCGAGGGGCAAACCCAGGTAGGGAGCCAGCTCGGGACACTAAGCGATCAGAGGCCCAGGGTAAGGACAATAGTCAGAATGCCATCGTGGTCAGGATAGATCCTAAGTCGGGGAGCAACTAGGTCTCAGTGGGGAGCATAGTAAAATAAAGAATTCTTAAGATAGAGGTAGTTGCAGATACATTTCCTAAGATTAAGTAACTTCAGACAAGAGCAGATATGAAACATTTGCATATGGAAAGTTTTACATCAAGGACGAGGGCCTGAGGAGGTACAGAAGAAGCCAAGAAGTCGTCATCGACACTGAAGGTAGGGAAGGCTCCATCGGGAAGTTCTTTCACCAGGCACGTCCTATCCAGAAAATTATCTGAGGGGGCAGAGTGAAGAAGGCCTTGCTCAAACAATTGGCATACAGCACCCACGCCCCCATAGCATATCATCAAGTTAATTAAGTCGCCTATCTTCTTCATGAAGAGTGGAGATTTAACGTACGCGAGTCTGTAGGCTCTGAGGTGATCGGTTTCGCCCAACTGATATTCCACCAGCTCGACCTTTGTCTGGTCTGCATCCGCTAGAGCTAGCGCCTTCTCCTGTTTAAGGGTGGAGGCATCCTCTTGGGCCTTGGAAAGATCTGCTTGGAGAGACTTGATGGTGGCTTGGTCAATTTCCCATTAAGCCTTAAGAGCCTTTTCTTGGTCAGTGCTCGCAGCCAGGTCTGTTTGGGCAACTCCCAACTCTTTCTACAGGACCTTATAAGACTTCCGAAGCACTTTTAGATCTGCAGAAAGAGTGGCCAACTCTGATTCTTTCTCATCCATCTCGGTCGCAAGTTGGTGATGATGCTGCCCTTCTGAGTTCAGTTTAGATTCATTGGACTGCAGAGCCGCTTGCAGTTTCTTTATCTTTTCGGAGGACACCTGAGCCAGATTCCTAGCTGACTGAGCGGACTCCCCTACCGTGTGAAGATAGGAACCTAGAGGGTCATCTGGAGTCAAAGGATCAAGCGGGTTGCGAGGAGTTAGGGGAAACTCTAATTCTTGAACACGAGCCTTCAACGACTCATTTTCTTATAGTAAATCTTCAACAAACTGGGTCAAGCTCAAGCCCGTGGAGCAAGCCTACCAGGCGAAAAGAGAAGGGTCAGAATTAATTTCAAATAGTCAGACCAGGAAAAGCAGACCAGGAAAAGGAAGACTCACTGATAGAATATGTTGAGAAACCAGGTCTAGCCCTTCTAACGGGGAGCCTCCCCATAACTGCTCATTAGTCGATCGCCGGGAGGTGGCTAAGGCTCCATGCAATTGAATTTGGCCACAGACAGGAGAAATGCCACCAACCTCTGCTGAATCCACTGTCGAATCCAATCCAGTTATAGAGGGTAGGCTCCAGGAAGTTGTGAAATCGTATTTACTCCTTCGGAGGCATTCCCTGGTGCGAGCAGCTGAGGAGGAGGGGCGGCAGAGGAATAGATAGGGTCGTAGAACTCCCGGGCTGGTCTCCAGTAGAGGGGCCGACCTGCTCGGGGGCTAAGGCCTGGACGGGAGTAGGTGCAGGGACTTCCGCTACAAGAGGAGACTCCTGGACGGGGGTTTTAGCCATTTTAGCCCTGACCTTGGTCCCTTTAGAGGAAACCTGCCCGATAGGAGGAAGTGAAGGGGAAGATTAAATCGAAGGCATGACTCTTTTCCGCTTATGCTGGAGGTGTAGGCACTTATCTGGAGGTTGAGAAAGAGTCTGCTCTTCCTCGATTGGTTCTAGAGTTACAGAGCCTGGTTCCAGATGTTGGGTTTTTCGGACCGCGAAAATCGCTTTTTCACGTCGCGGAACCCCTGAAACTCCCTAGCCAACGGATCCGTGCAAAGAAAAATCATTCGAAATTATGAGTACGAGTTTACCTAGATCTACACTTAGATCTACATGGAGAAAATCTTATACCTTCGATGCGTGCCCTTCGCGAGTCCCGCTTGTCCAAGGAGATGCCGGATCTCTAGTTGTCAAAGTAGACAACGCTCTAGAAGTATCCACACGAACAAGATGTGTTCTCTAACACACAAGGTTGGAGAAGAGAACACCACAAGTGTGCTAGCACTTCTTGATGCTCTCAGATGGGATTGGAAGAAGAAGAAAGGAAAAGAAGAGAACACACTCCTCTAAAATCTCTATGTTGTTGATACAATCGACCTAAGATTAAATAGGTGATCTGTGTTTTTGATGTGTGTGTCAAAGGGTTTAAGTTAGGCTTTACATTGGTTCTAATATGTACTTAAGTTGTGCAGGACTTGGTAGATTGCACAAGCTTGGAAAGTTTCATGGCTCAGGTTCTTGAAGATTGGTGAAGGATGGTGCATCCGATGGACCACGGACAAGAAGCAAACGGAGTGAAGGGAAGTGAATCTCAAGGCAATGTGAAGGATGGCACGAAGAATAGCTACAGGCTTGAGTGCATCTGAGGGACAAAGGCTGAGGAGAAAAACTTCAAGAGCAACTCCAGACACCAGTCGACTGATGTAATCGACTGGGAGTGAACAGAATACCTCTGTTCGCTCGGTCCACAGTCACCAGTCGACTGATGAAACATGCAGTCGACTGGTGTAGTCGACTGCATGTTTCAGCAGTCGACTGGTATAATGTCATTGGGATGATGACGCACAGGATCTCCACAGATTTGATTAAAACAGTAGCCGTTGTGTGATACCAGTCGACTGCGTATTTTAGCAGTTGACTAATATCGCGAATTCCAGCATACTGTATATAAAGTTGAGAGCTTGGAAAGAAAAACTCAACTGATTCAAATTACTGTTTAAGCTTTCCAAGTGATCTTCTAGTCTTACTACTCTTATTCTCTCCTCCCTAAGCTCATCAAAAACTTGTAAAAGGAGGAGATCATCTTGTAAAGGTTTCTCCACCATTACTCTTGGATTGAAAAGGAGAAGATCTTAGTGGAGCTTGATTGGGTGTGTGTGTGCCTTGGATTAGTCACCTCAAGGAGGTGGAGACCAAGTAAATCGAAGAGTTAGCCATGTTCTCTTATTGTTTTTAATTTTCATTTCTTTTTGTGCTTCCGCTAACAAATTGTAGGTGAAAAATCAAGAAAGGCTATTCACCCCCCCCCTCTAGCCATACTCAAGGTCCTATCATATGTGACTTTCACTAACCTTTCTTCTTGGATTAGATTCACTCTACTTTCTTCTCCCTTACTTGAAACCCACGACCAAGAGAAGAGAAGGAGCAAGAAGAGAGCTTAGGAGGAGGAAGATCACTTGAATGAGAGTTATTCACTAAAAGAAAACTTCTCTTTTTCATCAAGTGGTGTAACCCCCTTCACATTAATCACAATTAATGTGGAGGTCATTAAAGAGAATAGTTGTAACCTCCATGAGGTGGCACATGTGATGATGTGGCACATCATCATTAGTTCTCCTAATGCCAAGTCACAAATGATGTGGCATAAAATCAAGTCAAACTTGACTCTTCCTCTTCCTCTCAAGTCAAGTCAAACTTGGCTTAATCTCTCTCATGGTTGATCTAATCCAACCATTTAATTCAAGCCAATTTAATATAATGAATCTAATTCATTTAATTAAATTGATTCAATGAGTCATAATCTAAATTAGACTCATTGAACACATGAATCAACTTGAGTCCAACTCAATTAGCCCAATTAGGATTACTCTTAATACAATTTGATTCATCACATGAATCTAATCCTCTTGGTTCATCATATGAACCTAATCTCCATCTACTTTTTCTTTGTGTGTGACCCAATAGGTTCTTGTAACGTTGGCAATGCCCCTAAACTCATTTAGAAGCATAAGTAATAAGCGGTATCTAGCAATACATCATTACTACCCAAGTTACAAGAATGTTGAGATCCAACATCACCTTGTGACTACTAATTGTGACTCCTCACAATATATGATAAGTTTCCTTCTATCCTAGACATCTAGATTGATCAATGTGAGGCATAGACCGTGTCATCCTCTGATCAATCTAAATCTTGAACTCCAAGTAGACTCACTAAATCAAATGAGCTCAATATCTCATATTGACTCATTTGGGCATGGCCATGCACTTCGTGGTCTCACTCTATCAAGAATACCGATGTCTCTCCCGTCATATAGGAGGGATAGATCCCATCTACATAACTCACATCCCTCCGCATAATTTGTTACATACCCAGTAATTACCTTTATTGTCCACCCAGTTACAGGTGACGTTTGACGAAACCAAAGTACATAACTCTTTATGTAGGGAACCATGGTGACTTCAGGTCTAAGGACTAGTAGTCATACTAATAGCCACATGAGAAAGTATATGACACTCATATAACGATCCATGATACTTTCTCATGGCGGGTCATTCAGTATACATTCTCTAATGCATACCCATGTGTCAACTTGATATCTCTATATCCATGACTTGTGAGATCAAGTCATCGAGTTGACCTACATGCTAGTCTTATTGCATTAACATTGTACCTGAATGTTAATACTCGACTAGGAATGATTAAGAGTAGCGTTCGCTATATCATCTCACTATCGGTTTAGCTAACCGATTGATATAGGTAAGAACCTTCTACTCAAGGACGTTATTATACTTAGTTTATTTGTCACTAATACAAGTAAGTATAATAACCAAAAACCAAATGCCTTTATTTATATAGAATATGATACAACAAGTCCAAAATATAATCATCAAATGATTGGCTCTAGGGTTCTAGCTAACAATCTCCCACTAGCACTAGTGCCAATCAGTGTAGGCTCTAAGCCCCAATGACCTAGTGTGACCATCATGCTTCCTTTATGCCAAAGCCTTGGTCAAGGGATCTGCGATGTTAGCCTCTGTAGGTACTCTGTAAATCTTCACATCTCCTCTCTCGATGATCTCTCGAATGAGAAGGAAGCGTCGTAGTATGTGTTTGGTCCGCTGGTGTGAGCGAGGTTCCTTCACCTGTTCTATAGCTCCATTGTTGTCACAATAGAGCTCAATAGGGTCAGCAATGCTAGGAACCACCCCAAGTTCAGTGATGAACTTATGAATCTAAACTGCCTCCTTTGCTGCCTCTGATGCAGCAATATACTCGGCCTCTATCGTAGAATCAGCTACTGTGTCCTGCTTCGAACTCTTCCAGCTCACAGCACCACCATTTATGCTAAACACGAACCTGACTGCGATCGATAATCATCCTGGTCAGTCTGGAAGCTAGCATCACTGTAACCCTTTACAGCTAGCTCATCATCGCCTCCATATATCAAGAAATATTCTTTAGTCCTTCTTAAGTGCTTAAGAATATTCTTGACCGCTATCCAGTGACTTTCACCTGGATCTGACTGGTATCTGCTCGTCATGCTCAAAGCATACAAGACATCAGGTCGAGTACATAACATGACGTACATGATCGATCCTATGGCTGAAGCATAAGGGATCTGATCCATGCAGTCTCTCTCCTCTCTAGAAGAGGGACCCTGAGTCTTCGAAAGACTCACACCATGTGACATCGGCAGAAATCCCTTCTTGGAGTTCTACATGGCAAACCGAAGGAGTACCTTGTCAATGTATGTACTCTGACTTAAGCCAAGCAATCTCTTAGATCTATCTCTATAGATCTGTATCCCTAAAATGCGGGATGCCTCACCTAAGTCCTTCATTGAGAAACAAGTCCCTAGCCAAGTCTTGACAAACTGTAGCAAAGGGATGTCTTTTCCAATGAGCAGTATGTCATCCACATACAATATGAGGAAGAGAACTGTGTTCCCTACAACCTTTTTGTAGACACAAGGTTCATCTTCGTTCTTGATGAAACCAAACTATTTAATTGCATCATCGAATCGAAGATTCCAGCTCCGAGAAGCTTGCTTTAGTCCATAAATGGACCTATGCAGCTTGCATACTTTGCTAGTATGCTTTGGATCTACAAAACCCTCAAGTTGTGTCATGTACACATCCTCGAGTAGGTTTCCATTCAGAAACGCGGTTTTGACATCCATCAGCCAGATCTCGTAATCATGGTAAGTTGCAATAGCAAGCATGATCCGAATAGACTTAAACATCGCTATTGGAAAAAAGATTTCATCATAGTCAATACTATGAATCTTCTTGAAACCTTTAGCTACCAAGCGACCCTTATGGATAAGTCCATCCATATCAGTCTTTCTCTTAAAGACCCACTTACACCCAATGGGTTTTACTCCTTCAGGTGGATCAACCAAAGTCCATACTTGGTTGGTGTACATGGATTCCATTTCGGATCTTATGGCTTCTAGCCATTTCTCATAATTTGGTCTCATCACAGCTTCCTGATAGGTGGTAGGCTCATCCTCTATGAGCACAACGTCATCATGGTTAGACAAGAGAAATGAGTATCTCTCAGGCTGACGACGCACCCTATCAGACCTGCGAAGAGGTATGTCTACTTGAACTGGTTGTTGTTCCTCAACTCTTTGTGGAACAACATCATCCACAACACTTTGTGGTTCCAGTTCAACTTCCATCGAGGCTTCAGTGCTAAGATCCGCATCTTGAACTTCTTCAAGATCGAATGTACTCCCACTAGTCTTTCTAGAAATAAAGTCACTTTCTAGAAAGACTCCAGTATTTTCCACAACTATCTTGTGCTGACTCGGAATGTAGAAGTAATATCCCTTAGTTTCCTTGGGATATCCAATGAAATAGCACTTGTCAGATTTGGGTCCTAATTTGTCTAAGACTTGACGTGCAGAGCCGGACATACGGACCAGGACGTACAGTTCAGGGTAAGCGGACTAAGGTTTACAAGTCAGGATTTATAGGGCGAGACATGCAGAATAGGATATGTGGGTTAGGATGTACGATTCAGGACTTACAGGATTTAATAGGGAGCAGGGTCGTGCATACGGGACGAGACTTAAGGAACGACAAGCGAAGGCCTAGATTGGCAGGGCGATATGCGTAGGTCTGGATTTACCAAATGGCAAATGCAGGGCTGGACATACAGATCTGGATTTACGGGGCGACAAATACAAGCCAGGGAATGCGCCAAGGAATGTAGGTCTGTGCCCATAGGTCAAGATTTGCAAGTACGAGGATCTAGTCCAGGGTTAACGGACCGGAGCGAGCACACACTATACGACAATCAAGCAAGGGAATTGTAACAACCTATCAGAGAATAATCACCGCATGTCATGGAATATGCTAACGGTCTAGTGCTCATTGCCCACCGATCCCTCCTTAGGCCTATAGGAAGATGTCATGTGTCATTCATCGCTAGACAAATCCTGACACCCGACATTCCCTGACACTCGTAAGACTCTAGAAGTACCCACTGCCATATAAAAAGGGAGGCTTTTTCCTTACGCAGGTGCGCTCACTCATCTTTTCACATTTAGTCCTTTACTTTTCGTCCTTTCGTTTCACTGTACTTCTGGGGAAAAAGTACCTGACTTGAGCATCGGAGGGTCTGACCCGGGGACTTTTTCCTTGGTACTTGGTCTCTAATGACCTGGGTGCTTGTTTGAGTGTGCGCAGGAGAACCCCACCTCGTCGTCCTAATCATCGTCTTCCATCATCCTCCCGCGATAACCCTCGCAGGAAGTACAACTCTAGTGACGCATCTCAACGACCCTCGTCAACGCCGATGACAACACAGTCGGCCTCCATCCAACTCATCTTCCAGACGAGATCAATATATATTTATGCTAAATTGCCATAATTGTTTGTTCATCATATGTCATGACATCATATTTTGCATTCATTTTTATTATAAAAAATAAAAAGAAAATACCATGTCATGTCATGTCATACATACATCATGTAGCTATAGTAATTTTTCTTTTGAAAAATACTTGTTTTGATGTATATCATAGTTCATCATGCATTATTTTAATTCCTTGTAATTAAGGATAATGACATTAATCAACAAGTGACATTCTAGGTGGATGATCAATTTTAAAATGCCTAGATAGGAATGCATGATCCTTTAGTTTAGGGTAAAACCAAAATCTATATCTCACAAAGACCATAAGGTGACTTGTATATGTTTTAGTGCACATTAGAGACAAGTGAGATGTTAGGAGGATGAACAAAACTCAAAATGTTGATTTAGTACATCTTTTTGAGTTTTAGTTTCATCAAAACACATAATTATGTGTTATCCAATTATTGGGAAAGCTAATGCATAAGTTATGTGCATCTAGCCTAAAGAATATGGTTAGAAATTAGTTTTAAAAATCATTTCAAAATGTCTTTGGGAAATCTTGGTGAACTCTATCTTTTGATAGCAATTACTATTGAAGAGTTGGACACAAACTTGGAAGAAACATTGAAGTTTTTCAAGGATTTCCAATTTTGTGTCAATCTTTGAAAAAGGAATGTATTTTCTTAGAAAATTATTTTTCCCTTATAGAATATGCCTTAAATAATGTTTACAAGAATTTTCATGATTTTTAGAATTTTATAAAAATTTTGGAGCATTTCTAAAATTTAGACAGAATTGAATTTCAAAAATCAAAAAAGGCAATCGTAGCAATTGATTACCCACTCTAATCGATTAGGACAATAGATTAGGTGAATTCCCATGAGCACAGTAGCTTACGGAATCAATTACAATAGTCGATTAAAGATCTTAATTGATTACAATAATCGATTAACACTCGGGAATCAATTGAATCCGAACTTCAATCGATTACGGCTGGTCTTAAGCGACTAAGGGCTTGGTTTAAGTACTTAAGATCCTGATCTTAGCTTAAATAAGTATATTTAAGTTGAATAAATCATGTTTAGCCATGTTAACCATCCTTAACCCTAAGAAATTCATTTGTGAATATTTAAGGGTAGTTTTTATGATGAAAACAATATTGGAATGACTGTTAATGTTTAGGATGAGGTTTGCATTCAATTTTATTATTGAACCTCAAAACTTCAAACTTTGGATTTTCTAAAGATTTAGAAATTTCAAGTCATTGTTGGTGCAATGATAGAAATTTAGAGTATGTTTTGAGGGGCAGATACTCCTTGAAAACATGGTTTACTTTTAATTGTAAACAATGAAACAATAGAAGGTGGAAACCTTCATTGTTATACATGATCAAGGTTGAGCATAGGAACACAATGTAAGATTGGAAATCTTCATTGTAATAGGTGAATACTCTAGGATAAGCATTTGGGTACAATTAAGGGCGTGGGGCCTTCATTGTAGTGTTGTGAACAATAAGTGAGGTCATGAACAACATATATATAACTCTTTAGGGAGAGAGTTTTTAATGTGTGTCAAAGGGGAAGAATGTAGAGATTAAGTTATGACACCTTCATTACCCAAAGGGGAAGGCTACCTTCTTGGAAAGGGGGAGAATGAAGAAAATCCTTATTCATGCTTTGCCAAAACCCTCATTCATGTTTTGGCATGAAGAAGAAGTTGAGGCTATAAGATTAGCCTAACTTAAACTTAATGTCAAATATCAAAAAGGAGGAGATTGTTGGTGCAATTTCTCTTTGGTCAAGGTTTGACCAATTTGGTGTGAAAAGTCTCGGTGAGTAAAGCTAGACAGTAGGAAAATCTTGGTGAGTGAAGTTAGGCAATGAAAAATCCTGGTGAGTGAAGCCAGGTGAAAAATCCTAGTGAGTGAAGCTAGGCGGATGAAAGTCCTGGTGAGTGAAGCTGGACAGATGAAAATTCTAGTGAGTGAAACCAGACAAATGAAAGTCCAAGTAGGTCAAAGAATTGACTGGATACTTGGCACAAGGAGAAAAGTCCAAGTGGGTCAAAGGATTGATCGGACACTTGGTGAAGAAGTCCCAGCAGGTTAAGGTTGACCAGATGCTAGGCAATGAGAAGTCCCAACAGGTCACGGTTAACCAGATGTTGGGTAAAGGAACCCTAGACTTTGATTTGGAAGTTAGGGTTTGGTAATCGACTAGGTTAGTCGATTACCAAAGCTTAATCGATCAAGGTAATCGATTAAGCAATTTTCACGAAATGCACAGAGAGGTTCATAATTGATTAGGTCAATCGATTACAAATATTTTATCGATTACGACAATAGATTAAGCCTGAATTTCGTGAATGTACAGAGAGTTTAGTAAGTGATTAAGCAAGGAAGCTTAATCGCTTACGGGCTGTTCTCATGCGAACAGAAGGCTTCCTAATCAATTAGGCTAATCGATTAAGAAGGCTTAATCGATTAGGGTAATCAATTAAGCTTAAGAAAACTAGCCGTTATCAACTGGATAAAAGGTTTTGGCGTGCACTATTCTCACATGCTCTCGACAGATTCTCTTCCACTCTTTATCAAGCTCACAGTCAATTCTTGAAGTTTCTTGGAGACAAGTGTTGTTGCACTTCCAAGGTCAAAATGCATTCCCAAACAAGAAGAAAGCAAGCTAGGATTTAGTTGATTGTAATCTTGTAAGATTTCATTTTGTATTAGCTTGTATTTCCCTCTTCTTGTATTTCGTTGTTGTGAGCTTGTGCAAGGTTTCTCCACCTCCGAATTGTTTTCGAGAAGGAGTGTTATTATAGTGGATGTGTGAGAGAGAGCCGAATCCTTGGATTAGTTATCTCATTTGAGGTAGATACCAAGTAAATCTTTGGCGTTAGCATTGGAGAAGTTTGCTTTGAGTATTCCACTACAAAAGATCATCATTAACGTGAAGTGAACTATTCACCCCTAGCTCCAAAGTGTCCCAATAGTGAATGTAGATACACAGACGTTAGGCACATGGTAGGATAAACCTTATGGTGTAAGTTGATGAGAATTGACCCCTGATAATTACGCCAGAAATGTTATGCACCCACTGTTTACGCTATGCCCTGTGGTCACATGAGAAGCTTAAAAAAAAAGTAGATCTACTATCTTAGCACTTTCCGTAACAATACGTAGGATAAATGTAGATAAAAATTGTGTATATTGTGTGTATCTCTCTCTCTCTCTGTATATATATATATATATATATATATATATATATATATATATATATATATATATATATATATATATATATATAAAGTAAAAGTAATTAGGGTTAACTTTAGAAGTTGTTAGCTTATAACATATTACATTGTGAATGAGTACATTGTGGCATTGTGGAAATAAATATTTCAAGTTTTTCCATACATGATATTGGAACAACAAAATAAATGGCGGTAAAAGTCGTTGTCAATTGATCAAAGAGATAGCAAGGCCAAGCCACAATATTCATCTTGATTCTAATTTGCAAAAGTAAACCGCCATTATAAATCTGAAAGAAAGAAAGAAAGTAAGAAAGTACAATAATAATTTAATAATAAATTACTCTGTGTTTATTATATTTGGTGAGCTTACTAGGTCATTAATTAACATGTGACACAATCGACAATGTATTTCTTCGAGTTTATCATGGATTGTATGTTTGTTGAGCTTACCCCGATCATTAAAACAGTCTATATACCTTATTAGGACCCTATTCAATCTAATCTTGTGTTAGGTTAGACGTGACTGATCATAACTTAATGGAATTGCACCGGACATGACTCATGGACCTCGGTGCGTTGATCGGCTAGATTAGAAGAACCACATGGGACACGACCCCTATGTCTCCAACCTACTTGATACGACATAATTAACTCCAATCTATATGTAGTAGTTGACTACTAACTCGGTCCGATAATCAACACTTAAAATTCCCTTCTAGGAAAGGGACACAGACAGAGAAAGAGAGAGAGGCAACCAACTAATGGATTCAAACTTTGAAATTAAGGAACAGTTTCCCTCCACAAGACCATCATGTATCAGACTGAGCCAAACCACACTTACCTTCTTTAATGACTATGCAGTAGTAGTAGGTCACCAAATACCCTGCTGACTAGCTGCTGCATGCATGTCCTAATTATCGTCTCATGCCCAACCCTAAACCATGCATACCCCCAAACCCTCGCAGAAAGGAAGTGGTTAGAGATGTTGGCTCGGAAGCTAGCTAGTGCGAAAGGGAGAACCAAAGTAGTTGCCGAACCGAACCAGCTCAGTTGGGTTCAGGTCTGATCCGGTTTGGAGTAGAAGAGTAGTGAAGCGTGCACCAGCCGGCCCGTCACGGACGCTGCAACAGCTGAGTCAAAAAGGGTCCGCGCGAGTAGCAGTTACCAACCACCATCTGTTCCTCCCTAGCTCGAGGGCCCGTCATTTTCCTAATTCCCCATATAAATAAAGAAAGCTCCATCTCCTCACCAACATCACTCACTCACTCAGCTCAGCTCAGTTCGGTGATCTCAATGGGAAGGTCTCCCTGCTGCGACCAGCCCCACACCAACAAAGGAGCTTGGACGAGGGAGGAAGACGACAGGCTCGTCGCTTACATCCAGGCCCACGGTGAAGGATGCTGGAGATCGCTCCCTAAAGCCGCAGGTCTGGCTAGCTCCTCGATCGACGATCGATCGATTGTATCTTTGTTGTTTCGGTTGATTAAATCTAGCTAGCTAGCTTTAATTTGATTTTGGTGAATTATATATATATATATAGGCCTTCTGCGATGCGGCAAGAGCTGCCGCCTCCGGTGGATGAACTACCTCCGGCCAGACCTTAAGAGAGGAAACTTCACCGAGGAAGAGGACGAGCTCATCGTCAAGCTCCACGCTTTGCTCGGAAACAAGTACGTACGATCTGATGTTTTTGAATTTGTCACGTATAAGCTAGCGAGCTCATCGTAATCGGCTTAACGGCCGCGGTGAAATTTGCTTGATTTGTTTTTGTTTTTTTTGTCGGTAGATGGTCGGTGATCGCGGCTAGACTGCCAGGGCGGACGGACAACGAGATCAAGAACTATTGGAACACGCATATCAAGCGGAAGCTCGTCGGCCAGGGACTCGATCCGCAGACGCACCGCCCGCTCGTGACGAGGAAGGACGAGATCAGCAGCACAGACGAGGGCGGCGACCTCGACCTCGACCTCACCATCAGCCTTCGCCTCCCGGCCGCTTCCGCCAACGGTGGTGCCAATTGGCGAGCGACTTGGCCGGAGGTGGCGACGCCGCCGCCGCCTCCCGGGCCGCTGTGCGCTCCGACCATTTGCTTCTGCTACCATCTTGGCTTCCGCAGCGACCAAGCCTGCAGCTGCCGGCCGGCGAGCTCGAGCGGCCACTTTCATGGATACTATACGGGCTCACTGTATAAAATTTAGTATGCTGCCATTGTCGACAGACGATTGGTGCTTAATCTTACTACTCCGGGGCCGTGGTTTGGTAGGCGATTCTGGCATGGATGTAGACATGTCGTCGTCTTCATTTAGATTGATGTGCAATCTGTTTTATTTTGTTTTGTTTTATTTTTTTTCCTTCTTGGAAAAGAAATATTTTTCTGAGAGCAAAATTTGTTGTATCCGAATTATTTATTATTATTATTATTTATTATGCCAAACATATCCGATTCCGAAAGATATCGACCATCACCCTCACCAGACGCGCGTCAAGATCTAATTCCTCGTGTGAATTACAGGGTAACTTTTGGGTAATTTACGTAAGAGGGGCCGGTTCATCTCCGGATAACGACCCTGGATCAGCATAATGTCATCAATACGTAATTGAATGATCCGTGTGCTCTGCTTCGAGATCGCTTTCTGCGGGGGTGGAATTGCCGGTCGGTCGGACCGGGCTGGCCGTCGATTGCTCAACCGGATCTAATTTTTAATTTAATTTTTTAAATAAAGTTTTAAAAATGATTAAAAATTAATAACATTTAAAATTAGGACGAGCAATTTATAGGATATAATTATCAAGATATGCATGGACGTTGCCAGTTCCATTGAATGTTAATAAAAACACACCCAAACGAATAAATGCATTATCTTTTAGAAATTTAGAGTTTTGAATATGAGAGAAGCGCTAGCTGAGCATGGTGACGATTATCTATTTATAGGGATATAAATGAATCAAGTCACTCATTAGTTATTCAAATCTCGATTAGATAAAAGTTCGTTTGAGCTCGTTTAATGATGCTCGTTAAAATAAACAAATCAAGCTCAAGTTTTATAATATTCGGCTCATTAGCTCGTAAACATGTTCGTTAAACTCATGAATCAACTTTTAAATAAAAAAATAATAATTTTGATATTTAATTTATAGATACTCCATATAAACAAGTATTTATTTATTACATAGAAACATATAAACAAATATACTACATTTATTTATTAGAATATAATTATAAATTTTAATAAGAATATTATAATTTTCTCTAAATATATAATTTTATTTTTAATAAATATTTAAATTTATAATTTATATTTATTAAGATCATTTAGGTTCGATAAAAGTTCAAATAAGCTCGTGAGCCATGAATATATTTGTTAAATAAAGCTCGAGCTCGGCTCAATTATAAACGAGCCAAATTCAAACATTTAATAGTTTCGCTCGACTCGATTACACCCCTATCTATCTATGAACTCGAGACGTAGATGTGCATAAGTGAAAATAAATGAAGTTATAGGTATACATTCAACTCTCGAAACAAAGATCAGCAATGGCCACTAAGATGCGTATATAGGGTTGAGCTTTATTAAGTAGGACGAAATAATAATAATTCTATGTCAATACTAATTATTTCTTACTATATCATCATGTATATTTAAATAAATATTATTTTATCATGACTAACTAAGTTTTTTTTATTTTTATTTTCTCATTTAATGTGCATATTTAATATAATTAAATATTATATTGAAGTATTTATTAATCGTCAAAATACATATTCATAATTTCTTAAATGTGTCTCCAGAGTTTTTCTTCGATAAGTGTAACCTTGACTTTTTCTCTAATGTTTTCATTTTTTTTCTTGTCCATATCCTTTTTTGCTTGTGTGCACAAGTTATAGCTCAACATTAAGCTTTATATATATTTAAGAAATATTCTTTTAAATTTTAGAGATACTTTATGATCATAATATACACTTAAAACTCTCTTCCATTTCAATCATATTTTGTTTATATTTTATGTAAAATATCTCTCTTAACACATCCATATTTTTGTAATAAATGATCATAAATAATTAAAACTCACATTTACAAATAACTCGTCATCTTCTATCTTAACAATTACTTTATTATGTCTAATATTATGAAATTTAAATTTTATATATTCTGTCTTTATTCTATTAAGTCTAAACTTTTCACTTCTAATATTTTCAACATGGATTTGAGTTTAACATTTACTCCATCACATGTCTAATCTACCAAGATAATTAATGTTATTTGTAAATAATATGCATCATGGTAATGTATCTTGGATATATCCAATGAGTTCATTCATGATTAATGTAACGCCCGAAAATTTCTCAAACTTGCATTAGAATTATTCTATGATTTTTCTGGAATTTTTAGATATTTTTCCGGAATTTTCCGAGTAGCGGAAGTAGCAAAAACAATTAGACGCGTAAATAGCGTACGCGGGGGATTGAACCCGTGACGTTGGACCAAACCGGGACTTAAGTGAATCCGGCTAGCCTGGAGGCCCCAGCAGGGGTGTGCTGAAAGGAAAGAGAAACAATTATATTTATAATTGTTTTAGCTAAATTAATTCTTTAATAGAAATAGGAATTAATTAGGTGGATATTAAGTTTAGGTTTTATTTTTGTTGTTTCGGCAAAATCTATTCCACCGAGACCCAACACCACCGCCGCCTCTCCCTTCTTCTCCTCTTCCTCACGCATGGCACACCAAGCCCCAAGGGCCAAGGGAACTTCTTCCAGCGAGATCTTCGATACGAGGACGTTCCCCTTCGCGAGAAGAACACGTAGACGCGAGCGGATCGTCGAGAAGATCATCTCCACCAGAAACCTAGCGATCAGATTCGTAAGAAACTACGCGCAGGATGTAAGAAACCCCTCACCTGCAGTATAATAGCTTCCGTTTGAGTTTTTATTCTTTAGTTAGGATGTATGCAGATTTTTATCGATATCTAGGGTGTATTTAACTCTCTTCGCAGATTAGGGATTTAGTTGAGCACCTCTAGATGGGCCGGACACGTTTTCCCTCTTCAGATAGGAGGTTAGACGTTGTCGGGTGCCTAGAGGTGGTCTCCCTAATAGGGAGAAGAGTTAGAGTATCCTAGGTGGCCGATTAAATGTCTAGCTCAGCAATAGACAGTTTAAATAACTTATTAAATGCACTAGAAGGATTTAAAACAGCAGATTAGTTTATTTCAATTTATGTAGGACTACAGTCCAATGGGTGGGCTCCCACAGTAGCCTCTAGGTTTAGACAACCTAGTTCTAGGTTCAGATAACCTAGATTCAACAAAATAAGTATATAGCATTCAGTATTTTACTTTCAGCAGTGGCACTGTACTGGATTAGATATCCACTGGGCAGGACTCCCATAGTCGTCCCTAGGTTTAGCTAACCTAGTAAACCCTACTAGATTCGGAACTTGCAATCCCGGGTTTAGATAGGGATGTGCGCACAGCAAGTACAGTTGCCAGGGCCCCTCAGTAGCATGTTTAGTATTTTCACTTATTATATATATAGCTTTTCAAATTCACAATCAGTTATGTGAGATCAGCTTAGTTTCAGTTTCAGCTTCAGTTTAGCTCTTCCTTGTTAATACATTATGATAGCTTATGTTCAGTTCTTGATTGCTATGCTTATATGATCACATGCCATGCCATGTTTAGCCTAGTCAGTATATTTCAAATAGCATGTTTTAAAAACCATATCTGCATCGTATGCATGTTTTTGTGAGGTAGATGGTTTCTTACTAAGCTTTTTAGCTTACAGATGCTACTTTTCTTATACTGCAGATACAGGTAAAAGAAAAGTGGACTAGTGGAGGCTGGAGGGCAATGCAGATCAAGATGTGTGTGGAAGGAACCTGGAATAAAGATCTGAGGGATCTAGCAAATTTATTTTATGTTTTGGAATATTTAGCAAGTTACTGTCTTACAACTTTAGAGAGTTAACTATCAGAACATTGTTAGTTGTTTTTCTGCACTTAGCATGGTTACTTGTCATGAAGTAATGAATCATACCTTACAGCATGTTTATTATGTTAGCCATAACCTAGTAGAACGTTCATTTAGCTTTTATAGTGTTGTTTAATGATTTTGGCATGTATCAGTGCTGATATCAGAGTTTCTGATACGAAATCAGAAACCCCTGATCGGTCAGCAGATCGATCAGGGGGTCTCGGATCGGTCGGTAGACCGATCAGGGAGCTGGTCTCGGCAGTCCTAACTCTCTGTTCACAGCTGGATCGGTCGCGATCGGTCCACCAAATGTAAAGAATCGATAGTTGGATCGTGAATAAGACACCACCGATCGGTCTCACGACCGATCGGTGAGCCATCGGATCGGCCACCGACCGATCATGAGGTCCGGATCGGTCGCATCGATCCAAAGCGCATGTAAACTCTAGTGAATCATGGATCGGTCATCGACCGATCCAAAGGTTCTTCCCCGTTCAGTGGACCGGTCCGTGGACCGATCAGTCCCTAGGTGGTAAATACCTCCCCTAGCATGTGTACAATTATTAGGTACATGTAGAACAATCAGTTTCCCAGCAATTAGATTAGCAAAATTTTAATTAGCCCAGCTTTCCGATAGTTTAGCATAATTGTAGCGACCGGCCTTACAGTCGGTACCCAGAAGGGAGCGAGGTTCCATACTTCCTACACACACATCAGCATTGAACCTACAGCTTCCAAGTAAGAATACCTCTACTTTATTTATGCTCCTTGTTTTGTTATTACAGTTCATGTTTATATGCCTACTGCTTGTTAGAATGTGATAGTTTTAAACATGATATCAGTAGTTATATAACTGTGATTACCTTAGTTATGTTATGTTCTCTATGTCTTTAGAAATGGCACGAGGACGCCCAGCTAGAAGGGCACTAGCTACTGAGCCCAGCAAGAGGCAGGCAGTTCAGTGCCTCCTCCAGACCTTACTGTTGGTGCAACCTTAGGTCAAGGTTGACCTGGTTGACCCGACTCGAGTTGACTTGACTCGAGTTGTATTTTGATGTTTGACTTGGGAAGATTGTCGGTGCAACCTTAGGTCAAGGTTGACCTAGTTGTGTTGCATGTTGATGTTTGACACTCGTGAGAGAGTTCTATTCTTGATGTGGGACAAGAATAGATGTTTGGGAGATTATTGGTGCAACCGTAGGTCAAGGTTGACCTGGTTGACCTGATTCGGGAAAAGTCCAAGTATGGAGACTTGGCGGAAAAGTCCAAGCAGGAGCTTGGCGAAAAGTCCAAGTATGGAGACTTGCACGGGAAAGTCCAAACAGGGAGTTTGCAGGGAAAAGTCCCGTGAGTGAAGCCAGCAATGGAAATCGTGAGTGAATCAGGAAAATCCTAGTGAGTGAAGCTAGGTGAAGGTGAAAGTCCGGTGAGTGAAGCCGAGCATTGTCCTGGTGAGTGAAGCGGTGAAAATCCTAGTGAGTGAAGCTAGGTGAATGGGAAGTCCTAACTGGATGTTAGGCATGGAAAATCCTGGTGAGTGAAGGCGGTGAAAATCCTAGTGAGTGAAGCTAGGTGAATGAGAAAGTCCTAACGGGATGTTAGGAAAGTCCCGTGAGTGAAGCCGCAGGTGGAAAGTCCCGTGAGTGAAGCCAGGGGAAAGTCCTAACGGGATGTTAGGCAATGTGGAAATCCTGGTGAGTGAAGCGGTGAAAGTCCCGGTGAGTGAAGCAAGGAAATCCATGGATCGGATGATCGGACTTCTGTTGAAAGTCCAAGTAGGTCAAAGGATTGACCGGACACTTGGCGGGAGTTCTAGCAGTCAAGGGTGACCAGATGTTAGGGATGAAGTACCAATAGGTCAAGGTTGACCGGATATTGGTTTGAAGTCTTGGGACTTGGTTTGGGCCAAACCCAAGCTCGGATCGGTCACCAAACCGATCGGATATTGTTGCTCGATCGGTCCGTGACCGATCGATATCAACAAGCTCTGTTTTATCGACGGCCCGTGACCGATCGAAGAAAACAGAGGCGGATCGATCAAAGGCCATGTCCCGATCGTGGACCGATCGAGACGCATCGCGAGAAGGAAGGGATCGGTGGACCGATTCAGGATCGGTCCACGCATCGACGAGTATACGTACGTCTCGACCGATCGGTCGGGACCGATCAGCGACGCATCGATCGAGCTAGCAACGCACCCGCCAGTTTCTTCACTTCTTCGCAGTATAAAGGAGACGAGGGCATCTTCTGTGCCTTCCTCTCCTCTTCTGCTACAGAGCTGCTGTTCGGTGCTTGAGCTTTGTTGAGCTCTTCTTCGCAAGCTTCGCGTCCTGAGAAGTTGTTGCTTCTTCAACAGTCGACAAGAAGGCAAGGGTTGTTTACATTTGCTGTGTATTTACTTCTTGTTTCTCTTGTATTTGTACTCCTTATCTTGCTGTTGCAAGAAGTAGTTGTGGCGAGGTTTCTCCACCCATAAGGAGCTAATATTTAGCCGGTTCTCCGGGGACTCATCCACCGACGGATTGGTAGGCTTCGTCCACCTTACGGACACGCCGAGGAGTAGGAGTTCATCTCCGAACCTCGTTACATCGGTTTGTTTTTCTTCTCCTTAGTTTCTTCCTTGTATTTCCGCTGCGACTAACCCTAACTGTAGGAAGAACGCGAGAATTTGGGGCGGCTATTCACACCCCCCTCTCTAGCCGAGTACGAACGATCCCAACAAGTGGTATCAGAGCGAGGTCGCTCTTCATCGGATTCACACCCGTGGGAGCACAAGCGCTAGAGATGGATCAATTCGGAGAAGACATCACCATTCCACCCTTCTACAACGACAACTTCGCATATTGGAAGGTAAGGATGATGTATTTTCTTAGGACTAATATGTGGAATTGGTTTTGTGTACAAGAAGGGTTTACTCCTCCAATGGATAAAGAAGGAGAGCCTCTAGAGAAGAACAAGTGGACAAAGGAACAAGTCCATCAATCAACGATCAACAATGAGGTAACTAAAACAATTGAATTTTCATTACCTACTAATATTTTGCGTAAGATAGGTGAATACAACAATGCCAAGGAGTTGTGGGATAACTTGGCCAAGTACCATGAGGAGAGTTCCACTTCAAGCCATGAAGAGGAGCCTAGTGAGCCAAGTAGCTCACATCATGGAGGGAGCGAGTTGGGAGTTGAGGGCTACTCAACATCCAAGGAAGAAGAGGAAGTGAGTTCTTCTTCAAGATCGGAGCACGAAGAAGAAGCTTCTACCTCCGGGAGGGATGAAGAAGAGAACATCCATTCATCCTCAATCCTAGGTAACTCAAACACTTTAAGTTCAAGTAAATTGCATATAATGTGTTTTGAGTGTAGGGAATTTGGGCACTACAAGAGTAAGTGTCCAAAGAGGGTAAGAAAGACTCCACCGGCGCCAAAGGTCAAGGAAGCCGGAGTCCCGAAACGCAAGGGCAAGGAGCACATCGTGTGCTTCCAATGCAAGCAAAGGGGACACTATAGGAGCCATTGTCCGAGGGGGAGGCAACCTCACAAGGGCAAGAGACCGGGCACAACGATAGGGGGAGCTAAGGCAAACCCTAAGGTAACCTCTAAGGTTCATTATTGCAATTCTAATAAAATGCATGCTAGGAGTTTTATTGCAATTGCAAATAATGATAAGCATGATAATCTTAGGAATCAATATATGTGCTTAGGTGCCAAACATGTGAGCCTAGATAAGGATAACACTAGGAAGGCTAACCCTAGGATCAACCCATCTAAGGCTAAGGATAACCTAGGTAGGAATCCTAAATCAATTAGACACATGCCTAGGAATACCTCAAGGAAGAGTGATAAATCAAAAATTGAGGTATTAGAGAAGGAGAATCAAGTCTTGAAGTCAAGACTTGATACTTTGGAAAAGACTCTTAAGAATTTGGAGAAGTCATCTCTAGGCTCTAAGAGTCAAAAACCAATGTCCAAGGACAAGAAAGGTTTGGGTCACAAACCTAAGTCCCAAGTGGTCAAGCCCACTTACCACAATGTTCCATTTGATTATGGAACAAAACCTAGGGCTAGGAAGACCATTACCAAGGTCACAAGGGGAGTCACCCCTATAGTTGACCTTGATGAGACCCAAATGACCAAGGCTTTAAAGCCTAAGAGGGTCATTAGGAGGGTTGCTAGGGAAGTTATCCCTAGTGAATATTTAGTGAACCCAATGAGCTCAAATAGGTATTGGGTTCCTAGGAGCATCTTCTCTACCCCATAAATGGGTTAGAGAGTGTCAACTCCAATAAGAAGGGTAGTTAACCCAACTTTGAGGAAATTGACACTCAAGGAGCATTTTCAAGGTTTTGTGAACCTTTGAAAATGAAATGAATTATCATTTACTCCTTTGAAGAGTTAAATGTGCCTAAAGATTGGAAATCTCATTTTTAATCTCAATTGGCACAATTTGGGAAAATCTAGAGAACTCTCGAGGAAAAATGAAACATGCCAAGTTTTGAGGATAAATTTGATCTTTAAGTGGCATGAATTAATCTAGAGTTCAAGAAGTGTCAAAATTAGGATTTTGGCATTTTGGGGCAATCTAGGATTAAATTTGAAGTTAGCCAAGGTTAAGGATACTTAGATAGGAATTTAGGTATTTTATTTGTGCTAACTTGCCATGATTGGTTGCCATATGCCATGCCATGACATCATATTTATTTTATTATCATTTGAAATGTCATGATAATGCTTAGGTTATCTATATGTCATGTGTTAGTTTAGTTTCAAACTTTATGCCATGACATCATGACATTGGCACATGTTTTCATATCATTATATGCCATGTCATCATCTCTTGCATTATAATCAATGAAATTGATTTAAGGACAAACACATTTTGATATTGAGATCAAATTGATGTTTAGAAAATGCATGAGAACTTAGCCTAAGTTGACCTTAACCCATATCTCACATCAAATTGACTTGAATGTGGTTTGATACACTTTAGATGTGTGTGAGATATTAGGATCATGAGTTAGGATCAAGGTGCATAGTTCTTGTACCTAGATGACCCTAATTCAAGAAATGGAGGATCATAGGGAAAGCTTATGTACAAGTCATGTACATATAGCCCTAAGATTGTGGTCCCAAATTAAAGGGTTTAAAAGCATTTCAAAATTGTTTTGAAAAACCTTGATGAAGCTTTCCTAGTGATAGCATTCATCATTGAACATTGTGATACAAAGTTGACTTAACTTTGAACTATTTCAAAGTTTTTGAATTTTGTATCAAGATTTGAAAATGGAAGTTATTCTCATAGAAAACTATTTTTCCATGATAGTATATGTTATGAGGAATGTATCCTCAAAATTTCACAATTTTTCGAATTTTCTGGAATTTATTAGGGGTTTCTGAATTTCGGGAGAGGAAAAATCAGAAATCCCTGTGATCAGTGTCTGGATCGGTCGCTGGACCGATCTATCGGTCTGGTGACCGATCCAGTGAGGTCTGATAGCGTGCCAATGTGCTGAAATTCGACTGCATGTCTGAAATTTCGGCTGAAAGTTGGTTTTTAGATTTCTAAAGGTTTGAAACTCTCCAAGACATTGTTGGTGCAATGGTCAAGGGGGAGTTGGCCTTTAGGGGGAGTTTTAACTATTAGTCAAGGGGAGTTGACTTTTAGGGGGAGTTTTTACTCCTTGAGGATTAGTGATATGGGATTATCACTAAGTGGACTGTTGAGCTTAGTATCAAAGGGAAAATAAGAGTTTCAATGAAAGGTATGGGACTTTCATTAGGAAGAAACTCTTGACCTTGATACCCTCCTTATTCTTTTTGATGTGTGTCAAAAAGGGGAGAGTGTTCATTGGAGAATTATTGGAGAACCCAAGTTAGGTTATCGGTTTAACCTAAGCTAGGGGAAGATTGTCAAGGAATGTTCGAGGAAGAACATTGGAATACTTTTTGATGTGTGTCAAAAAGGGGGAGAATTATTAGAGAACCCAAGTTAGGTTATCAGGTTAACCTAAGGGGAGAATGTCTAGAGAATGTTCAAGGAAAGAACATTGGACATTGGAAGATGGTTGGAAAACCTAAGTTAGGTTATCGGGTTAACCTAACTTGATTATGGTTTTGTCAAACAACCTAACTTGATTATGGTTTTGTCAAACATCAAAAAGGGGGAGATTGTTGGTGCAACCTTAGGTCAAGGTTGACCTGGTTGACCCGACTCGAGTTGACTTGACTCGAGTTGTATTTTGATGTTTGACTTGGGAAGATTGTCGGTGCAACCTTAGGTCAAGGTTGACCTAGTTGTGTTGCATGTTGATGTTTGACACTCGTGAGAGAGTTCTATTCTTGATGTGGGACAAGAATAGATGTTTGGGAGATTATTGGTGCAACCGTAGGTCAAGGTTGACCTGGTTGACCTGATTCGGGAAAAGTCCAAGTATGGAGACTTGGCACGGAAAAGTCCAAGCAGGGAGCTTGGCACGCGAAAAGTCAAGTATGGAGACTTGGCACGGAAGTCCAAACAGGAGTTTGGCACGGGAAAAGTCCCGTGAGTGAGAGGCAGCGGAAAATCCTGGTGAGTGAATCCCGGTGAAAATCCTAGTGAGTGAAGCTAGGTGAAGGTGAAAGTCCCGGTGAGTGAAGCCGGGCATTGGAAAATCTGGTGAGTGAAGCGGTGAAAATCCTAGTGAGTGAAGCTAGGTGAATGGGAAGTCCTAACTGGGATGTTAGGCGGTGTGGAAAATCCTGGTGAGTGAAGCCGGTGAAAATCCTAGTGAGTGAAGCTAGGTGAATGAGAAAGTCCTAGCGGGATGTTAGGCGGTGTGGAAAGTCCTGGTGAGTGAAGCCGAGCAGGGGGGAAAGTCCGGTGAGTGAAGCCAGGCGGTGGGAAAGTCCTAACTGGATGTTAGGCAATGTGGAAATCCTGGTGAGTGAAGCGGTGAAAGTCCCGTGAGTGAAGCCGTGCAAGGAAAATCCAGATGGATCAAGGATGATCGGACTTCGTGTTGGAAAGTCCAAGTAGGTCAAAGGGATTGACGGACACTTGGCAGGAGAAGTCAAGGGAGTGACCAGATGTTAGGGATGAAGTACCAATAGGTCAAGGTTGACGGATATTGGTTTGGAAGTCTTGGGACTTGGTTTGGGCCAAAAGCTCTGGATCGGTCACCAAACCGATCGGTGATACTTGTTGCTCGATCGGTGACCGATCGATATCGAAGCTCTGTTGATTCTTGATCGATCGGTGACCGTCGAAGAAAACAGAAAAGCGGCTGATCGGTCCGATCGGGCCATCTGATCGATGTGGACCCGATCGAGAACGTCGCGAGAAGGAAGGAAGGGATCGGTGGACCGATCCGGTGTCTTTGATCGGTCCACGCCGATCGAGTATGCATGAATGTCTACGTATCGATGCGGGGACCGATCGGTATGATCGGTCCACGATCGAGGTTCTAACCGCTGCAACGCGCTAGTTTCTTGTTTCTTCTTCGCAGTATAAAGGAGGCGAGGGCATCTTTTCTCTTCTCTTCTTCTACAGAGCTGCTGTTCTGGTGCTTGAGCTTTGTTGAGCTCTTCTTCGCAAGCTTCGCGTGAGCTTCGCGTCTGAGAAGCTGTTGCTTCTTCAACAGTCGACAAGAAGGCAAGGGTTGTTTACATTTGTTGTGTATTTACTTCTTGTTTCTCTTGTATTTGTACTCCTTATCTTGCTGTTGCAAGAAGTAGTTGTGGCGAGGTTTCTCCACCCATAAGGAGCTAATATTTAGCCGGTTCTCCGGGACTCATCCACCGACGGATTGGTAGGCTTCGTCCACCTTACGGACACGCCGAGGAGTAGGAGTTCATCTCGAACCTCGTTACATCGGTTTGTTTTCTTCTCCTTAGTTTCTTCCTTGTATTTCCGCTGCGACTAACCCTAATCGTAGGAAGAGCGAGAATTTGGGGCGGCTATTCACACCCCTCTCTAGCCGAGTCTGACGATCCTAACACTTACAACATTAGTGGCTCGATTCTGAACAGAAATAGTCACCTTAAAGGCTAATCAGCAGAATACACCCCGGAACCGAATCGACGACTCCGAAGTCTTAGAGGTTCTACCAGCCCAGCCTACACAGTCCCAGCAGCAGAGCCAAGAAAGGAAGCCTATCTCGATCCGGTGGGTCAAGCCCGAGAACTTCTCAGGCACTAGTGAACCATGGGATGCACAAGCTTGGTTCAAAACACGAGCTGGACTGGCCGGAGCACGAGAAGGTGAAGTGTGCCTCCTTACCGACAGAGACGCACGCATGTGGTGGGAAAGAATCGAACGAAGCGCCCAGTGAACCGGATGTCATGGGCTGACTTGAGAAGGAGTTCTTTGAGGAGTTCTTTCACATACGGGTTACAAACCGCCACTACGACGAGTTCACTAAGTTTCGTCAACCTTTCGGTTGAGGAAGCCGTGAAGAAATTCAACAGGTTGGCTCGTCTATGCCCAGCTAGTCGGCACAGAGAAGGAACGAATCGGTTGATGCTCAAGATCCGAGGCCGAGATAGCGGTGAACGTGGCTGGTGGCATACATAGGACACAAACCACAGAGGAGTTAGTGAGCAGTGCCTTGACCACATAGCATAAAGCAGCAGAAGCAGGTCTCCTCGAGTCCAAAGGCCAAGGAAACCCTCACACTAAAAAACAGCAAGGCCACAGCTCTAACTGGAAGGGAACTCCAACAGCACAGGGAGTGACCCAAAGGGAGGACCATCTAGCAAGCGACCCAGTTATCCAAAGTGTGCTACTTGTGGGAAATTTCACCCAGGGGTTTGTCGCAAGGGCACACGAGGATGCTTTGAATGTGGACAAGAAGGGCACATGGCCAAGCAGTGCCCGAACAAGACCGGTCTTCCTCAGCCACAGCAGATTCAGTATGCAGGCCAGCCAGCTCAGTTATATCAGATGTAGGTCGCTCTAGAAGGTCCACTTATCAGCCATGGCAGATTAGAAGCCCCTCCAGCTATGGCGAATGCGAGGATCTACTCACTCACCAGAGAGGACGTAGCCAATGCCTTGACAGTTGTCACAGGTCAGATTAGCATTTTTCAGTATAGTGCTACTGTTCTATTTGATACTGGGGCAACCCATTCATATATAGCCAGGGTGTTCTCCGAGTTAGAAATACCCATCAGAAGTAGTTAGTTTTTGATGGCACTACCTTCGGGAGAGATCATGACATCCACGCGGCTCGGGCGGTGCACATTATAGCGACGGGGAACTCTTTTGTGATCGATCCTGCTAGAAATGACTCTGACGTCATCCTTGGAATGGACTTCCGATCAAATACGGTGCTTCCATAGAGTGCAGTAAACGGAAAGTCGTATTCCAGGAGGCAGTTTGGGTACATCGGAGAACCAAAGAGAAAAGCTAGAAAATTTCTCTCAGCTATGAAGGCACAGATGGATTCGAGATGTACGGGGTACCTAGCACATGTAGTCAATACCGGCCAGCAACAACTAGCAGAGGTTCGAGTCGTATGTGACTATCCAGCAGTCTTCCCTGAAGAGTTACCAGGCTTAGCACCAGACAGGAGATTGACTTTGAGATAGAGCTCATTCCGGTACAAATCCTATCTCCAAAGCGCCTTATCGCATGGCTCAGTGAAGGAACCGGAGCAACTCTGAGGCTGACAAGGGTTTCATCCGAGTCATTCATCATGGGGGCTTTGTATTGTTCGTGAAGAAGAAGGATGGAAGCATCGTGCATAGACTACGATCAACCAAGTCACGATCAAGGTATCCCTTCCGGAATCGATGACTGCTCGACCAGGGAGCAGCGGTGTTCTCTAAGATAGATCTCGATCAGGTTATCATCGGTAAAGGTTAAAGAGGATATACCCAAGACATTGAGAATCGGGCACTACGAGTTCGTAGTCATGCCCTTTAGCGTGACCAATGCTCCAGCTACCTTCATGGATCTCATGAACAGAGTATTCAGGGAGTATTTAGATAAGTTTGTTATTGTGTTTATCGATGACATTCTTATCTACTCAGGAACTCAGGAAGAACACTCAGAGCACCTGAGACTAGTATTGCAGACCCTTCAGCAGAACCAGCTATACGCCAAGTTCACGAAATGTGAATTTTGGCTAGATCAGGTGTCCTTCCTGGGTCACATCATCTCCAAGGATGGTATTATGGTAGATCCCAGCAAGATAGAAGCAGTAAGTAACTGGAAGAGACCTAAGAATGTCAGCGAAATCAGGAGCTTTCTAGGATTAACAGGATATTACAGAAAGTTTGTAGAGGACTTCTCCAGGATAGCCTCCCCACTGACAGCTCTTACCAGAAAGAACAGGAAATTTCAGTGGACAGAGGACTGTGAGAACAACTTCAGCGAGCTAAAAAGTAGATTGACCAGTGCTCCCATTTTGGCTCTACCAGACAACACCAGCAGCTTTGACATCTATAGTGATGCCTCTAAGTTGGGACTAGGAGCAGTATTGATGCAAAATGGCAAGGTGATCGCCTATGCCTCCAGACAACTCAAGGATTATGAGAAGAATTACCCTACTCATGACCTTGAGCTTACAGCAGTAGTGTTCGCTCTCAAAATTTGGAGACATTACTTATATGGAGCTCAGTGCAGGGTGTATACAGATCATCAGAGTCTGAAGTACTTCTTCACTCAGAAGGATCTGAACATGCGACAACGCAGATGGCTTGAGCTGGTCAAAGACTACGATATAGACATCCTCTACCATCCAGGGAAAGCCAATAAGGTAGCCGACGCACTTAGCAGAAAATCCAGTGCTACCTTATTATCTCTTACAGCCATGTCACCGCCCCTACAGAAGGAGATCGTAGATTTCGGTCTCGAACTCATCGTTGGACAGCTCTCTACTATGACCTTAGAGTCTACCTTGCTTGGTGATATTCAGTCAGCTCAGGAGCAGGACCCTGAAATTCAGAAAATCAAGCAAGGGCTAGCAGAATCAGAAAGTAGAGAATTCAGAGTGTCCGATAGCGGGGTGTTGTATTTTGGTGACAGACTCTGTGTTCCAGATCAGGAGGAGCTACGGAGACAGATTTTAGATGAGGCTCACAAGACTCCCTATGCGATGCATCCAGGTTCCACCAAAATGTATCAAGACCTGAAGAACCAGTTTTGGTGGCCCGGGATGAAGCGAGACATCGCCAGATATGTTAGCATCTGCCTCACCTGTCAGAGGGTCAAGGCAGAACATCAGCGACCAGGAGGAGTTCTGCAGCCTATACAGATTCCAGAATGGAAGTGGGAGGATATCTCTATGGATTTGACGCCATCTGGGTAATAGTCGACAGGTTGACTAAATCAGCCCACTTCTTAGCTATCAAGATATCCTACTCCATGGAGAAGCTAGCTCAGTTGTATCTCCAGGAGATCGTCAGACTACATGGAGTCCCACGAACCATCATTTCAGACAGAGACAGCAGATTCACATCACACTTCTGGGAGTGTGTACAGTCAGCGTTGGGCACTAAGTTAAAGTTTAGCACAGCATTCCATCCTCAGACAGATGGTCAGACGGAGCGAGTAAACCAGGTACTCGAAGATATGCTCCGAGCGTGTGCCCTAGACTTCAAGGGAAGTTGGTGCAAATATCTGAGCTTAGCAGAATTTGCATACAACAACAGCTATCAGGCCACTATCAGCATGACACCTTACGAGGCTCTCTATGGGCGGAGGTGTAGATCTCCAATCTGCTGGTATGAGAGTGGTGAACAGAAAGAACTAGAGCTTCAGACAGATCTAGTAGCAGATCCGCCAGAGGATAGAGACAGCTCAGAGCCGCCAGAAGAGCTATGCTGATACGCGACGCAGACCCTTAGAGTTTTCAGTTGGGGATTCAGTGTTCCTCAGAGTGGCTCCCATGAAGGGAGTAATGCGTTTTGGGAAAAAGGGCAAACTTAGTCCTAGATATATGGGACCATACCTTATCAGCAGAAGAGTGGGCAAGGTAGCGTATGAGCTAGAGCTACCCCAGGAAATGTCAGCTGTCCACAACGTATTTCACGTCTCTATGCTGAAGAAGCATACCCTAGATGCCACCCAGGTGATTAAGCCCCAATCGGTACAGATCCGCGAAGACCTCAGCTATGACAGTCGGCCTATTCAGATAATAGACCGAGCAGTTAAGAAATTGCGGAACAAGGAAGTACCATTAGTCAAAGTCATTTGGCATAGTCACACAGCAGAAGAGGCAACTTGGGAGACAGAAACCAGCATGAAACAGAAGTACCCAGAATTGTTCTAAGTTTGAGGACAAACTTTTTATAAGGTATGGGGGATTGTAACACCCGAAAATTTCTTAAACTTGCATTAGAATTATTCTATGATTTTTCTGGAATTTTTAGATATTTTTCCGGAATTTTTCGAGTAGCGGAAGTAGCAAAAACAATTAGACGCGTAAATAGCGTACGCGGGGGATTGAACACGTGACCTTGGACCGAACCGGGACTTAAGTGAATCCGGCTAGCCTGGAGGCCCCAGCAGGGGTGTGCTGAAAGGAAAGAGAAACAATTATATTTATAATTGTTTTAGCTAAATTAATTCTTTAATAGAAATAGGAATTAATTAGGTGGATATTAAGTTTAGGTTTTATTTTTGTTGTTTCGGCAAAATCTATTCCACCGAGACCCAACACCACCGCCGCCTCTCCCTTCTTCTCCTCTTCCTCACGCACGGCACACCAAGCCCCAAGGGCCAAGGGAACTTCTTCCAGCGAGATCTTCGATACGAGGACGTTCCCCTTCGCGAGAAGAACACGTAGACGCGAGCGGATCGTCGAGAAGATCATCTCCACCGGAAACCTAGCGATCAGATTCGTAAGAAACTACGCGCAGGATGTAAGAAACCCCTCACCTGCAGTATAATAGCTTCCGTTTGAGTTTTTATGCTTTAGTTAGGATGTATGCAGATTTTTATCGATATCTAGGGTGTATTTAACTCTCTTCGCAGATTAGGGATTTAGTTGAGCACCTCTAGATGGGCCGGGCACGTTTTCCCTCTTCAGATAGGAGGTTAGACGTTGTCGGGTGCCTAGAGGTGGTCTCCCTAATAGGGAGAAGAGTTAGAGTATCCTAGGTGGCCGATTAAATGTCTAGCTCAGCAATAGACAGTTTAAATAACTTATTAAATGCACTAGAAGGATTTAAAACAGCAGATTAGTTTATTTCAATTTATGTAGGACTACAGTCCAATGGGTGGGCTCCCACAGTAGCCTCTAGGTTTAGACAACCTAGTTCTAGGTTCAGATAACCTAGATTCAGCAAAATAAGTATATAGCATTCAGTATTTTACTTTCAGCAGTGGCACTGTACTGAATTAGATATCCACTGGGCTGGACTCCCATAGTCGTCCCTAGGTTTAGCTAACCTAGTAAACCCTACTAGATTCGGAACTTGCAATCCCGGGTTTAGATAGGGATGCGCGCACAGCAAGTATAGTTGCCAGGGCCCCTCAGTAGCATGTTTAGTATTTTCACTTATTATATGTATAGCTTTTCAAATTCACAATCAGTTATGTGAGATCAGCTTAGTTTCAGTTTCAGCTTCAGTTTAGCTCTTCTTTGTTGATACATTATGATAGCTTATGTTCAGTTCTTGATTGCTATGCTTGTATGATCACATGCCATGCCATGTTTAGCCTAGTCAGTATATTTCAAATAGCATGTTTTAAAAACCATATCTGCATCGTATGCATGTTTTTGTGAGGTAGATGGTTTCTTACTAAGCTTTTTAGTTTACAGATGCTACTTTTCTTATACCGCAGATACAGGTAAAAGAAAAGTGGACTAGTGGAGGCTGGAGGGTAATGCAGATCAAGATGTGTGTGGAAGGAACCTGGAATAAAGATCTGAGGGATCTAGCAAATTTATTTTATGTTTTGGAATATTTAGCAAGTTACTGTCTTACAACTTTAGAGAGTTAACTATCAGAACATTGTTAGTTGTTTTTCTGCACTTAGCATGGTTACTTGTCATGAAGTAATGAATCATACCTCACAGCATGTTTAGTATGTTAGCCATTATCTAGTAGAACGTTCATTTAGCTTTTATAGTGTTGTTTAATGATTTTGGCACGTATCAGTGCTGATATCAGAGTTTCTGATACGAAATCAGAAACCCCTGATCGGTCAGCAGATCAATCAGGGGGTCTCGAATCGGTCGGTAGACCGATCAGGGAGCTAGTTTCGGTAGTCCTAACTCTCTGTTCGCAGCTGAATCGTTCGGCAGATCGGTCCAGCCGCGAACAGAAAGAATCCCGATAGTTGGATCGCGAACAGCACACCACTGATCGGTCAGCTGACCGATCAGTGAGGTCCTGGATCGGTCGGCAGACCGATCCAGGTGCGTATAGAAACTCTAGTGAATCATGTATCGGTCAGTCGACCGATCCAAAGGTTCTTCCCCGTGCCAGTGTCAGTGGACCGGTCCGTGGACCGATCAGAAGTCCGGTATCAGTGGTAAATACCTCCCCTAGCATGTGTACAATTATTAGGTACATGTAGAACAATCAGTTTCAACGTTCCCAGCAATTAGATTAGCAAAATTTTAATTAGCCCAGCTTTCCGCACAGTTTAGTTTAGCATAATTGTAGCGACCGGCCTTACAGCCAGTACCCAGAAGGTGGGTCGTTACAATTAATGTTAAAAAAATATAAGAACTTAGAGTTGATATTATTGATCTAATCATATCTTTATAAGAAATACTTTAGTTAATTCATTTGGAGTCTTCACTCTTATTATTACAGTGTGATATATACATATCCTTAATTATTTCAATATACACTACGCTAACACCTTTCTTTCTAGAATTTTTCACATAATTTCTCTTATGATTCTGTCATAAGTTTTTTCTAAGTCGACCAATATATACTATGTGTAAGTCTTGCTTTTGTTCTGATACTTTTCAATTACTTGTCTGATAAAATATATATCTTCTATTGTCGACCTTCTAAGCATGATTTCAAATTAATTTTCATTTATTGTGACCCCCTTCCTTAGTCTTTTTTTATTACTCTTTCTTAAAGTTTTATAATATGACTCAGCTTAATATCCCTATAATTATATAATTTTGTATGTCTTCTTTATTTTTATATAAGGGGACTAAAGTACTTACTCTCTACTAATCATATTTTTTTTCATTTGTAATATAAGATTGAATAATTTCATAAGTCATTCAATATCTTACTTCCTTACACACTTTCATATCTCTATTAGAATATCATCTGGTTCAACTATTTTTTTTATTTTTTATCTCAATTGTTCTACATCTAAAGTTTGAATTCTAGGATAAAAATTTAAATTCCTATACTCCTCTATCCCACTTAAATTACCTAAGTTTAGTTGATCATCTAAATTTTTATTAAAAAATTAATGAAAATACCTCTTTCATTGTTATTTTATTTTCTTATCATTTACTAGTACCCTATTGTATTCATCTTTAATATATCGAATTTATATAAGTTATTTTATCTTTTTCTCTATCAATTTAACTATTTCGCAGACGTCCCTTTCTTTTTCTTTCGTATCCAACTGTTGATATAAACATTCAAAAATTTCATTCTTAACTTCACTCATTGCTTTTTTGGTTTCTTTTTTTTTACTACAACAACAACAACAATAACCAAGTCTTTTTCCACTAGGTGAGGTCGGCTGTATGAATCGTTTTACGCTATTGAGCTCTATCTTCTACTATATCATCATCTATATTTAAATAAATTTTATCTTATTTTATTGTTGCTAAGCAAGTCTTTTTTTGGTCTTTCTCTTCATCGTTTGATATGCATGTTTATCATAGTTTCACATCGCCTAACTAGAACATTTATTGGTCGTCTAAGTATATGTATATATCATCTTAAACGTGTCTCTCGGAGTTTATCCTCAATAGATGCAACTCTAACTTTCTTTCTAATGCTATCATTTCTTATTTTTTCCATCCTCATATGTCCACACATCCACCTTAACATCCTCATCTCTGCAACTCTCATCTTCTACTCATGTGTTCAAGTCATAGCCCAACATTTAGCTCCATATAACATAGCAGGTCTAACTGCAGTTTTATAGAACTTACCTTTAAGTTTAAGAAATACTTTATGGTCACATAAAACACTCGACGCTCCCCTCCATTTCAACCATCCTGCTTGTATTCTATGCAAGACATCTCTCTCAATCCCTCCATCATTTTACAAAAATGATCCTAAATATTTAAATCTCCCAGTTCCGGGTAACTCATCCTCTCCTATCTTGACAATTCACTACAACAAAAACTGCAAATGACAACGGATATTATCCGTTGTCGTAGGGTCAAAAAACCGTTGTAAGTGAGGGTGTTGTAGAATGTATTGCCCTACGACAACGGTTTTGAAACCGTTGTCTTTGTAGACATTTGACAACGGTTTTTATCCGTTGTTGTTTATATGCTCAAAATTTGGCTACGAAGGATACGACAACGTTTTAAAACCGTTGTGGTAGATAATTTCAACAACAGAAATAAACCGTTGTGGTAGACTTTTTTTACAACAGATATAAACTGTTGTGGTAGATAATATTTGACTCATTTTATTTTTTTACAACAGTTTTAATATATTTTACAACGGATAAAATCGTTGTCTTTTATCACTTTTTACAAAAAAATTCCGTTGTGATTTACCTAGTTTTTACAATATTTTTAACTGTTGTCTTTAATGTTCATTAATACCAAACAACTAATCTTATTTTAATATAAGCAAACCACCAATACAAAATTAAATATTTACTAGATTAAATCCAAAATAAACATCCATATATAATTCATCTTGTAGCCACATATATTACAAAAATATACAAAATGAGTTGTTACTCATCAAAATACACATGTTTTTCATTACTGTTCTCCATATACATTAAATCACATGTTTTCCATTTGTTGTTCTCCATATGACTTTTAATTTACAAATTAGCAAGGCAAGCTACATCCTAACAAAGCTCACTCCTTGCATAAAAAATCTCAAGCCTCACGAATTGGCCGAGTTACGTACCTGCAAGAGGAAAATTAAACAAAACTTATCAATTCCAGATTTAGATTTATTCATATAAATCTACATAAAATACAAGCAATATAACCAACTTATAGTCTAAGAAATAAAACTTATGCAATACAAACTTATGCAATACAAGAAATTTCAGGATTTCACATAGCTCTAATATAAAGCAATTCCATGACGACACTCAATTCCAGAATTCCAGAATTCTGATTTAGATTTATTCATATAAATCTACATAAAATACAAGCAATATAACCAACTTATAGTCTTAGAATTTAACTTATGCAATACAAACTTATGCAATACAAGCAATTCCAGGATAAAAGAAACAAATCAGCTATTTAAATGTCTATTTAGGATGCGGACTTGCTGAGTTATAGGCAGGATTGACAAAATGACAAGAACTTGTCTAGACAAATGTTGAAAACAGACAAGGAATTTGATATATGCTTTGTTCCTAGAAAAATGTCTATAGTGACACTAAGAGTGAACAATCACTAATCCTATTGAACACATGTACAATTTGTAAAAATAGTCATGCCAGAGATTACGATCATACTCATGTTGAACACTATATCAAGTCTAAGTAACATAGACATGGAACAGTTGCAGCACTGGCACCATATTCAACTACACAAGCATTATCATACTAGAGATTTGAATGAACATTAGTTATCAAATTTCGTAAACAGTAAGCAGTAGAGTACTAGCCTTGTATGTTAAACTTGTTGAATATACAATATCTCATAAGAAAGTTTACCTTTAATGCTATCACAATAATCACATCAGAGAGAATACACAAATCAATGAACTGATCCATAGTGAGTCTTAGCTCTTCAAGAACCTGAAAAATAAGGATGAGGATAAATACAGTAATTCAATTAGCAATAAGCAGAATAATTCCATCACAAAGATTTTTTTTGGAACTAGGATCCATTAAATGACGGAGAAACCTCAGTGCCCCAAAAGTTAAAGTATCCATGTCTTCTGAGGCAACCGCAAACACCTAGAGATTGATAACAAACAAATACGTTTAGGATATTAAAGTTAAAAAAATAAAATAGATTGTGTTACAAGTCGGTTGAGAAAGAAACGACTTTAAACTCATTGTTTTCACAAGCTCTGCTATAAATTGTGTTCATCATACAAGCTTTTTCTAGAAGCGCAGGAGATGGATATGGCAAACAAACTAATTAAATTGTTCTAGCCCATGACAATGACAGACTAAACTATTAGAAGTTTGTAGGATTGTCAGTTGCTTCACTCAAACCAATTCTAACTCTCAGGCAACAGTATTCAACTATTTCCTCGATGATAAATATGGCTAACACAGTTCCCAAGAAAAAATATTTTCCAGATTCACACAAAGTCAACTCACATGAATAGAGTCTAATTGCAAATTACCATCATGGCATACACAAGGACTATAGAACATAAACCAAAAAAGAAAACTAGTTTACCTGAGCATCGTATAATAACTAGAGTAGCAAATACAATAGACATGCCAAATATGGAGTCAGAGAATCCCCTACACAGTTAAGTTAGTACACTTCAATTACAAGACCTTGAAGGGAATAACAATAACTACACACTGGGGAATTTCATCAAACAATTTTACATGCCTACCTCTCCAGCCCAAGCAAAGTAGCCACAGCAGTAACGACCTAGAAAAATCCAAGCATAATTGATTAAAATTCCATAGTTCAACCTCACAAATTGCAAAATAAGGGGAAAATAGAGAAGCGACGGCCTAAAAAAAAAGAAACGCTTCTGACAGAGGAATGAGTAGACGGCATGCCTCCCGACTGAACTGCCGCCCTGAAGTCATGTAGTGTGTGTATCGATTACATGGAAACTGGCCAGCATTGTAAATTGTGAAGTCCAGAGTACTGAAATCCTCCAGTTCTTCAGGCATAGGACGGATGCACCTGCGATCCTTCCAATTATTTCATGCAAAAGAGAGTTTTTCTTCTTCTAGTTTACATGTTTTCCCTTGACATTAAGGAGAGAAAGAGGAGCTAGTTAGCTCACTAACACTAATATATGCATATGTATGATCCAACCTGCTACTAACACAACTATGATTCACTACTAGAGATCAACAGAACCAACGCAAAGATGACTTATCTGGATAACTGTCGAACTGTAGAATTGAAGAGCATCTTTAGCATTCTTATTAGTAGTATTTTTCACTTACATGTTGTACATGAACAGGGAATGATAGGCCCTTGCAGAGACAATTTGAACTTTGATTCGATGCTCGGGATCCCAGTTGAGGAATTGGTCATTCACAAATACCTTGTATCATTCAGATGACATATTAGGATCTATGAGGAATTACATCAAACACTTTATGTGCATGTGTACCTTATCCAAAGAGTTGAGGTGTTAATAGATCAAACTTCAAATAACTATGAAGGATAAGTGTTAGCAAATCACTTCTTTGATAAATGAAAGAAGGCTTTTAACCAAAGTAAGAAAGATTTCCAAATTATTAAAGTGGGACTGATATCAAATTCAATAGAAAACAATTACCAACTTCGATGAATAGTGAATTTTGCAATATCAATGCAAATTATAAGTGCTTCAGATAATCCATTTATCCATATATATTTCCTGTCTTTCTGGAATGAAGATATGTAGCATATATTCTCACTATAGACAACAAAGACAAAACGTTGACATTACTCGTGCTATTACAAAATTTGCTTCATGCTATGGACTTGTCAGAACATCTAGTAGACCACAGAATTACTAAGGCATCATTCAACTGTCAACATTCGATTCTGGTAGGCACAACAACCTTAACATCCTTAGACAGGAATTTATGAAAAAGGTAATGAAAAAATACACAGGTGAATGACGGAAACTTATTAAGGAAAAGTGTCGATCCTACAAGTGTCACCATGTATAATGAAAAATGTATCAGATGAGAAAAAGGGATATCTCCCTATTGAACAAACTTCAATTTTCCATTTTATTTTCATTTTATGTCAAGTTGGAATAAGCTTCTCCTAAATCAATTAAAAAGGATAGATAATCGTAAGGCTTATCCTTAGCAAATCAGGAGGCAATAGCTAACTTCCGTAGAAAAATTCCAATGCTAGTTGGGAACTTACCTACAGCTGATTCCTAATACCTTCATATCATACATAAAATTGAACATGGTATCAAGGTGCCAGTTAAATTTCAAGATTCCTTAAAAGAATACTCACTGAGCAGCTTACAATTTTGCAACTATATTGTTGAATCTCACTTTACCATTTTTAACCTAAGGCCTTGAATGTGTGCTATTTATGAAGATCATTTTCTTGTCCAAGGGGGTTACATTGATCCTATTTGTGATAGTAATCACTTATACTTCCTAATAAAAAACATAAGATATTTTTCTCATATCATGTGTATATTCAACATATATATTTTGCTCCATCAGATAATTCTTATGGATAAATCATAGAATTCGAAGATTGACCCTGCATCCTCCCTCAGATGGAGAGAAAAACTACAGGTCTTGGATATGCATCATATTGTTCAATTCTAATCAGCATGGCAGCTGATCCAATGATTTCTCATGTCAAATGATGAGCTCTCATATCAGTGGATGATTGATTTCATATGCATTGCAAGGATTCAACTTATAAACACTGGTTAACAGAAACCAAAGGCAATATAATGAGAGAAAAGATTCGGCACTAGTTATGATCAGTGCTTAACAAATAAAGAACACAAGAGAAAGAATATATAGCCAAAAATATCTGAAACATCGACATCACTGTGTCATCCCCTAAAAGAAGAAGCTCCTCAAACAAAAAGAAAAAAAAGGACAGAGGAAGAAAATATTCAGTGAAGAAACGATACAAAATGACATTATCTAACCACCAAAGAAGATCAACGGCAAAATCGTTCTTTTTCTCCTAGCAGAAAACAAGAGTAAATGCAAAAATCTCTCAGAAACAGAATCTTGACATGGAATCGGGGAAGCGGAACCTAAAGTGATCACCTTCGAAGCGCCAACCAATCTGGAAGAAGCTTCCTCCGCCGCTCCCCTGTGAAACTCCACACAAACCGCGCTGCCATCTTCGGCTGCTGCCCTTCCTAGACCGATGACAAGGCGACAGGAGGCGACCTTAAAAGGACGAGGGAGGCGACGAGAAGACGCCGAATGAAATCTGGATGTTTCCCCCTTTTTTATTATTGAGAAAGAGATGTTTGTTTGGAGATTAAATATTGACCTGATGGATTGGAGCTAGAGCTTCTGGCGCTCCTCCTCTGAGATGGTGGCGAAGGCAGCATTGCCTTGCTGCGCGCCGTCCTTGATGCGGGTGGTCGGCGCCGACCTCTTCTTCTGCAGAGAGTGCAGTTCGTCGATGGTCTTCGCCTTCACCAGCAGCGCGCTGTCGTCGTGGCAGATCCCGTTCTCTGGTTTCTCCCTCCCGTGCGTCTGGATCTTCGGCAGCCCATTGGAGAATGCCGCTGCTCACCAGGAAACGAGAAGGAGCACAACGTCGTATGAGGAGAGGGAAAGATAAATGGCTTAGGTTTGGGAATGCGAAAACACGGCGCCGAAAAGAAAACAGCGAGGGAAAGGAAAACAGCGAAGGGGGGAAATGACCAAATTCAATTACAACGGTTTTTCAAAACTGTTGTCGTAGCCGCTAAAAACGCGGATAAAGACAACAGTTTATAAAACCGTTGTAAAAAGTGTTGTCGTTTTAAAAAAAAGTTGCTCAATGACAATAGTTTTGCTAAAACCGTTGTCTTTTATATTTAATAAGGAGTTCAAAGACAATGGTTTTGGCAAAAACCATTGTCTTTGAGCAAATACGCAACGCTTTCTCTTAAAACCGTTGTCGTAGGGGTGTTGTCGTTTGTAGTTTTTGTTGTAGTGTATATTGTCTCATTACTTCTAATATTGCTAAACTTAAATTTCATATATTTTATCTTTAATCTACTAAGCTTAAAACCTTTTCCTTCTAGTGTTCCCCCCCAAGATTCTAGTTTAGCATTTACTTCTTCACGTGCTTCATCTACCAAAATAATATTATCTACAAATAACATGCACCATGGTACTGTGTCTTGAATGTATGCAGTGATTTCGTTAATAATTAGTGTAAAAATATATGGACTTAAAGCTGATCCTTGATGTAACCCTATCTTTATTAGAAATGCTTCAGTTACCCCACATGAAGTCTTTACTCTGGTCGTTATATCCTCGTACATATCCTTAATTAATTTAATATATGTTACACTAACACCTCTTTTTTCTAGAATTCTCCATATATTTTCTCTTGGGATTCTATCATAAGCTTTTTCTAAGTCAATGAATACCATATGTAGATCTTGTTTTTGCTCCTGATATTTTTCAATTAATTGTCTAAGAAGATATATATAGCTTCTATTATCGACCTTCCAGGCATGGACCTAAATTGATTTTTGATCACTATGGTCTCCTTCCTTAAATCTTTTTTCTATTACTTTTTCTCAAGGTTTTATAGTATGACTCATTAGTTTAATACCCCTATAATTTGTACAATTTTGTACGTCTCTCTTGTTCTTATATAAGGGAACTAGAGTACTTATCCTCCATTAATTAGGTTTTTTTTTTCATTTTTAATATCATGTTAAATAATTTTGTAAGCTATTCAATGCCTTGTTTCCCTAACCACTTCCATACCTCTATCGGAATATCATCTTGTCTAACGACTTTTCTATTATGCATCTCATTTAAAGTTTGTTTTACTTCTGAAGTTTAAATTCTACAATAAAAATTAAAATTTCTATGCTCATTTGACCTACTTAAATTACCTAAGTTAAGTTGGCCATCTAAACTTTTATTAAAAAGTTGATGAAAATACCTTTTCTACCACTTTTTTATTTCTCCATCATTTACTAATACCCTATTACATTAATCTTTAATACATTTTATTTGGCTAAGATCTCTTGTTTTCTTTTCTCTCACTTTAGCTATTCCATAAATGTCTCTTTCCCCTTCTTTTGTATCTAATTTTTGATATAATCATTCAAAAGTTTTATATTTTGTTTCACTCACTACTTTCTTAGCTTCTTTCTTGGGTATTGCATATTTTTTAAAGTTTTTCTCGTTCTTATAGATATATAATTTCCTATAAACTATTCATTTTTTAATCACTTTTTCTTGTACTTTCTCATTCCACCACTAAGATTCCTTACTTAGTGGTGCATGACACTCTGCCCATGATGATCGATCATGGCCGGTCCCAAGCCCAGATAAAGGAGGAGGATTGCGTTAGGTTACCAACCAGTGTTAAAACTGTTGGTTGGTCCTAGGAAGATCGTACCGGTTCCACTGTACAAAAATTTTGTACAAGTGTCGAACCTTTCCTAAACAACCTATTATGTTCTTTAGAAGTTAAATTAGGAATCACAAATGGAACTTAATATTATTGATTCCAAATTTAACTTATCTGTTCTTAATGGTTTAGATTTGGATCGCAAGCGGAACTTAAGACTATTGATCTAAATCAACCTATGTTATAAATTCAATTAAATATTAATTTCTAAAATTAGCTTCCAGGACTGCATGGCAAGGCACATGGCCTTCTTGGGTATGGGAGCATCCACCACCGCCTAGACAAAGCCTTTTAAGGAAAGTTAATATTTAATTTCCTTATATAACTCTAGGTTTAACCAAAAAGAACAATCGAATCACAAATTCAAAAAACAAAAAGAAAACACAAACTCGAATTATAATTAAAAAAACTAGAATCTAATGTCTCTTGTGTTTGGAATTCTAACAAAGAAAAATAACTAGTATGATGCGGAAGAAAATTACTAGTTATACCTTTTCTTTGTATGCTAATAACCTCGAGATCTTCTGACGTATTCCTCACCTTGCCTTGGACGTTGTGTGGGCAACGATCCTCTAAGATGAACACCACCCATAGAACTTCTCCTCCTTCTCTAAGTTTCGGCCACCACCACCACCAAGGAGCAAAAGAGAGCAAAGGGAAAAGAGAGGGAGAGAAGGCCGACCACAAGAGGATCACCAACAAGAGAATAAGAATTGTTATCTCATGAGGCCTCCCCTCCCCTTCTTTTATATTACTTGTCCAAGGCAAATAAGGAAAAACTTTTTACAAAAAATAAAATCTTCCTCTTATTTTTCCTTTTCCCCTTTTATTTTGCCTTTTCTTTCCTCTTGATTGAATCAATTATCAAACATTGATTGGATGATGATTTAATTTTGGCCGGCCCCTTGCTTGGGCACCAAGCAAGGGTGGTCGGCCACATCATCAACGAGAGAAATTATTTTTATAAAATTTAACAAAAGAAGAAATCCTCTTATAAAATTTTACAAGCTCTCTTTCCTATTGTGGATGTTAAAAAAAGGAAAGTTTTAAAAAAATTAAAATCAAATTTTAAAATTTAAAACTTCTCTTCTAAAATTTTCTTTTTTAACATGGTTACAAAAATAGAAAATTTTAATTTTAAAACTTCTTTTCCTTTTTTCTAAAAACCATGAGGATGGTTAAAAAAGGAAAGTTTTAAAACTTTTAAACTTTCTATTAAACCATGTGGCCTAATTCAAATAAGGAAAGTTTTATATTTTAAAAACTCTTTTTTAAAACTTGTAGTTTTTTACAAAGAGAAGATTTTAAAAATTCAAAACACCTCTCCTTATTTAACATATTATGGCCGACTCCTCTTTGCTTGGACACCAAGCAAAGGGTCGGCCCCTTTGTGAAGGATATTGGCCGACCCCTTTGGCTTGGTCACCAAGTCATGGGTCGACCTCTTCTTGGACACCAAGAAGGGCTTTATATGGGTGGACTTAAGGCTTTAATGAGCCTACGACAAGGACCTAGAGGAGAAATTAGTTTTGGCCTTCCGATGAGCTTTAGTATCCTGTGTTCGCCCCGAACACACAACTCAAGTTCATCAATAATAGCTCATTCCACTAGAGAGTTATTATTGCACTACCGCACCAATCCCAAATTACGTTATGGGCTCCTTCTTATCATGAGTGTGTTAGTTTCCCTGTGTTTAAGATAACGAATGTCCACTAATTAAGTAAGTTACTGACAACACACTTAATTAATATCTAGCTCCAAGAGTAGTACCACTTAACCTCATTGTCATGTCGGACTAAGTCCACCTGCAGGGTTTAACATGATAATCCTTATGAGCTCCTCTTGGGGACATTCTCAACCTAGATTACTAGGACACAGTTGTTGGGACCAAAAATGGAGCTAGAGGGGGGGGGGGTGAATAGCTCGGCGCGATCTCGTGCTCGTCGTTGCTTGTTTCTTCAAAGATATGCAGCGGAAAATACAAAGAAACAAACACACAATGCTAACTCTAGAATTTACTTGGTATCCACCTCAACAAGAGGTGACTAATCCAAGGATCCACACACTCACGCACCCTCCACTATGAAAACACTCCTTTACAGTAACTACCGGAGGTGGAGAAGACTTACAACACTCTCAATACAAGAAGTAAGGAAAGTGAAAACAAAATACAAGCAAAAGCTTACAAGATATGCACTAAAAACCCTAATCCTAACTTCTTGTTGTAGCTCGCCTCTTGATCTTGGATCACCAACAAACCTTGCTCCAAGAACCTCTCAAGAACTGGCGGTAGAGTGGAGAAGAAACTATGGAGAGCTGCTGTGTCGCTGGAGAAGAATCAAGGAAGACTTCTCGAAGACGAACGCATGCCAACAGCTAAAAACGACGCCAATGGTCGAATCCCAATCAAGTGGATTGCTCCCAATTGATTGGGGAGGCTTTGGATCGATCGGCCGATCGATCCAGAGTGCCTCTGTGCTCCTGGGAATTGCCTGGATCGATTGCCCAATCGATCCAACATGCTCACGTGTTTTCCATCGCTGTCGCGCACATTCCTAGCCTCTCAATCGATTGCTCAGTCGATTGGAGGTTTCAATCGATCAATGGATCGATTCAGAAGCTCACTGTTCACTCAAATACTCTCCCAATTGATTGACCAATCGATTGGGGAAGTTTCAATCAATTAACCAATCGATTCAGCCCATTTCTGCATAAATTCACGTCACCCAATCAATTGACCAATTGATTGAACCCCCCAATCGATTGGAAAATCGATTGGAAAGTAGAAAACTGGATAGAGCTTGAAGTTATCTTCGTTTCACATCTGAGATCACCTCATTCTGATATCCGAGTCAAAAGTTATGGCCTTCGGAAGCTCACTACGTCCGAACTTCCTAGTTCCATGCCAACTCCCTATTGGACTTACGACTGCTAAGAGTTCGGTCAACTTTTGACCCATCTAGACTTTCTCCTTGTGCCAAGTGTTTGATCAACTTTGACCCACTTGGACTTATCATCTCGTGCCAAGTGTCCGGTCCTCCATGACCCACTTGGACTTCCTTCTACCAGATGTCCGATCACCCTTGACCCATCTGGATTTCCTCGTGCCTGACTTCACTCACCAGGTCTTTCCATTGCCCGACTTCACTCATCGGGACTTTCCCCTGCCTGGCTTCACTCACCAGGACTTTTATTTGCCTGCCAGGACTTCTACTTGCCTGGCTTCACTCACCAGGACTTTCCCAACTGCCCGGCTTTACTCATCGGGACTTTCACCTAGCTTCACTCACTAGGACTGCTCAACTGCCCGGCTTCACTCACCGGGACTTTCACCTTGCTTCACTCACTAGGATTTTCATCTGCCTAGCTTCACTCACCAGGACTTCCCACACGGACAATTGCACCTGCAATCTCCACGACCTGTCAGTCTCCATGTATTGTCTCAATGTATTGTCAAACATTGAAACCCAAACATCAAGACTCAAGCTTGAGCCAACTCAAGCTTAGTCTACCAGGTCAACCTTGACCTAAGGAATATTGCACCAACAATCTCTCCCTTTTTGATGTCTGACAATACCTTTAAGTTAGGCTAATCCCATGCCAATGTATGAATGAGGGTTCCCTTCATTCTTCCCCTTTCCTAGAGGGCACAAACTTCCTCTTTAGGTAATGAAGGCCTAACTTAACGACACATTGATGGTTCCCTTCATTCTTCCCCTTTCCTAGAGGGCACAAACTTCCTCTTCAGGTAATGAAGGCCTAACTTAACCACACATTCTCCTCCTATTGACATACATCAAAAACTCTCCCCCTGAAGAGTTACCCAACGTTGTTCACAACTCAATAACGAAGGTCCCATACCCTTCATTATTCTTAATGCTCATCCTTGAGCATATACCACTTGGTATGTTCACACACGATTCAAATAAAGGTCTCATATCCTTCATTTTCATCAAATGCTCATCCTTGAGCATATACCACTTGAACAATGAAGATATCCACTCTCCATTGTATTCAAATGACCAACCTTGAGTATTTCCGCGAAAGAAGGTTAACCACCTTCCAAGGTGTACGAAAAATAAATTTTCATATCCTTAAAGAGTAACTCCCCCTAAAGACATGACCGTAACTTCTGTCATTGCACCAACAATGACTTGGAACTCCTAAATCTTTAGGGAACCCAAATTTAGAAGTTTTGAGGTTCAAAAATTCAATATTGAAACCAAACCTCAACCTAAACCTCTACTTAGTCATCCTCAACCAATCCATCCTAGTTTTCATCATAAAAACTCCCCCTAAATGAGTGAAAATGTGTTCCAAGGGGTTAGGAATGGTTACCTAGACCATAAATGGTTTAAATAACTGAAAACAAGCTTTCCCAGCTGAAATCAGTGATTCAATCGATCAATGGATCAATTCAAACCATACGGATCGATCGGTGGATCGATCCAGCAAGCTTCTTCTTGTGAGAAACACACCCTCAATCGATCGCCCGATCGATTGAGACCCTTCAATCGATCGGGCGATTGATTAAAGGTCTGAAGTTGCCGAAAGTTCATTTCAGTCAACTTCAGAAACCCCTAGAAAATTCTACAAAATCTTAAAAATCATGAAAATCGTTGTAGACATTATTTAGGGCATATATTATCATGAAAAAATAGTTTTCTAAAAAAATAATTCATATTTTCAAAGATTGACACAGACTTGAAAATTTGTAAAAACTTTAGTGTTTTCTTCCAAGTTTGTGCCTAACTATTCAATGATGACTACTATCAAAAGATAGCCTTCACCAAGGTTTTCCAAAAATATTTTAAAATCATTTTCAAAACCAATATCCAACCATGTTCCTTGGGCTTAATGCACATGACTTGTACATTAGCTTTCCCAATGATTGGAAAACATATAACTATGTGTTTTGATGAACTTAAAACTCAAAAGAATGCACTAAACCAACATCTTGAGTTTTGTTCATCATCCTAACATCTCACTTGTATTTAATGTGTATGAAACCACATACAAGTCACCTTATAGTTCTTTGGTGAGATGTAAAATCTTGGTTTTGCCGTAAACTAGGGATCATGCATATCTACCTAGGCATTTTTGAAACTATGAACATCCACCCAGGATGTTACTTGTTAGTGAATGCCATTAGTCCTTAATTGCAAGAAATAAACTGATGCATGAAAATGTTATGACATACATCAAAGATAAATAATTTTTAAAGCAAAATTTCTTATAAGTACATGATGTATGTATGATATGACATGGTATTTTTATATTTTTCATAATAAAACATGAATGCAAAAAAAAAAAAAAATGATGTCATGACATATGATGGGCAAACAAGACATGACAAATTAGCACACATACAATACCTAGATTATCTATCTAAGTATCCTTAACCTTAGCTAACTTTAACAAATTTGAACCCTAGATTGCCCACTATTTCCCAAGAGAATGCCAAAGCCTAATTTTGACATTTCTTTTGCTTTTCTTAATTTGTGCCAATTCAAATTAAGCATATTCCTCAAATTTTGGCACAATTTTCTCCTTCAAGGAGTAATCATCGAGATCAAGTTCTAAAATTTTGCCCTTACTCCTTAAGAACATACCAAAATCCCAACTTGGTAGTTCTTTATGATTTTCCCAATTGTGCCGATTTAATTTAAAATTAAACTTTCAAATTATGGCACATTTTACTCTTCCAAAGAGTAAATGAAACTCCACTTCATTTTCAAAGATTGATAATAACCTTGAAAATGCTCTCTGAGTGTCAACTTCATCAAAGTTGGGTTAACTACCCTCCCAATTTGAGTTGACACTCTCTAACCCATCTAAGGGGTAGAGAAAATACTCCTAGGAACCCAAAATCTATTGGCGCTCCTTGGATGTTCTAGGTACTCACTAGGGATAACTTCTCTAGACACCTTCCTAGTGACCTTGTTTGGCTTCTTAGAAGCCTTGGTCACCTTTTCTAGGTCAACTCTAGGGATTTCTTCCCTTGTGACCTTCTTAGTGACTTTCTTAGACTTCTTAGAAGTCTTAGTCACATTTGTTGCAAAAATACTCTTAGGGATAACTTTCCTTGTATTTTTGACTTGACCACTAGGCCTAGGGTTAGTTCCATAGCTATATGAAACCCTATGGTAAGAAGGCACATCCTTTTTGATTTTAGGTTTGTATCCCAAACCTCTATTACCCTTGGATGACCCTTGTTGTCCTAAACCTAGATTTTGCTCATTTTGCTCTTTTAGGATATTTTCCATCCTTTTTAGGGTCTTTTCTAATTTATCAAGTCTTGACCTCAAGACTTGATTTTCTCTCATTAAATCCTTAGTTTTTAGTTTTTCATTTAATCCTTGAGCATTTTTATTTTTAGGCTTGTAACTAAAATATTTAGAATTCTTGTCTAAATTTTTATCTACCTTCCTAGACCTAGGTGTGGTAGTTTTAGCATGAAGAGCTACATGTTTTTCCTTAATGCAATCATGCTTCCTATTTTTATGGTAAATAACATTAAAATGATAAAAATTAGAATTAACATGCTTTTTACCATTATTTAAGGGGATAGGCTCAATAAATGATACATTGCGTTTTACCTTGGAGGCTTCCCCTTGATCCATGCTTCCTCCTTTAGCTTTGACCGCTTTCTTCCCCTTAGGACATTGGCTCCGGTAATGTCCTTTTTGATTACAAGAGAAGCACACAATGTGCTCCTTGCTCTTCTTTGTTGTGGGGACGGTCTCCTTGGGCTTCACCTTGCCCTTTAGTGCCACTTGGCCCTTCTTCTTGGCCAATTTGGGGCACTTGCTCTTGTTAGAGTGTATACTAAAAGCCTAAGCTTTTGTAAACATTTATTTTGAATAAAGAATCACATTTAGTCAAATCATCTACATTTGTTGTAGTTGTTCAATTAATTTATATTGTAGATAACATAGTATGTGGTGTCACATACAGAAGATGATGTTATCAGTACCTTATAAATTATAAACAGTAGCTCACGACCAAAATGGAAAGGAACAAACCATTGGAAGGTCGTAGTGTAATTAGGTATTAGTTTATCTTAACTATATAATTACACTAGTACACTTAGAGTGTATTGAGTAGGACCATCAGAGGTTGTTTTCTTTTATACTGACTTTATAAAGGAACAAAAACCTCAGTTATTATGGAAGTGTGTGCTCTTAATCCTAATATAATAAGCACATATATTTGATATTTATTTCTTTAATTTATCAATGGGTGAGATTTAGTTCGATAAATCAATAAGCCCGATAAGTTGGGAAATGATATCACTTATAGTGTGTGTTGTTGATTATAGAAGGAAACTGTGTCCTAGTAATCTAGGTTGATAATGTCCCCAAGATGAGCTCATAAGGATTATCATGTTAAACCCTGCAGGTGGACTTAGTCCGACATGACGATAAGGTTGAGTGGTACTATTCTTGGATTAAGATATTAATTAAATGAGTTGTCAGTAACTCACTTAATTAGTGGACATTCGACATCTTAAACACAGAGAGACTAATACACTCATAATAAGAAGGAGCCCAAAAATATAATTTGGGATTGATGCGGTAGTTCAATAATAGTTCTCTAGTGGAATGGATTATTATTGATAAAATTAAGTTGTGTGTCGGGGCGAACACGGGATGCTTAATTTTATCAGGAGACCAAAACTAATTCCTCCTCTCGGTCCCTATCGTAGCCTCTTATTTATAGAGTACTATACCCAACTATACCCACCTTCGTACCCATGATATAGGGGCCGACCAAGCTAGCTTATGGTTCAAGCTAGGGCCGGCCAAGCCTTGATTCATGGGTGGCCGGCCCCCATTAAATTAAAAGGAATTTTAATTTTAAATATTTCTTATGTGAAAGATATAATTTATTGGAGAGATTAAAAATTAAAATATCTCTTTTAAAAGGATCTACAAAAGATTAAAGAAAGAGATTAGATCTCTTTCCTTATTTGTAGATTGGAAAGATATTTTATTTTTCTTCTTTATAAATTATTCACATGTAGAATAATTAAAATTATAGAAATTTATTTTTATCAACCATGAAGGGATTTTAAAAGGAAATTTTATTTTTTAAAATTTCCGAAGACAAATAAGGAATTTTAATTGGTGATTGAAATTGCTTTGTTTGGTCTTGTTGATGTGGCCGGCCATATACAATTGATTAGGAAATTTTATTTAATTTTTCTTAATTAATTGTTATCAAGGAAAGTTAAGGAAATTTTATTATAATTAAATTTCCTTATTTTTCAAAGCCAAGGAATATAAAAGAAGGGGTTGGGGTGCCTTCATGACACACAACTTTTATTATTCTCTCCCTCTTTTCCTTGGTGTTGTGGTCGGCCATCTTCTCTCCATCTCTTCCTCTTTGTGGTGGCCGAAACCCTCTCTTGCTTGGAGCTCTTGTGGTGGCCGGATACTACTTGGAGAAGAAGAAGAAGAAGGAGAGAAAGCTTTCATCCCTTGGAGTTTGGTTGGTGTTTTTTCTTCATCCTTGGTGAAGCTTTTGATTTGGCCAAACCTAGCAAGGAGGAGAAGAAGGTGCTTTGGTGGTTTCTCATCTTGGAAGATCATTGCCCACACAACGTCCGAGGTTAGAAGAGGAATACGGTAGAAGATCAAGAGGTCTTTCTAAAAGGTATAACTAGTATTTTTCTTTTCCGCATCATACTAGTTATTTTTGGAAATAAATACCAAATACAAGAGGCATACGATTCTAGTATTTCGAACTTGTTTTCGATATTGTGTTCTTTGTTTTTCTTTTCCTTGTGATTTGATTGTTCTTTTTGGTTAACCTAAAGTTATTTTAGGAAATTAAATATTAACTTTCCTTAAAAGGCTTTGTCTAGTCGGTGGTGGTTGTTCCCATATCCAAGAAGGCCATGTGCCTCCCCACGTCAGTACTGGGGGCCAATTTTGGAAACTAATATTTAATGGAGTTAATAACCTAGGTGATTTGGATCAAACGTGTTAAGTTCCGCAGGAGATCCAAGTCAAAACCTAAAAGAACAAATAGATTAAACTTTGGATCAAACGTGTTAAGTTCCGCAGGCGATCCAAGTTTAATTTAAAAGAACACATGGTAGCTAGGAAAAGGTTCAGACCTTTGTACAAAATTTTTGTACAGTGGAACCATTAGGTTTTCCGAGTAGCAACCAACAATTGGTATCAGATCTAGGGTTTTGCCTCTGTGTATTTGGTATTAGTTTAATTATGCACATGTCATACATAATTTAGGCAGGTTAATAGTAGGATATGCTAACTTTGTGGATGCAGGATCCAACTATTATGGCTTATAGTTTTTATGTGTGTGATTGGACCCTTGGACATGTCAAGGGCATTTATGTGTGTGCATGATTTTATTATAAAATACAGCAGGAGCTGTATTTAGTTTTATTAGGATTTTATTTTTGATCTAGTTACATGTACATTCCTTGGAGGAATATAGGATCGAAAAATGTAAAATTCTATTTATGTCGCGGATCGAATCTTGCAAGGCGTGGAACCTTTTGAGGACCAGAGGCGCAGCGAAACAAGGAGCAAGATGGATGCGACAACTAGACCCGGTGGCGGTGGCCAAAGATGGCAGCAGCTAGGGTTGGCGACACACGGAGGACAACAATAGATAAAAGCCATAATAGTTGAAAATTAGTTTTTCATTTATTACTTTTATATTGTGCTGTGTGTGCATGTTAGTATACAAGTCTAGTAGGCTAGCATAGTTAAAATTCCTCATTTATAAATATCTAAGTGGGAGAGGAATTTTAAATAAATTCCATGGTCTCCATTACTGGTTTGTAAGTGATGCAAACAAGCTTGCGCGTTGGCTCTGAGTGCCTTCCTCCATATCGGATGGGATTGTTTGTGGATCACTAGAACAAACTTCCATTTTGGATGACTATAGGAAGTTAATTAAGAGCGTGTGATCTTCCCCATCGGAAGGGGCACAATCTTATTAATGGACTTAGTGTCAAGTAATGGTATACACTTAGGCACGTTTAATAGTATCCTCCCCATCGGAGTCACTGCTATTATTCGTGTGACCAAAGGATACCAACTATTAATTTTATTTGTCAAAAAGTTAGGTTGACAAGATAATAAAATTAATGGGTTAAACCCTCCTTTTACAAATGCTGAATTTGTATATGTCCACACTATCGTGGCATACAAAATTCACGGTGTTTTGAGGCGTTGGTTAATTTAAAATAGTATTGTTTGAGGAATCAATATTATTCTAAATTTAGAGTTCTGACCAAAAGTTATTTGTGATTCTTAGGATGACTTTCAACCCACTGTCCATCATACTACAACAGAGTAGACTTACTGGTCCTAACTACATAGATTAGAAAAGGAACCTGGACATTGTTCTTACTGCTAAAAGCTATAAGTTTGTACTGACTGAACCTTGTCCTGATGCACCCACTGGGGAATCTACCCAAGAGGAGATTGAATATCATAGGAAATGGGTAAAAGCAGATGAGATGGTGCGGTGTTACATTTTGGCTTCAATGTCAAATCTATTGCAACATCAGCATCAAGATTTACCAACAGCCTATGATATTATGAACAATCTCAAGGAACTCTTTGGTCATCAGGATCGGGCTTCTAGGCAAGAAGCCATGAGAAAGATAATGACAGCCACCATGTAAGAGGGTACTCCTATGAGGGATCATATCCTAAAGATGATGACTTATCTGAATGAAATACAAATCCTTGGAGGAGAAATTGATGGGGAAACCCAGATCGATATGATCCTCCAAACACTACCTAGAAGTTTTGAGCAATTCCGCCTGAATTACAATATGAACAAAAGGGTATATTCATTGGCAGAACTTCAGGCAGCAGAAGGTTTGTTTCGTCACAATTCTCATATTCACTATGCTGAAAATGGTTCTACTTCTAAACCGAAAGGAAAGAAGAAGAAGAAATAAGTTGGTTCAGCAAAGAAAGTGAATAAATCTCAGAGTACAGGACCTAAAGCTGGAGTGAAGAAGCCGAAGGGCAAGTGCTTCATCTGCAAGCAGTCAGGGCATTGGAAGGCGGACTGTCCTCGTAGGAATCAGAACAACAAAGGTATATCTCATGCTCTAGTTGTTGAAACATGTTTAGCGGTGTTATCTACCAGCACCTGGTGTGTAGATACGGGAGCCACTGATCATGTCTGCAATTCCTTGCAGGGGTTCCAGGAAACCGACGACTATCTGAAGGAGAGATTACCGTCTACATGGGCAATGCTACTAAGGTGGCGGTTGTTGCAGTGGGAGATGTCTACTTATCTTTTAATAGAAATAGAAATTTGGTTTTAAGAAATTGTCTTTATGTACCCAGTTTTAGAAAGAATTTAATTTCAGTTTCTAAACTATTTTTGGATGGATATTCAGTTTCATTTAGTAACGATGTAGTTATTAAGAGAAATAAAGTGATTATCTGTTCTGGTGCATTAGTTGACAATTTGTATACTTTAAATCCAATTTCTTCCACAAAGCAAAACAAGGAAATTTATAACTCATCTTTTAACTCTAATAAGAGAAAAGAACCTTCAGAAATGAATCAAGCATATCTTTGGCATCTAAGGCTTGGTCATATTAATTCAAGTAGGATTCAGAGGGTTATAGCCGATGGACTTTTGGGATCATTAGAGTTGGAAAAATTTTTAACTTGTGAATCTTGCTTGGAAGGTAAAATGACCAAGAGGCCTTTCAAGGCCAAGGGGTATAGAGCCAAAGAAGTGTTAGAATTGGTTCATTCTGATTTGTGTGGTCTTATGTCTGTCCAGGCAAGAGGTGGTTTTGAATATTTTGTCTCTTTTATAGATGATTATTCAAGATATAGATACATTTACCTAATGCGCCGCAAGTCAGAGTGCTTTGATAAGTTCAAAGAGTACAAGGCTGATGTGGAGAAATGACTAGGTAAAAGTATCAAGACACTACGGTCTGATCGTGGTGGCGAATACCTCTTAGGAGAGTTTAGGAATTACTTATCAGAGGTCGGGATTCAATCCCAACTGTCTGCACCGGGTACATCCCAACAGAATGGTGTGGCAGAACGAAGGAATATGACTCTTATGGAAATGGTTAGATCGATGATGAGTTATTCAGAATTACCAAATTCGTTTTGGGGATATGCTCTGGAAACAGCAGTATACATTCTGAACTTAGTACCTTCTAAATCAGTTTCTTCTACTACCACAGAATTATGGAATGGGCGAAAGCCCAGTCTAAGACATATTCAGATTTGGGGTAGTCCAGCACATGTGCTGAAATCAGATGCTGATAAGTTAGAATCTCGTACAGAAATTCGCGTGTCTGTGGGATATCCCAAAGGAACGAAAGGTGGTTTATTTTATAGTCCTAAAGACCAGAAGGTCATTGTTAGCACCAATGCCCAGTTTTTAGAAGAAGACTATATAATGGATCACAAGCCCAGTAGAAAAGTTATTTTAGAAGAACTTAGAGAGGACACGTCTACTTCAGTACCAACAGTACAAGATGAAGTACCACAAGAGACTGTAACACGTGTCACACATGATACACAACCACAGACAGTGCCTCGTCGTAGTGGGAGGGTTGTAAGGCAGCCTGAAAGATTCATGTTTTTGGGAGAGTCTTCAGACTTGATCCCGGGTAAACATGAACCTGATCCTCGAACATATGATGAAGCACTCCAAGATATAGATGCAACATCTTGGCAAAAGACAATGAATTCTGAAATAGAGTCTATGTACTCTAATAAGGTCTGGGAGCTTGTAGAACCACCTGATGGTGTAAAAGCCGTTGGATGCAAGTGGATCTACAAAAGGAAAAGAGGGACAGACAGGAAGGTAGAAACCTTCAAAGCTAGGGTACACTCAGAAAGAGGGAATCGATTATGAGGAGACCTTTTCACCGGTAGCCATGCTTAAGTCTATCCAGATACTCTTATCCATTGCTGCTCATATGGATTATGAAATTTGGCAAATGGATGTCAAGACAACTTTCCTTAATGGAAGTCTTGAAGAGAACATCCATATGAAGCAACCAGAAGGGTTCATTGAAAAAGGCAAAGAGCATCTAGTGTGTATGCTCAATCGGTCCATTTATGGACTAAAGCAAGCTTCAAGGTCTTGGAACATTCGGTTTAATGAAGTAATTCAGTCATATGGATTTATTCAGTGTCTGGATGAGTCTTGTGTATACAAGAAGTGTAACGGAAACGTGGTGGTATTTCTTGTACTATACGTAGATGATATTTTTTTAATTGGCAACAATGTCAAGGTATTATCGGACGTAAGGGTATGGTTGTCCAAATAATTTGATATGAAAGACTTAGGAGATTATGCACACATTCTTGGGATCAAAGTTATAAGGGATCGCAAGAAAAGAATGTTGTGTCTGTCCCAAGCTTCATATATAGATACAATCCTTGCTCGTTTTAGCATGCAGGATTCCAAGAAAGGTTTCTTACCTTTTAGGCATGGAGTAGCTCTATCTAAAGAGATGTCTTCGAAGACATCAAAGGAGATAGAGGACATGAAAGCAGTTCCTTATGCTTCGGCTGTAGGAAGCCTAATGTATGCAATGCTATGTACGAGACCTGATATCTATTTTGCCGTGGGCATGGTTAGCAGATATCAGAGTAACCCTGGACAAGGACATTGGACTGTGGTAAAGCATATATTAAAGTACCTGAGAAGGACTAGAGATTATATGCTAGTTTACCAAGCAGACGATTTACTCCCTGTGTGTTACACGGATTCAGATTTCCAATCAGATAGGGACAACAGTAAGTCTACATTAGGCTATGTGTTTACTTTAGGAGGTGGAGCCATTGCATGGAGGAGTATTAAGCAGAAATACATTTCAGACTCAACCATGGAAGCTGAGTATGTAGCAGCCTCTGAGGCAGCTAAAGAAGCAGTATGGCTCAGGAACTTTCTAATGGACTTAGATGTGATTCCTGGTTTGCCCAAAATCATCACAATTTATTGTAATAATAGCGGTGCAGTTGCAAACTCGAAGGAACCACGAGCCCATAAGGCAAGTAAACATATAGAGCGCAAGTACCACCTGATACGAGATATCGTGAAGTGAGGAGAAGTTGTCATCGCCAAGATTGCATCAGCAGATAACCTGGCAGATCCTTTCACTAAGGCCCTTCCGGTAAAAGCTTTCGATCGGCATGTGGAGGGAATGAGAATCAGATGTATGGCAGAAGATATGGCTCTTTAGTCATTAGTATAAGTGGGAGATTGTTAGAGTGTATATTGAAAGCCTAAGCTTTTGTAAACATTTATTTTGAATAAAGAATCACATTTGGTCAAATCATCTACATTTTTTGTAGTAGTTCAATTAATTTATATTGTAGATAACATAGTATGTGGTGTCACATACAGAAGATGATGTTATCAGTACCTTATAAATTATAAACAGTAGCTCACGACCAAAATGGAAAGGAACAAACCATTGGAAGGTCGTAGTGTAATTATGTATTAGTTTATCTTAACTATATAATTACACTAGTACACTTAGAGTGTATTGAGTAGGACCATCAGAGGTTGTTTTCTTTTATACTGACTTTATAAAGGAACAAAAACCTCAGTTATTATAGAAGTGTGTGCTCTTAATCCTAATATAATAACAAGCACATATATTTGATATTTATTTCTTTAATTTATCAATGGGTGAGATTTAGTTCGATAAATCAATAAGCCTGATAAGTTGGGAAATGATATCACTTATAGTGTGTGTTGTTGATTATAGAAGGAAACTGTGTCCTAGTAATCTAGGTTGATAATGTCCCCAAGATGAGCTCATAAGGATTGTCATGTTAAACCCTGCAGGTGGACTTAGTCCGACATGACGATAAGGTTGAGTGGTACTATTCTTGGATTAAGATATTAATTAAATGAGTTGTCAGTAACTCACTTAATTAGTGGACATTCGACATCTTAAACACAGGGAGACTAACACACTCATAATAAGAAGGAGCCCAAAAATATAATTTGGGATTGGTGCGGTAGTTCAATAATAGTTCTCTAGTGGAATGAATTATTATTGATAAAATTAAGTTGTGTGTTCGGGGCAAACACGGGATGCTTAATTTTATCGGAAGACCAAAACCAATTCTTCCTCTCGGTCCCTATCGTAGCCTCTTATTTATAGAGTACTATACCCACCTTCGTACCCATGATATAGGGGCCGGCCAAGCTAGCTTGTGGTTCAAGCTAGGGCCGACCAAGCCTTGATTCATGGGTGACCGACCCTAGCTTGAACCCAAGCTTAGGTGGCCGGCCCCCATTAAATTAAAAGGAATTTTAATTTTAAATATTTCTTATGTAAAAGATATAATTTATTGGAGAGATTAAAAATTAAAATATCTCTTTTAAAAGGATCTACAAAAGATTAATGAAAGAGATTAGATCTCTTTCCTTATTTGTAGATTGGAAAGATATTTTATTTTTCTTCTTTATAAATTATTCACATGTAGAATAATTAAAATTATAGAAATTTCTTTTTATCAACCATGAAGGGATTTTAAAAGGAAATTTTATTTTTTAAAATTTCCGAAGACAAATAAGGAATTTTAATTGGTGATTGAAATTGCTTTGTTTGGTCTTGTTGATGTGGCCGGCCATATACAATTGATTAGGAAATTTTATTTAATTTTTCTTAATTAATTGTTATCAAGGAAAGTTAAGGAAATTTTATTGTAATTAAATTTCCTTATTTTTCAAAGCCAAGGAATATAAAAGAAGGGGTTGGGGTGCCTTCATGACACACAACTTTTATTATTCTCTCCCTCTTTTCCTTGGTGTTGTGGCCGGCCATCTTCTCTCCATCTCTTCCTCTTTGTGGTGGCCGAAACCCTCTCTTGCTTGGAGCTCTTGTGGTGGCCGGATACTACTTGGAGAAGAAGAAGAAGAAGGAGAGAAAGCTTTCATCCCTTGGAGTTTGGTTGGTGTTTTTTCTTCATCCTTGGTGAAGCTTTTGATTTGGCCGAACCTAGCAAGGAGGAGAAGAAGGTGCTTTGGTGGTTTCTCATCTTGGAAGATCGTTGCCCACACAACGTCCGAGGTTAGAAGAGGAATACGGTAGAAGATCAAGAGGTCTTTCTAAAAGGTATAACTAGTATTTTTCTTTTCCGCATCATACTAGTTATTTTTGGAAATAAATACCAAATACAAGAGGCATACGATTCTAGTATTTCGAACTTGTTTTCGATATTGTGTTCTTTGTTTTTCTTTTCCTTGTGATTTGATTGTTCTTTTTGGTTAACCTAAAGTTATTTTAGGAAATTAAATATTAACTTTCCTTAAAAGGCTTTGTCTAGTCGGTGGTGGTTGTTCCCATATCCAAGAAGGCCATGTGCCTCGCCACGTCAGTACTGGGAGCCAATTTTGGAAACTAATATTTAATGGAGTTAATAACCTAGGTGATTTGGATCAAACGTGTTAAGTTCCGCAGGAGATCCAAGTCAAAACCTAAAAGAACAAATAGATTAAACTTTGGATCAAACGTGTTAAGTTCCACAGGCGATCCAAGTTTAATTTAAAAGAGCACATGGTAGCTAGGAAAAGGTTCAGACCTTTGTGCAAAATTTTTGTACAGTGGAACCATTAGGTTTTCCGAGTAGCAACCAACAGCTCTTGTAGTGCCCATGTTTCCTACACTCAAAACATATAATATGATTTTTATTCTTAATTGAAACATTTATACCTTCATGTGTAGGGATGACATCTTCTCCTTTTGATCCGGATGTAGAGGCTTCTTCTTGATCAGTCAATAATGATCCACGCTCCCCTTCAATCCTAGAGGTGGAGGCTTCTTCCTCTTCACCCTCGGATGTTGAACATCTCTCAACTTCCGAATCGTCATGCACATGAAATAAGGAGTAAACTCCTTTGTCTTTACCTTCGTGCTCTATTGAGGATGGACTTTCTTCTTCTTCCTCCGGTGTTGAGCACCTCTCAACCTCGGAGTCCTCTTCTTCTTCTTTTTGGTCTTGATTCAATGAATCACCCTCATTTGATTTTTCTTGGATTGGTACAGTGGAGGGTTCTTCATGAAGTTTTGCCAATTTGCTCCATAGCTCTTTGGCATCTTCAAATTCTCCAATTTTCTCCAAGATGTTGCTCGGTAATAGATTGACCAAAAGCTTGGTCACTTTGTCATTAACCTCACACCTTTGGATTTGTTCTTGGCTCCAATTGCTCCTCTTGAGAATTTTTCCCTTTGAATTCTTTGGAGCTTCGAAGCCTTCCATTAGAGCAAACCTTTGCTCTATCTCCATCATAAGAAAATTTTTAATTCTTGATTTCCAAGAATCGAAACTCGTGGATACATATGGTGCAGGCACCCTTGTGTCGAATCCGAGTCTATCTCGAAATTCCATCTTGAAGTTGAGCCTTTTTGATGAAGTCTTCGACTTGTAGAATTGCTTCAACCTCTTCACCCTCTAGCTTTTTGCCCCTTCCGGTGATGATTCCGGTGAAGAGCGACCTCGCTCTGATACCACTTGTTGGGACCGAAAATGAACCTAGAGGGGGGGGGGGGTGAATAGCTCGGCGCGATCTCATGCTCATCGTTGCTTGTTTCTTCAAAGATATAGAGCGGATAATACAAAGAAACAAACACACAACGCAAACTCTAGGATTTACTTGGTATCCACCTCAACAAGAGATGACTAATCCAAGCATCCACACACTCACGCACACTCCACTATGAAAACACTCATTTACGGTAACTACCGAAGGTGGAGAAGCCTTACAACACTCTCAATACAAGAAGTAAGGAAAGGGAAAACAAAATACAAGCAAAAGCTTACAAGATATGCACTGAAAACCCTAACCCTAACTTCTTGTTGTAGCCCGCCTCTTGATCTTGGATCACCAGCAAACCTTGCTCCAAGAACCCCTCAAGAACTGGTGGTAGAGTGGAGAAGAAACTATGGAGAGCTACTGTGTCGCTGGAGAAGAATCAAGGAAGACTTCTCGAAGAAGAACACACGCCAACAGCTAAAAACGACGCCAACGGTCGAATCCCAATCGATTGGATTGCTCCCAATCAATTGGGGAGGCTTTGGATCGATCGGTCGATCGATCTAGAGTGCCTCTGTGCTCCTGGGAATTGCCTGGATCGATTGCCCAATCGATCCAGCACGTCTCGCATGCTTTCCAGCGTTGTCGCGCACATTCCCAGCTTCTCAATCGATTGCCCGATCGATTGGAGGTTTCAATCGATCAATGGATCAATTCAGAAGCTCACTGTTTGCTCAAAAACTCTCTTAATCGATTGACCAATCGATTGGGGAAGTTTCAATCGATTAACCAATCGATTCAGCCCATTTCTACATGAATTCGCGTCATCCAATCGATTGACCAATCGATTGAACCCCCCAATCGATTGGAAAGTAGAAAACTAGATAGAGCTTGAAATTAGCTTCTTTCCACATCTGAGATCACCTCATTCTGATATCTGAGTCAAAAGTTATGGCCTTCGGAAACTCACTACGTCCGAACTTCCTAGTTCCATGCCAACTCCCTATTGGACTTACGACCGCTAAGAGTTCGATCAACTTTTGACCCATCTAGACTTTCTCCTTGTGCCAAGTTTTCGGTCAACTTTGACTCACTTGGACTTATCATCTCGTGCCAAGTGTTCGGTCCTCCATGACCCACTTGGACTTCCTTCTACCAGATGTTCGGTCACCCTTGACCCATCTGGATTTTCTCGTGCCTGGCTTCACTCACCAGGTCTTTCCATTACCCGGCTTCACTCACCGGGACTTTCCCCTGCCTGGCTTCACTCACCAGGACTTTCACTTGCCTGTCTTCACTCACCAGGACTTCTACTTGCCTGGCTTCACTCACCAGGACTTTCCCAACTGCCCGGCTTTACTCATCGGGACTTTCACCTAGCTTCACTCACTAGGACTTCTCAACTGCCTAACTTCACTCACCGGGACTTTCACCTAGCTTCACTCACTAGGATTTTCATCTGCCTGGCTTCACTCACCAGGACTTCCCACACGGACGATTGCACCTACAATCTTCATGACCTGCTAGTCTCCATTTATTGTCTCAATGTATTGTCAAACATCGAAACCCAAACATCAAGACTCAAGCTTGAGACAACTCAAGCTTAGTCAACCAGGTCAACCTTGACTTAGGGAATATTGCACCAACAACAGTTTCCTTCTATAATCAACGACACACACTATATGTAATATCATTTTCCAATTTATCGGGCCTATTGATTTATCAAGCTAAATCTCACCCTTTGATAAGTTAAACAAATAAATGCTAAATATATATGCTTGTTATTATATTAGGATTAAGAGCACACACTTCCATAATAACTATGGTCTAGTTCTTTTATTAAGTCAGTATAAAAATAACTTATCTAAAATGATCCTACTCAATACACTTAGAGTGTACTAGTGTAATTTATTAGTCAAGATAAACTAAAACCTAATTACACTATGACTTTTCCAATGGTTTGTTCCTTTCCATCTTAGTCGTGAGCAACTGTTTATAATTTATAAAGAATTGATAACATGATCTTCTGCGTGTGACACCACACACCATATTATCTACAATATAAATTAATTGAATAACTACACTTAACAAATAAAATGTAGACATTTGACCAATGTGATTCTTTTATTTTAAAAATAAATGTTTACAAAAGCTAAGCTTTTAGTATACACTCTAACAATCTCCCACTTATATTAAAAGACTAAGCTGCCATTTCTGCTACCATATATCTGATTCCCATCCCCTCTACATGCCGATCAAAAGCTTTCACCGGAAGGACCTTAGTGAAAGGATCTGCCAGGTTATCTACTGATGCAATCTTGGTGACGACAACTTCTCCTCGCTTGACGATGTCTCGTATCAGGTGGTACTTGCGCTCTATATGTTTACTCGCCTTATGAGCTTGTGGTTCCTTCGAGTTTGCAACTGCACCGCTATTATCACAATAAATTGTGATGATTTTGGGAAAACCAGGAATCACATCCAAGTCCATTAGGAAGTTCCTGAGCCATACAGCTTCTTTGGCTGCCTCAGAGGCTGCCACATACTCAGCTTCCATGGTTGAGTCTGAAACACATTTCCACTTGACACTCCTCCATGCAATGGCTCCACCTCCTAAAGTAAACACATAGCCTGATGTAGACTTACTATTGTCCCTATCTGATTGGAAACTGAATCCGTGTAACCCACAGGGAGCAAATCGTCTGCTTGGTAAACTAGCATATAATTCTAGTCCTTCTCAGGTACTTTAATATATGCTTTACAGTAGTCCAATGTCTTTGTCTAGGGTTACTCTGATATCTGCTAACCATGCCTACGATAAAATAGATATCCGGTCTCGTACACAGCATTGCATACATTAGGCTTCCTACAGCTGAAGCATAAGGAACTACCTTCATGTCCTCTATCTCCTTTGATGTCTTTGGAGATATCTCTTTAGATAAAGCTACTCCATGCCTAAAAGGTAAGAATCCTTTCTTGGAGTTCTGCATGCTAAAACGAACAAGGATTGTATCTATATATGAAGCTTGAGATAGGCACAACATCCTTTTCTTATAATCCCTTATGACTTTGATCCCAAGAATGTGTGCACATTCTCCTAAGTCCTTCATATCAAATTGTTTGGATAACCATACCCTTACGTCTGATAACACTTTGACATTGTTGCCAATTAACAAAATATCATCTACGTATAGTACAAGAAATATCACCACATTTCCGTTACACTTCTTGTATACACAAGACTCATCCGGACACTGAATAAATCCATATGACTGGATTACTTCATTAAACCGGATGTTCCAAGATCTTGAAGCTTGCTTCAGTCCATAAATGAACCGATTCAGCTTGCACACTAGATGCTCTTTTTCTTTTTCAATGAACCCCTCTGGTTGCTTCATATGGATGTTTTCTTCAAGACTTCCGTTAAGGAAAGCTGTCTTGACATCCATTTTCCAAATCTCATAATCCATATGAGCAGCAATGGATAAGAGTATCCGGATAGACTTTAGCATAGCTACCGACGGAAAAGTCTCCTCATAATCAATTCCCTCTTTCTGAGTATACCCTTTCACAACAAGCCTTGCCTTGAAGGTTTCTACCTTCCTGTCTGTCCCTCTTTTCCTTTTGTAGATTCACTTGCATCCAACGACTTTTACACCATCTGGTGGTTCTACAAGCTCCCAAATCTTATTAGAATATATACTCTATTTCCGAATTCATTGCCTTTTGCCAAGATACTGCATCTATATCTTGGAGTTCTTCGTCATATGTCTGGGGATCAGGTTCATGTTTACCCGGGATCAAGTTCAAAGACTCTCCCAAAAACATGAATCTCTCAGGTTGCCTCACAACCCTCCCACTACGATGAGGCACTGTCTGTGGTTGTGTATCATGTGTGACACGTGTTGCAGTCTCTTGTGGTACTTCATCTTGTACTGTTGGTACTGAAGTAGATGTGTCCTCTCTTATTTCTTCTAGAACAATTTTACTTTTGGCCTTGTGGTCCATTATATAGTCTTCTTCTAAAAACTAGGCATTGATGCTAACAATGACCTTCTTGTCTTTAGGACTATAAAATAAACCACCTTTCGTTTCTTTAGGATAACCCACAAACATGCGAACTTCTGTACGAGATTCTAACTTATCAGCATCTACTTTCAGCACATGTGCTGGATTACCCCAAATCCGAATATGTCTTAGACTGGGTTTTCGCCCATTCCATAATTCTATGGGAGTAGAAGGTACTAATTTAGAAGGTACTAAGTTCAGAATGTGCGCTGCTGTTTCCAGAGCATATCCCCAAAATGAACTTGGTAATTCTGAATAACTCATCATTGATCTAACCATCTTCATAAGAGTCCTATTCCTTCATTCTGCCACACCATTCTGTTGGTGTGTACCAGGTGCAGACAACTAGGATTGAATCCCTGCCTCTGATAAGTAATTCCTAAAATCTCCCAAGAGGTATTCACCACCACGATTAGACTGTAGTGTTTTGATACTTTTACCAAGACGTTTATCCACATCAGCCTTGTACTCTTTGAAGTTATCAAAGCACTCAGACTTGCGGCGCATCAAGTAAATGTATCCGTATCTCGAATAATCGTCTATAAAAGAGACAAAGTATTCGAAACCACCTCTTGCCTGGATAGAAATAGGACCACACAAATCAGAATGAACCAGTTCTAACACATCTTTGGCTCTATACCCCTTGGCCTTAAAAGGTCTCTTGGTCATTTTACCTTCCAAGCAAGATTCATAGGTTGGAAAGTTTTCCAACTCTAATGTACCCAAGAGTCCATAGGCTATAAGCCTTTGAATCCTACTTAGGTTAATATGACCTAAGCCTTAGATACCAAAGATATGTTTGGTTCATTTCTGAAGGTTCTTTTCTCTTATTAGAGTTAGAAGATGTGTTATTAATTTCCATTTGTTGCTTTATGGGAGAAATTTGATTTAATGTATATAAATTGCCAACCAATGCAACAAAACAGATAATAACTCTATTTCTCTTTATAACTACATTGTTACTGAAAGAAACAGAATATCCATCCAAATACAGTTTAGAAACTGAAATTAAATTCTTTCTAAAACTAGGTAAATAAAGACAATTTCTTAAAACCAAACTTCTATTCCTATCAAAAGATAAGTAGACATCTCTCACTGCAACAGCTGCCACCTTAGTAGCATTGCCCATGTAGAAAGTTATCTCTCCTTCAAATAGTCGTCAGGTTTCCTAGAACTCCTGCAAAGAGTTGTAGACATGATCAGTGGCTCCCGTATCTACACACCAAGTGCTGGTAGATAACACCGCTAAACATGTTTCAACTACTAGAGAATGAGATATACCTTTATTATTATGATTCCTACGAGGACAATCCACCTTCCAATGTCCTGACTACTTGCAGATGAAGCACTTGCCCTTCGGCTTCTTCATTCCAGCTTTTTGTCCTGTACCCTGAGGTTTATTCACCTTCTTTGCTGAAAAGACCTATTTCTTCTTCTTCTTGCCTTTCGACTTAGAAGTAGAACCATTTTCAGCATAGTGAATCTGAGAACTGTGATGAAATATACCTTCTACTGCCTGTAGTTCTGTCAGAAGTTCCGCCAACGTATACTTCCTTTTGTTCATGTTATAGTTTAGGCGGAACTGCTCAAAACTTTTAGGTAGCGTTTGGAGAATTATATCGACCTGAGTTTCCCCATCGATTTCACCTCCAAGGACTTGTATTTCGTTCAGATAAGCTATCATTTTGAGGGTATGATCCCTTATGGGTGACCCCTCTGACATGGTCACTGTCATTAACTTTCTCATTGCCTCTTGCCTAGTAGTCCGACTCTGGTGCCCAAAGAGTTCTTTAAGATTGTTCATTATATCATAAGCAGTTGGTAAATCTTGATGCTGATGTTGCAATACATTTAACATTGAATCCAAAATGTAACACCGCACCATCTCATCTGCTTTTACCCATTTCTTATGATATTCAATCTCCTCTAGGGTAGAATCACCATTAGGTGTATCTGGGCATACCTCTGAAAGTACAAACTTATAGCTTTCAGTAGTTAAGGCAATATCCAGGTTTCTTTTCCAATCTATATAGTTGGGACCAGTAAGTCTATTCTCTTTCAGAATAATGACCAGTGGGTTGAAAGTCATCCTAAGAATCACAAAAAAATAAACTTTGGTCAAGACTATAAATTTAGAATAATATTGATTCCTCAAACAATACTATTTTAAATTAACCAACACCTCAAATCACCGTGAATTTTGCATGCCACGATAGTGTGGACGTATACAAAATCAAACATTTGTAAGAGGAGGTTTTACCCATTAATTTTATTCTTGTCAACCTAACTTTATGACAAATAAAAATAATAGTTGGTTTTCCTTCGGTCACACAAATAATAGCAGTGATTCCGATGGGGAGGATACTATTAGACGTGCCTAAGTGTATACCATTACTTGACACTTAGTCCATTAATAAGATTGTGCCCCTTCCGATGGGGAAGATCACAAGCTCTTAATTAATTTCATATAGTCATCCAAAATGGAAGTTTGATCTAGTGATCTGCAAACAAACTCATCCGATATGGAGGAAGGCACTCGGAGCCAACGCGCAAGTTTGTTTGCATCACTTACAAACCAGTAATGGAGACCGTGGAATTTATTTAAAAAAAATCTCTCTCCTACTTAGTTATTTAAGGTGAGGAATTTTAACCTATGCAAGCATACATCATATGCACACACTCACATCGTAAATAAAAGCAATAAATTTGGAAATTAATTTTCCAACTATTATGACCTTTTCCATCACTATCCTCCGTGTGCTCCAACCCTAGCTGCTGCCATTTTTAGCCACCGCCATCGGGTCCAGTCATCGCATCTATCTTGCTTCTTATTCCACTGCGCCTCTGGTTCTCTAATAGCACCACGCCTCGCAAGGATACGATCCGCGATAAAAATAGAATTTTACATATATCGATCCTATATTCCATAAAGGAATGTACATGTATTCTAGATCGAACAAAAAAGTAAAATTCTAAAACTAATACAGCTCCTGCTGTATTTAATATATACAATCATGCACACACAAAATAATGTCCTTGACATGTCCAAGGGTCCAATCACACACAATATCTATATGCCATAATAGTTAGAGCCTGCAACCATAAAGTTAGCATATCATACTATTATCCTGCCTAAATTATGTATGACATGTGCATAATCTATTTGAAAACCAAAACACACAGAGGTAAACCCTAGCTCTGATACCAATTGCTGGTTGGTCCTAGGAAGATCTTACTGGTTCCATTGTACAAAAATTTTGTACAAGTGTCAAACCTTTTCTAAACAACCTATTGTGTTCTTTAGAAGTTAAATTAGGAATCGTAAACGGAACTTAACATTATTGATTCCAAATTTAACTTATCTGTTCTTAATGGTTTAGATTTGGATCGCAAGTGGAACTTAACACTATTGATCCAAATCAACCTATGTTATAAATTCAATTAAATATTAATTTCCAAAATTGACTTCCAGGACTGCATGGTGAGGCACATGACCTTCTTGGGTATGGGAGCATCCACCACCGCCTAGACAAAGTCTTTTAAGGAAAGCTAATATTTAATTTCCTTATATAACTCTAGGTTTAACCAAAAAGAACAATCGAATCACAAATTCGAAAAACAAAAAGAAAACACAAACTCGAATTACAATTCAAAAAAACTAGAATCTAATGCCTCTTGTGTTTGGAATTCTAACAAAGAAAAATAAGTAGCATAATGCGGAAGAAAATTACTAGTTATACATTTTTTTTGTATGCTAATAACCTCGAGATCTTCTGTCGTATTCCTCATCTCGCCTTGGATGTTGTGTGGGCAACGATCCTCTAAGATGAACACCACCCAAAGAACTTCTCCTCCTTCTCTAAGTTTTGACCACCACAACCAAGGAGCAAAAGAGAACAAAGGGAAAAGAGAGGGAGAGAAGGCCGACCACAAGAGGATCACCAACAAGAGAATAAGAATTGTTATCTCATGAGGCCTCCCCTCCCCTTCTTTTATATTACTTGTCCAAGGCAAATAAGGAAAAATATTTTACAAAAAATAAAATCTTCCTCTTGTTTTTCCTTTTCCCCTTTTATTTTTCCTTTTCTTTCCTCTTGATTGAATCAATCATCAAACATTGATTGGCTGATGATTTAATTTTGGCCGGCCCCTTGTTTGGGCACCAAGCAAGGGTGGTCGGCCACATCATCAAAGAGAGAAATTATTTTTATAAAATTTTACAAAAGAAGAAATCCTCTTATAAAATTTTACAAGCTCTCTTTCTTATTGTGGATGTTAAAAAAAGGAAAGTTTTAAAAAATTAAAACCAAGTTTTAAAATTTAAAACTTCTCTTCTAAAATTTCCTTTTTTAACACGGTTACAAAAATAGAAAATTTTAATTTTAAAACTTCTCTTCCTTTTTTCTAAAAACCATGAGGATGGTTAAAATGGGAAAGTTTTAAAACTTTTAAACTTTCTATTAAACCATGTGGCCTAATTCAAATAAGGAAAGTTTTATATTTTAAAAACTCTCTTTTAAAACTTGTAATTTTTTACAAAGAGAATATTTTAAAAATTCAAAACACCCCTCCTTATTTGACATATTATGGCCGACCCCTCTTTGCTTGGACACCAAGCAAAGGGCTGACCCCTTTGTGAAGGAGATTGGCCGACCCCTTTGGCTTGGTCACCAAGCCATGGGTCGGCCTCTTCTTAGACACCAAGAAGGGGTTTTTATGGGTGGACTTGAGGCTTTAATGAGGCTATGACAGGGACCTATAGGAGAAATTGGTTTTGGCCTTCCGATGAGCTTGGGTATCCCGTGTTCGCCCCGAACACAAAACTCAAGTTCATCAATAATAGCTCATTCCACTAGAGAGTTTTTATTGCACTACCGCACCAATCCCAAATTATATTATGGGCTCTTTCTTATCATGAGTATGTTAGTCTCTCTGTGTTTAAGATAACGAATGGCCACTAATTAAGTAAGTTACTGACAACTCACTTAATTAATATCTAGCTCTAAGAGTAGTACCACTCAACCTCATTGTCATGTCGGACTAAGTCCACCTGTAGGGTTTAACATGACAATCCTTATGAGCTCCTCTTGGGGACATTCTCAACCTAGATTACTAGGACACAGTTTCTTTCTATAATCAATGACACACACTATAAGTAATATCATTTCCCAACTTATCGGGCCTATTGATTTATCAAGCTAAATCTCACCCTTTGATAGGTTAAAGAAATAAATACTAAATATATATGCTTGTTATTATATTAGGATTAAGAGCACACACTTCCATAATAACTAAGGTCTCGTTCTTTTATTAAGTCAGTATAAAAAGAACTTACCTAAAATGGTCATACTCAATACACTTAGAGTGTACTAGTGTAATTTATTAGTCAAGATAAACTAATACCTAATTACACTATGACTTTTCCAATGATTTGTTCCTTTCCATCTTAGTCGTGAGCAACTGTTTATAATTTATAAAGAACTGATAACATGATCTTCTGTGTGTGACACCACATACCATGTTATCTATAATATAAATTAATTGAACAACTACACTTAATAAATAAAATGTAGACATTTGACCAATGTGATTCTTTTATTTCAAAAATAAATGTTTACAAAAGCTAGGCTTTTCCTATACACTCTAACAAAAACTGTTGGTGCAATATTCCCTAGGTCAAGGTTGACCTGGTTGACTAAGCTTGAGATAATTCAAGCTTGAGTCTTGATGTTTGAGTTTCGATGTTTGACAATACATGGAGATTGCAGGTGCAATCGTTCATTTGGGGAGATTGTTGGTTCAATTCTCCTCTGGTCAGGGTTGGCTAGTTAGATGTGAAGAAGAGTCAAGTAGGTCAAGACTGACTGGATACTTGACTGAGAAGTCTTGGCGAGTGAAGCCAGGCAGTTGGAAAATCCTGGTGAGTGAATCTAGGTGAAAGACCTAGTGAGTGAAGCTATGCAGGTGAAAGACCTGGTGAGTGAAGCTATGCAGGTGAAAGACCTGGTGAGTGAAGCCAGGCAGATGGAAAGTCCTGGTAAGTGAAGCTAGGCAGTTGAAAAATCCTAGTGAGTGAAGCTAGGTGAAAATCCTAGTGAGTGAAGCTAGGTGAAAGTCCTGGTGAGTGAAGCCAGGTAGATGGGAAACCCTAGTGAGTGAAGCTAGGTGAAAGTCCCGGTGAGTGAAGCTAGGCAGAAGGGAAGTCCTGGTGAGTGAAGCCAGGCACGTGGAAATCCAGGTGGGTCAAGGTTGACCGGACACCCGGTGTTGAGAAGTCTAAGTAAGTCAAAGGGTTGACCAGATACTTGGCACGAGGAGAAAAGTCCAAGTGGGATAAAGGGATTGACCGGACACTTGGTGAGAAAGTCCTAGCAGGTCAAGGGTGACCGGATTCTAGGCATGATGTCCCAACAGGTCATGGTTGACCGGATGTTGATTTTAGGGACTTTGGAATGTGATTTGGCAAGTCACAAGTGAGTCTAATCGATCAATCGATCGATTGACTCATGCCCAATCAATCGGTTGATCGATTGGGTGAGTCCCACAACAAAAGCTTCTCCCAATCGATCGGTTGATCGATTGGGGAAGAATCAGCGTCGGCCAGAACGCCTCCCAATCGATCACCCGATCGATTGGGAGCCTCCAATCGATCGGTTGATCGATTGTAGCACAGGAAATCGCACGAGAACCCTGAATCGATTAGGCAATCAATTCAGACGATTCCAGAGAGCATAGAGGTGCTATGGATCGATCACCCGATCGATCCAAAGCCTCCCCAATCGATTGGGACCAATCCAATCGATTGGGATCCGACCGTTGGCGCTAGATAAAGCCGTTGCGAGCATTTTCTTCAGCAGACTCTCGCCCGATTCTTCTCAGATCCTCACAACAACTTCTCCAAGCTCTCACCGCCAATTCTTGAAGGTTCTTGGAGGTAAGTGCTTGTGCACGTCCAAGTCAAGAGGCGATCTACGACAAGAAGAAGAAGCTAGGGTTAGGGTTTTAAGTGTAAATCTTATAAGATTTCAATTGTATTTGCTTCCCTTTCTTTCTTCTTGTACTGAGAGTGTTGTAGGGCTTCTTTGCCTTCGGTAGTTACCATAAAGGAGTGTTTTCATAGTAGAGAGTGTGTGTCGTGTGTGGATCCTTGGATTAGTCACCTTTTCTTGAGGTGGATACCAAGTAAATCAAGAAGAATCCAAATTGGAGAATTCAAGGATGTCAAGGAGCTTTGGAGCAAATAGGCAAAGATTCATGAGATTCCCTCCACTGTACCAAATCAAGAAGAATCCAAAGAGTGTGACTCAGTGGATCAAGGTCAAGAGCAAGAGGACTCCAAAGTTGAGAGATGCTCAACTTCCGAAGAGGAAGTCCAAGAAGCCTAATCTTCAAAGGAATGCGATGAAAAGAGCAAGGAAGGAGCATATTCCTTGTTCCATATACAAGATGAAGATGAAGAAGCCTCCACCTCTAGGATTGAGGGGGAGAGACCTTCATTGATACTGGATCAAGAGGAAGGAGAAACTTCTACATCCGGGTCAAGTGGAGAAGAAGATGATGCATCCTCCAAAAATCAAGAGACATCAAATGGAGGATCAAGTGCCATTCCTACACATGAAGGTATAATTATTTCAATTAAAAATAAAAATCATATTATTTGCTTTAAGTGTAGGGAACATGGGCATTATAAGAGCAAGTGTCAAAAATTGGCCAAGAAGAAGGGTCAAGTGGCACCTAAGGGCAAGGAGAAGCCCAAAGAGACCGTCCCCACAACAAAGAAGAGCAAGGAACACATTGTGTGTTTCTTGTGTCAACAAAAAGGACACTATCGGAGCTAATGTCCAAAGGGGAAGAAGGCGGTCAAAGTCAAGGGAGGAAGCACAAGTCAAGGGGTAACTTCCAAGGTAAAACCCAAGGTATCATTTATTGAGCCTATCCCCTTGAATTATGGTAAAAATCATGCTAATTCTAGTTTATATCATTTTAATGCTATTTACCATAGAAATAGGAAGCATGATAGAATTAAGGAGAATTATGTAGCCTATCATGCTAAAACCACTCAACCTAAGGTTAGAAGAGTAGAAAATAATTTAGTCAATAACTCTAAGGATTCTAGGTATTTGCCTAAGAAAAAGAAAAATCAAGGTGTTAGTGAAAAATCTAAGGTTGAGGTATTATGGAGAGAAAATCAAGTTTTGAGGTCAAGACTTGATAAATTGGAGAGGACCCTTAAAAGAATCAAAAATGAAACACAAGGGTCCAAGAATCAAAACCTAGGTTTAGAGAAACAAGAGTCATCCTATGGTCATAGAGGTTTGGGTTACAAACCAAAGGCTAAGAAGGATGTAACTTCTTACCATAGGGTTCCATATAGCTATGGAACCAAGTCTAGGTCTAGTGGTCAAGTCAAAAATACTAGGGAAGTTATCCCTAAGAGTATTTTTGCGACAAATGTGACTAAGACTTCAAAGAAGTCTAAGAAAGTCACTAAGAAAGTCACAAGGGAAGCAATCCCTAGAGTTGACCTAGAAAAGGTGACCAAGGCTTCTAAGAAGCCTAACAAGGTCATTAGGAAGGTATCTAGGGAAGTTATCCCTAGTGAGTATCTAGAGCATCCAAGGAGCACCAATAGGTTTTGGGTTCCTATGAGCATTTTCTCTACCCCTTAGATGAGTTAGAGAGTGTCAACTCAAATTGGAAGGGTAGTTAACTCAACTTTGATGAAGTTGACACTCGAAGAGCATTTTCAAGGTTATTATTAACCTTTGAAAATAAAGTGGATGTTCATTTACTCTTTAAAAGAGTAAAATGTGCCATAATTTAAAATTTTTGATTTTATTTTAAATTGGCACAAATTGGGAAAATATAAGAAATACTAAGTTGGGGTTTTGGTATTTTCTTAGGAATTTAAATGCAAATCTAAGCCTTAATTTAAAGTGTTTACTCTTTGGATGAGTAAAATGTGCCAAAGATTTGAGGAATATACTTAATTTTAATTGGCACAATTTAATCATGGGATAAAGAAATGCCAATTTGGATTTTGACATTTTCATGAGTAGATAAGGAGCAATCTAGGATTATTTTTAGGTTTAGCTAAGGATTTAAGGATACTTAGATAGAAAAGCTAGGCATTTTGTTTAAGCTAAACTACTATGCTTTGCTTTCCCATCATATGCCATGACATCATCTTTGCATTCATGCTTTATGATGAAAAACACAAAAATACCATGTCATGTCATACATACATCATGTAGTTATAGGAAATTTTCTTTTGAAAATTATGTATTTTGATGTATGCCATAGCACATCATGCATTATTTTTAATTCCTTGCAATTAAGGACAAATGACATTCATTAACAAGTAACATCCTTGGTGGATGTCCAAACTTCTTAAAATACCTATATAGAAATGCATGATCCCTAGTTTAGGGCAAAACCAAACTTTACATCTCACAAAGACTTATAAGGTGACTTGTATGTGTTTTAGTGCACATTATATACAAGTGAGATGTTAGCATGATGAAAAAAACTCAAGATGTTGATGTAGTGCATTCTTTTGAGTTTTAGGTTCATTAAAACACATAGTTGTGTGTTTTCCAATCATTGGAAAAGCTAATATATAAGTCATGTGCATTGAGCCCAAAGAATATGGTTGGATATTAGTTTTGAAAATCATTTTAAAATTATTTTAGAAAACCTTGGCAAAGGCTATCTTTTGATAGTAATCATCATTGAAAAGTTAGACACAAACTTGAAGAAAACATTGAAGTTTTTGCAAGTTTTCAAGTTTATGTCAATCTTTAAAAATAGGAAGTATTATCATAGAAAAATATTTTTCCTTGATAATATATGCCCTAAATAATGTCTACAACAATTTTCATGATTTTTATAATTTTGTAGAATTTTTGGGGAGTTTCTGAAATTTACTGAAATGAAATTTCAGAATTTCAGTGCTTCAATCGAACACCCGATCGATTGAAGTGTCTCAATCGATCGAGCGATCGAATGAGAAGGTGTTTTGCGTGAACAAAAACTCAGTGGATCGATCCACCGATCGATCCACACTGCTTCAATCGATCCATTCTTCGATTAAAGTGCTGAATTTGGCTGGGAAAGTCCTTTTTCAGCATTTTAGACCATGTTGAGTCTAGGTAACCATTCCTAACCTCTCAAAACACATTTGCTTATATTTAGGGGGAGTTCTCATGATGAAAACAAGATTGGATTGGTTAAGGAAGATTAAGTAGAAGTTTAGGTTGAGGTTTGGTTTCATTATTGAATTTTTGAACCTCAAAACTTCTAAATTTTGGGTTTCCTAAAGATTTGGGGATTCCAAGTCATTGTTGGTGCAATGATAGAAGTTACGTGCATGTCTTTAGGGGGAGTTACTCTTTAAGGACATGGAAATTATTTTCCAAAACCTTTGAAGGTGGTTAAACCTTCGTTTAGAAAGACAATTGCTCAAGGTTGAGCGTTGTAAAGCAGTGAAGAGTGGATATCTTCATTGAGGGGTTATGGATGCTCTAGGATGAGCATCATAACGTGGAGTACTACTCTAGGGTGAGCATTTAGTACAGTGAAGGGTATGGGACCTTCATTGTTGGATTGGTTAACGCTTAAGGGTGAGAGTTGAAGATAATGAAGGGTATGAGACTTTCATTATAGTGTTGTGAACAATGAGTGAAGTTGTGAATAACGGTGAGTAACTCTTCAGGGGAAGAGTCCTTTTTGATGTGTGCTAATAGGAGAAGAATGTAGGGTTTAAGTTAGGCCTTCATTAACTAAAGAGGGAGTTTGCCCTCTAGGAAAGGGGGAGAATGAAGGAAACCCTTATTCATGCCTTGACATGAAAGAAGTTGAGGCTATGAGATTAGCCTAACTTAAAAGTATCGTCAAACATCAAAAAGGGGGAGATTGTTGGTGCAATATTCTCTAGGTCAAGGTTGACCTTGTTGACTAAACTTGAGATGGCTCAAGCTTGAGTCTTGATGTTTGAGTTTTGATGTTTGACAATACATGGAGATTGTAGGTGCAATCATTCATTTGGAGAGATTGTTGGTACAATTCTCCTCTTGTTGGTTGGTCCTAGGAAGATCGTACCGGTTCCACTGTACAAAAATTTGTACAAGTCCTGAACCATTCCTAACAACCTATTGTGTTATTTAAAAATTAAATTCGGAATCGCAAACGGAACTTAACATTATTGATTCCAAATTTAACTTATCTGTTCTTAATGGTTCAGACTTGGATCACAAACGATGTTTAACATTATTGATCCAAATCCACCTATGTTATAAATTTAATTAAATATTAATTTCGAAAATGGGCTTCCAGGACTGCATGACGAGGCACTAGTCCTTCTTGGGTATGGGATCATCCACCACCATCTAGACAAAGCCTTTTAAAGAAATCTAATATTTAATTTCCTTATATAACCATAGGTTTAACCAAAAAGAATAATCAAATCACAAATTCAAAAAACAAAACAAAAGAAACACAACTTCGAATATCTAATCCGAAAATCTAGAATCTCTAATCTCTTGTGTTTGGAATTCATACAAAGAAAAACTAGTATGATGCGGAAAAGAATTACTAGATATACCTTTCTTTGTATGCAATGACCTCTTGATCTTCTACCGTATTCCTCTTCTTATCTCGGACGTTGTGCGGGAAACGATCTACTGAGATGAGAACCACCCGAGCCCTTCTTCTTCCTTCTTGCAAGTTTCGGCCAAGCACTTCTCTTTGGGATGAATAGTTTCGGCCACCACCACCAAGCTCCAAGGGATGCTAGAAACAAAACCTCCTTTCTCTCCTTCTTCTCCTAGCTAGAACTGGCCACCAACAAAAGCTCCAAGAGAGGGATGAAAATCGGCCACTAAAGAAGGAGAGAAGAGGAGAAGAGCTAAGTCTAGGGCCGGCCACCACCAAGGAAGAGATGGAGGAAAATAGAATAGAGTTGTGTCTCATAAAGGCACCCCTATCCCCTCTTTTATATTCCTTGGTCTTGGTAAATAAGGAAAAATTAAAAAAAACCTTCCTTATTTTCTTTTCCATGAAAAGGAAAATTTTAATTGATTAAAACCAATTTTCTTTTCCTAAATATCATGGCTGGCCACCTCATTGCTCCAAGCAAGGAAAGTTTTAACACAAAATTAAAACTTCCTAATTTGTTTCTAGAAATTTTAAAATAAAAATTTCTCTAATAATTTTTCCCTTCATGGTTGGCTATAAAAGGAATTATATAAATTAAAATCTCTCTATTAAAACATGTGGATGATTTTCAAAAAGGAAAGTTTTCTTTTAAAATTAAAATCTTCCTCTCAATCTACAAATAAGGAAATATATTAAATCTTTTCTTAATCTTTTGTAGAAACTTATAAAAGGAAAAATTTATAATTTTAAAACTCTCTTTTAAATCTTGAACATGGTTAGAAAAAGGGAAAGTTTTCTCAAAATTAAAATCTTCCTTTTAATCTACAAATAAGGAAAGATATCAAAATTTTCTTAATCTATTGTAGAAAGCTATAAAAGGAAAGATTTATAATTTTAAACTCTCTTTTAAAACCATAGAATCCACATAAGAAACATTTTAAAAAATTAAAATCCTTTTAATTTGATGTGGCCGGCCACACCAAGCTTGGGTTCAAGCAAGGGCCGGCCACACAACTTGGCTCATCCTATTTGCTTGGCCGGCCCAAGGTTGGGTTCCAAGCTTGCTTGGTCGGCCACCTTAGGATAGGTATAAAGGTGGGTATAGGTGGGTATAATACTTTATAAATAAGAGGCTACGATAGGGACCGAGAGGAGGAATTGGTTTTGGTCTCCCGATCAAATTAAGCTTCCCGTGTTCGCCCCGAACATCCAACTTAATTTCATCAATAATAATTCATACCATTAAAGAATTATTATTGAACTACTACACCAATCCCAAATTACATTTTGGGCTCCTTCTTATTATGAGTGTGTTAATCTCCCTGTGTTTAAGATATCGAATGCCCACTAATTAAATGAGTTACTGACAACTCACTTCAATTAATATCTTAGTCCAAGAGTAGTACCACTCAACCTTATCATCATGTCAGACTAAGTCCACCTGCAGGGTTTAACATGATAATCCTTATGAGCTCCTCTTGGGGACATTATCAACCTAGATTACTAGGACACAGTTTACTTCTATAATCAACAACACACACTATAAGTAATATCATTTCCCAAATTATCGGGCTTTTTGATTTATCGAGTTAAATCTCACCCTTTGATAAGTTAAAGAAATAAATACTAAATATATGTGCTTGTTATTATATTAGCATTAAGATCACATACTTCCATAATAACTAAGGTCTTGTTCTTTTATTAAGTCAGTATAAAAAGAACTTACCTAAAATGGTCTTACTCCATACACTTAGAGTGTACTAGTGTAATTTATTAGTCAAGATAAACTAATACCTAATTACACTACGACTATTCCAATGATTTGTTTCATTCCATCTTAGTTGCGAGCTCCTGTTTATAATTTATAAAGAACCGATAACATGATCTTATGTGTGTGACACCACACACCATGTTAGTTATAATATAAATTAATTGAACAACTACACTTAGCATAAATGTAGACATTTTTGACCAATGTGATTTTTCATTTTAAAACAAATGTTTACAAAAGCTAGACTTTTATTATACACTCTAACAATCTCCCACTTATACTAAAAGACTAAGCTTCCATATCTGCTGCCATCCATCTGATTCCCATCCCCTCCACATGCCGATCAAAAGGTTTCGCCGGAAGGGCCTTAGTGAAAGAATCTGCCAGGTTATCTGCTGATGCAATCTTGGCGACAACAACTTCTCCTCGCTTGATGATGTCTCGTATCAGGTAGTACTTGCGCTCTATATGTTTACTTGCCTTATGGGCTCGTGGTTCCTTCGAGTTTACAACTGCACCGCTATTATCACAATAAATTATGATTATTTTGGGCAAACCAGGAATCACATCTAAGTCCATTAGGAAGTTCCTAAGCCATACAACTTCTTTGGCTGCCTCAGAGGCTGCCACATACTCAGCTTCCATGGTTGAGTCTGAAATGCATTTCTGCTTAACACTTCTCCATGCAATGGCTCCACCTCCTAAAGTAAACACATAGCCTGATGTAGACATACTATTGTCCTTATCTGATTGGAAGTCTGAATCCGTGTAACCCATAGGGAGCAAATTATCTGCTTGGTAAACTAGCATATAATCTCTAGTCATTCTGAGATACTTCAATATATGCTTTACAACAATCCAATGTCCTTATCTAGGGTTACTTTGATATCTGCTAACCATGCCCACGGCAAAACAAATATCTGGTCTCATGCATAACATTGCATACATTAGGCTTCCAACAACCGAAGCATAAGGAACTGCCTTCATGTCCTCTATCTCTTTTGATGTCTTCGAAGACATCTCTTTAGATAAAGCTACTCCATACCGAAAAGGTAAGAAATCTTTCTTGGAGTTTTGCATGCTAAAACGAGCAAGGATTATATCTATATATGAAGCTTGAGATAGGCACAACATCTTTTTCTTACAATCCCTTATGACTTTGATCCCAAGAATATGTGCGCATTCTCCTAAGTCCTTCATATCGAATTTTCTGGACAACCATACCCTTACGTCTGATAACACTTTGACATTATTGGTAATTAACAAAATATCATCTACGTATAGTACAAGAAATACCACCACGTTTCCGTTACACTTCTTGTATACACAAGACTCATCCGGACACTGAATAAATCCATATGACTGGATTACTTCGTTAAACCGGATGTTCCAAGATCTTGAAGCTTGCTTTAGTCCATAAATGGACCGATTGAGCTTGCACACTAGATGCTCTTTGCCTTTTACAATGAACCCCTCTGGTTGCTTCATATGGATGTTTTCTTCAAGACTTCCATTAAAGAAAGATGTCTTGACATCCATTTGCCAAACCTCATAATCCATATAAGCGGTAATGGATAAGAGTATCCGGATAGACTTAAGCATAGCTACCGGGGAAAAAGTCTCCTCATAATCGATTCCCTCTTTCTGAGTATACCCTTTCGCAACAAGCCTTGCTTTGAAGGTTTTTACCTACCCGTCTGTCCCTCTTTTCCTTTTGTTGATCCACTTGCATCCAACAACTTTTACACCATTTGGTGGTTCTATAAGCTCCCAGACCTTATTAGAATACATAGATTCTATTTCAGAATTCATCGCCTTTTGCCAGGATACTGCATCTTTATCTTGGAGTGCTTCGTCATATGTCCGGGGATCAGGTTCATGTTTACCCGGGATCAAGTTCGAAGACTCTCCCAAAAACATGAATCTCTCAGGTTGCTTTACAACTCTCCCACTACGATGAGGCACTGTCTGTAACTGTGCATCATTTGTGACACGTGTTGCAGTTTCTTGTGGTACTTCATCTTTTACTATTTGTACTAAAGTAGACGCGCCCTCTCTAATTTCTTCTAGAACAATTTCACTTATGGGCTTATGGTTCATTACATAAACTTCTTCCAGAAATCGTGCATTAGTGCTAATAATGATCTTCTGATTTTTAGGATTATAAAACAAACCACCTTTCGTTCCCTTAGGATATCCCACAAACATACAAACTTCTGTATGTGATTCCAACTTGTCAGTATCTCCCTTCAGCACATGTGCTGGACTACCCCATATCTGGATATGACTCAGACTAAGCTTACGCCCATTCCATAATTCCATGGGAGTAGAAGGAACTATTTTAGAAGGTACCATATTCAGAATGTACACTACTATTTCCAAAGTATATCCCTAAAACGAATTGGGTAATTCTAAATAACCCATCATCTATCTAACAATTTCCATAAGAGTCCTATTCCTTCTTTCTGACACCATTCTGTTGGGGTGCACCAGGTGTAGATAATTGGGATTTGATCCCGGATTCTGATAAGTAATTCCTAAACACTCCAAAGAGATATTCGCCACCACGGTCAGACTGTAGTGTCTTGATACTTTTACCAAGACATTTCTCCATATCAGCCCTATATTCTTTGAACTTATCAAAGCATTCAGACTTGCTGCGCATCAAGTAAATGTATCCATATCTTGAATAATCGTCTATGAAAGAGACAAAATATTCATAACCACCTCCTGCCTGGATAGACATAGGACCACACAAATCAGAATGAACCAGTTCTAACACATCTTTGGCTCTATACTCCTTGGCCTTAAAAGGTCTCTTGGTCATTTTACCTTCCAAGCAGGATTCACATGTTGGAAAATTTTCCAACACTAATGAACCCAAGAGTCCATCGGCTATAAGCCTTTGAATCCTACTTAAGTTAATATGGCCAAGCCTTAGATGCCAAAGATATCTTTGGTTCATCTCCGAAGGTTCCTTTCTCTTATTTGAATTAGAAGATGTGTTATTAATTTTCATTTATTGCTTTATAGGAGAAATTAGATTTAAAGTATATAAATTGCCAACCAATGCACCAGAACAGATAATAACTCTATTTCTCTTTATAACCACATTGTTATTAAAAGAAACAGAATATCCATCCAAATATAGTTTAGAAACTGAAATTAAATTCTTTCTGAAACTGGGTAAATAAAGACAATTTCTTAAAACCAAACTTCTATTTCTATCAAAAGATAAGTAGACATCTCCCACTGCAACAGTCGCAACCTTAGTAGCATTGCCCATGTAGACTGTTATATCTCCTTCAAATAGTCGTCGGGTTTCCTGGAACCCCTGCAAAGGGTTGCAGACATGATCAGTGGCTCCCGTATCTACACACCAGGTGCTGGTACATAACACCGTTAAACATGTTTCAACTACTAGAGAATGAGATATACCTTTATTGTTCTCTTTCCTACGAGGGCAGTCCACCTTCTAATGTCCTGACTGCTTACAGATGAAGCACTTGCCCTTCGGCTTCTTCATTCTAGCTTTTGGTCTTGTACCTAGAGGTTTATTCACCTTCTTTGCTGAGATAGCCTATTTCTTCTTCTTCTTGCCTTTTGACTTAGAAGTAGAACCATTTTCAGCATAGTGAATCTGAGAACTGTGACGAAATATACCTTCTGCTGCCTGTAGTTTTGTTAGAAGTTCCGCCAACATATACTCCCTTTTGTTCATGTTATAGTTCAGGTGGAATTGCTCAAACTTCTGGGTAGCATTTGGAGAATAATATCGACCTGGGTTTCACCATCGATTTCACTTCCAAGGATCTGTATTTCATTCAGATAAGCCATCATCTTGAGGATATGATCCCTTACGAGTGTCCCCTCTGACATGGTGGCTGTCATTAACTTTCTTATTGCCTCTTGTCTAGCGGTCCGACTCTGGTGTCCGAAGAGTTCTTTAAGATTGTTCATTATATCATAAGCCGTTAGTAAGTCCTGATGCTGATGTTGCAATACATTTGACATCGAAGCCAAAATGTAACACCGCGCCATCTCATCTGCCTTTACCCATTTCTTATGATACTCAATCTCCTCTTCACTAGAATCACTATTAGGTGCATCAGGGCAGACCTCTGTTAGTACAAACTTATAGCTTTCAGTAGTTAGGATAATATCCATGTTTCTTTTCCAATCTATGTAGTTTGGACCAGTAATTTTGTTCTCTTTCAGTATAATGTCAGTGGATTGAAAGTCCTAAGAATCACAAAATAAACTTTGGTAAAGATTCTAAATTTAAAATAATATTAATTCCTCAAATAATACTATTTAAATTTACTAACACCTCTAAACACCGGGAATATTGCATGCCACGTTAGTGTGGACGTATACAGATTCAACATTTGTAAGAGGAGGTTTTACCCATTAATTTTATTATCTTGTCATCCTAACTTTATGACAAATAAAATTAATAGTTAGTTTTCCTTTGGTCACGCAAAACAATAGCAGTGACTCCGTTGGGGAGGATACTATTGAATGCGTCTAAGTGTATATCATTACTTGATACTTAGTCCATTAAATAGGATTGTGCCCCTTCAGTTGGAGAAGATCACACGCTCCTAAATAATTTCCTATAACTATCCATAAAGGAAGTTTGATCTAGTGATCCGCAATAAACCCATCTGTTGTGGAGGGAGGCATGCAGAGCCAACACACAAGCTTGTTGCATCACTTACAAACCAGTAATGGAGACCGTGGAATTTACTTAAAAATCCCTCTCCCACTTAGTTATTTAAGGTGAGGAATTTTAACCTAGTAAACACACATCACACACATAATAGAAAATAAAAGCAATAAATATAGAAATTAATTTTTCAACTATTATGGCCTTTTCCATCACTGTCCTTCAGGTGTTGCCTGCCCTAAGGTTCATGTCATCGGGTCCATCGAGCTTCCTTTGCCGCTGCGCCTCTGGTCCTTCAATAGCACCACGCCTCGCAAGGATACGATCCGCGACAGAAAATAAAATTTTACATACATCGATCGTATATTCCACAAGGGAATGTACATCAAGTCTAGATCGAACATAAATGTAAAATCCTAGGGCTAATATAGCTCCTACTATATTAGTTAAATACAATCATGAATAGATAATAAAATTCCCTTGACATGTCCAAGGGTCCAATCACACACAATATCTATAAGCTATAAGAGTTGGAGCCTGCAACCACAGAGTTAGCACATCCTACTATTATCCAGCCTAAATTATGTATGACATGTGCATAATTAAACTAAAAACCAAACACACAGAGGCAAACCTTATCTTTGATACCAATTGTTAGTTGGTCCTAGGAAGATCGTACCGATTCCACTATATAAAAATTTGTACAAGTCTTGAACCTTTCCTAACAACCTATTGTGTTCATTAGAAATTAAATTCAGAATCGCAAACGGAACTTAACATTATTGATTCCAAATTTAACTAATCTACTCTTAATGGTTTAGACTTGGATCGCAAACGATGCTTAACATTATTAATCCAAATCCACCTATGTTATAAATTCAATTAAATATTAATTTCTAAAATTGGCTTTCAGGACTGCATGGCAAGGCACTAGTCCTTCACGGGTATGGGATCATCCACCACAGCTTAGATAAAGCATTTTAAAGAAATCAAATATTTAATTTCCTTATATAACTCTAGGTTTAACCAAAAAGAACAATCGAATAACAAATTCGAAAAAAAAATAAAAGAAACACAACTTCGAATATCTAATCCGAAAATCTAGAATCTCTAGTCTCTTGTGTTTGGAATTCATACAAAGAAAAACTAGTATGATGCGGAAAAGAATTACTAGTTATACCTTTCTTTGTATGCAATGACCTCTTGATCTTCTACCGTATTCCTCTTCTTATCTCGGACGTTGTGCGGGAAACGATCTACTGAGATGAGAACCACCCGAGCCCTTCTTCTTCCTTCTTGCAAGTTTCGGCCAAGCACTTCTCTTTGGGATGAATAGTTTCGGCCACCACCACCAAGCTCCAAGGGATGCTAGAAACAAAACCTCCTTTCTCTTCTTCTTCTCCTAGCTAGAACCGGCCACCAACAAAAGCTCCAAGAGAGGGATGAAAATCGGCCACTAAAGAAGAAGAGAAGAGGAGAAGAGCTAAGTCTAGGGCCGGCCACCACCAAGGAAGAGATGGAGGAAAATAGAATAGAGTTGTGTCTCATAAAGGCACCCCTATCCCCTTTTTTATATTCCTTGGTCTTGGCAAATAAGGAAAAATTAAATAAAACCTTCCTTATTTTCTTTGCCATGAAAAGGAAAATTTTAATTGATTAAAACCAATTTCCTTTTCCTAAATATCATGGCCGGCCACCTCATTGCTCCAAGAAAGGAAAGTTTTAACACAAAATTAAAACTTCCTAATTTGTTTCTGGAAATTTTAAAATAAAAATTTCTCTAATAATTTTTCCCTTCATGGTTGGCTATAAAAGGAATTATATAAATTAAAATCTCTCTATTAAAACATGTGGATGATTTTCAAAAAGGAAAGTTTTCTTTTAAAATTAAAATCTTCCTCTCAATCTACAAATAAGGAAATATATTAAATCTTTTCTTAATCTTTTGTAGAAACCTATAAAAGGAAAAATTTATAATTTTAAAACTCTCTTTTAAATCTTGAACATGGTTAGAAATAGGGAAAGTTTTCTCAAAATTAAAATCTTCCTTTTAATCTACAAATAAGGAAAGATATCAAAATTTTCTTAATCTATTGTAGAAAGCTATAAAAGGAAAGATTTATAATTTTAAACTCTCTTTTAAAACCATAGAATCCACATAAGAAACATTTTAAAAAATTAAAATCCTTTTAATTTGATGTGGCCGGCCACACCAAGCTTGGGTTCAAGCAAGGGCCGGCCACACAACTTGGCTCATCCTATTTGCTTGGCCGGCCCAAGGTTGGGTTCCAAGCTTGCTTGGTCGGCCACCTTAGGATAGGTATAAAGGTGGGTATAGGTGGGTATAATACTTTATAAATAAGAGGCTACGATAGGGACCAAGAGGAGGAATTGATTTTGGTCTCCCGATGAAATTAAGCTTCCCGTGTTCGCCCCGAACACCCAACTTAATTTTATCAATAATAATTCATACCACTAAAGAATTATTATTGAACTACCGAACCAATCCCAAATTACATTTTGGGCTCCTTTTTATTATGAGTGTGTTAATATCCTTGTGTTTAAGATGTCGAATGTCCACTAATTAAATGAGTTATTGACAACTCACTTCAATTAATATTTTAGTCCAAGAGTAGTACCACTCAACCTTATCGTCATGTCGGACTAAGTTCACCTGCAGGGTTTAACATGACAATCCTCATGAGCTCCTCTTGGGGACATTATCAACCTAGATTACTAGGACACAATTTCCTTCTATTATCAACAACACACACTATAAGTAATATCATTTCCCAACTTATCGGACTTTTTTATTTATCGAGCTAAATCTCACCCTTTGATAAGTTAAAGAAATAAATACTAAATATATGTGCTTGTTATTATATTAGGATTAAGAGCACATACTTTCATAATAACTAAGGTCTTATTCTTTTATTAAGTTAGTATAAAAAGAACTTATCTTAAATGGTCATGCTCAATACACTTAGAGTGTACTAGAGTAATTTATTAGTCAAGATTAACTAATACCTAATTACACTACGACTATTCCAATGATTTGTTTCATTCCATCTTAGTTGCGAGCTCCTGTTTATAATTTATAAAGAACCGATAACATGATCTTCTGTGTGTGACACCACACACCATGTTATCTATAATATAAATTAATTGAACAACTACACTTATCATAAATGTAGACATTTTTGACCAATGTGATTCTTTATTTCAAAACAAATGTTTACAAAAGCTAGGCTTTTAGTATACACTCCATCACCTCTAGTTAAGGTTGGCCAGTTAGATGTGAATAAGAGTCAAGTAGGTCAAGACTGACTGGATACTTGACTGAGAAGTCCTGGTGAGTGAAGCCAGACAGTTGGAAAATCCTGGTTAGTGAAGCCTGGTGAAAGACCTAGTGAGTGAAGCTTGGTAGGTGAAAGACCTGGTGAGTGAAGCCAGGCAGATGGGAAGTCCTGGTAGTTGGATCGAAAGCACTAGAGGGGGGGGTGAATAGCGCTCGTGGCTATTTCGTACGTTTCAAAATCATAAATCGTTCGAGTAATTAAATGCAGCGGAATAATGAAAAGAAAGTTAAAAAAAAACAGAAGGACACGAGGAGTTACTTGGTTCGGAGCCTGTGGCGACTCCTACTCCAAGGCTCACGTTCGTTGAACGTTTACTTTAGGCAACACCTATATCTCGTAAAAACTATTACAAACTAAGTACAATTCAAAGTAGTAATAATAAAAATTATACCGACAACAAAAGACTAAATCTGAAGCTTCGGGTTGTCGACGTCGAGTTGAGGCTTTATCGGAACGTCTCGTTAACAGCAGGTTGTAGAAAGATTGCTTGTCCGAAGTTCTTGTATCAAGCTGCTGGTCGAGTCCCTCCTTTAAATAGTGCTGGAGGCGCCTCCAATGTCATCCAAGGCGCCTCCAACGAGCCGATTCAGTCGCGTAGATCAGCGCAGACTCCTTCTGCGCTTATCCTCCTCAAGGCGCCTTAAAGGCCAGTCCAAGGAGCCTTGAACCCCAGCTCTAAGGCACCTTCAAGTCCATCTAGGGCGCCTTCAGCTTCTCTTCACGGACTCCTTCTGGCTCGCACCCGAGGCGCCTCCAAGCTCCATGGCGGCGCCTCGGACACTATTCATCCGAGCCTAACTTGTGTTTTTGGTACCTGTAAAATGTGTTAGTCCCAAAAAACCTGCAACACAGAGTTAGTACATAATAATATGAATGAAAGTTTGATAGTCTCCTGACTATCCGAGTCTGACTTCGGATTTCCAACCTGAAACCCTAGGTCGACCCGACGCCTACTGTTCCCTCTACGGGGAACGCGTCCTCACCTACTCCACTCAGGAGATTTACCTGTTGCCAATGCGATCCTCCAGATCGACTGGACTTTTGCTCAGCGTTCGAAGCTTCCGGACTTTCTGCTGGACTTCCGCTTCCCGGCCCGTCCAGTCTTTCACCTGGTTCGCGACACTAGGACTTTCCACCTAGGGTTACCTCCTAGGACTTTTGCCTGAAGCTCTCGACCCGCCAAGACTTTCCGCATAGGGTTACCACCCCCTATGAGATAGGGTTACCACCCCCTAGGGTTTTCCACCTGCCTAACCACAGCTAGGACTTTTGCCTAAGAAACCCTAGGACTTTCCAGCATACTTGTTCAACATGTTAGAAAACAAAACACCTTAACTTTGAACCCTTTGACTCGATCATCGGATGCTTCCCGTGTAATGACCCACCTTCCTTGCTACTCTCTAAAGGTGGCCGTTACTTAACAATTACTCTACTTACTAGTGTTACTTATGCTATTATTAGCAACACTTAAATTTATCACGGCCCCAGAGAAATTTCTACCGAAAAATTTCGGCAAAGTCTCCCCTGTACCGGTGACAATAATCATCAATACATGCAAAATAAACCATCAGCCACATGCGACTGGTATATATACTTCACACCCACGCAGTAATAAGACACAACAACTTAAAAAAACTATTCTAGCAATAGCAAATGAATAAAGCTCCAACAGTAGGAAACAACCAAACTAACAATGCGGAATAGACTCAATTAGCAACATAAGAAAAAGGAAACAACTCTTTAACAATCTCAACTTCTCTAATAACATTAAAGAAGGACTCTAAACAACTTCTTAGCCAAGTCCCGAGGCTTCCATAGTTCAACATCACACACCATCCATCACGCATCTTCCTTGTCACCTTCCTCTTTATACTTTAGCTTTTCCTTTATCTGCAGTAGGAGGAAAATAAATCTATAAGCGAAATGCTTAGTAAGTACTAAACTATCTCACAAAAACTCGAAAGTGCATAAGATACAAAGGATGCTAAAACTGAAATGCTAAAAAGAAAAGCTACACATGCTCATCTAATAGCAAAGCACTAAAATAATCTGCATATTCATGATATACAAGAATAAATCTACATGCTGGAAATAAAGCTAATCATGCTCAATAAACTCATAAGGAAAGCAAATGAAAACTAATACGGTATGCTTAGAATTAAAAGAGCTAAACTTGCTGGTTCTAAACATAGGTGATACTTGTTTCATTTACTTATAGCCTTATACTTGAATTAATATTTAACTTTCTTCTTCTCTTTCTTGGGCCCAGGCTTAGTACCAAATGCGCGCTCTCTAATAGAGACCAAGGTAGCGAGCCTCCAGTCCTATGAGGGTAAAGACCTTGGTCTTACCAGGGCCAAGACCTTGGAATTGGTCACCTAGATTTGTTTAACGACAACCTCGGAAGTCGGGTACTAGCCTCTTACTTTAAATTACTTGTTATCTTTTCTAACTAGACCTCGGTCTTTTCTTTACTCATAACTTCTCATAATCCCCTAATAGAGCTTACTAGAACACTGTAAGTATGTCTAACAAGTAGAGAATTGCAACTAACTGAGCATGCTATAAAAAATAAAGCAAAGCCAATCAAACTACAAGATAAGCTTAATAGTTGTTCATGTTCAAGAAAACCAAGAAACTAACACTACGTACTTTAAGTTAAGGATGTTCTTGCCTTTTTTAGTAGCAAGGAGAATGCTAAACCCATTCTAACTAAATAAGAGTTGTTCTTACTCTTTGAATAGCAAGGAAAATGCTATTCATGCTTACGGTAGTACCGGAAGGTTACAAAACTGCAAGGAACTAAATACTGGGATGCTAGATAAGGTAGCAAGACAAACAAATCCCGAATCCTTGTAATATGGCTGTTCATGCTAACCAAAATAAGCAAAGAATTTAGAATTGTAATGCTAGAAAGAAATAGGGCTGTTCGTATTCAAGAATAACACCAAAAACTAACATTGCCACTTAGATAACCTGCTGATCATGCCTACTAATTAACAAGGATTACCTAAAATTGAAATGCTAAAGATCAAGGGCTGTTTATGCCCATCTGCATGGCCCAAAAGAAAAACAAACTTGCTGGAATTTATGGGCAGTAGGTAGATATACAAGGATACAACACTGAAGTGCTAAAGGCATGCTTAAAACATGAACTATGTGCTAGAATTAGAGGGTTGTTCGGATTATCACAATTGAAGCATATCAATCACAAAACTCAAAATTTCTCATGCAAATAGGTATGACTGTTCGGCTTGACAAACAGAGCAAGCAAAGAAAAGCTCTAGCATATAATTCTACTCGGCACAGCAAAATCCGAAAGCAAGGAAACGAAAACTCTAATTTCGGAGCAACTCCTACCACAGGTGAGTAGTACTTACTTTTGCTTTTGGGACTTACAATTGGAAGAGGAAGGTTCTAGGGTTCGGAGAAGCTTCAAATCTCGGCGGCTTCTTTGTGTTTCCGAGCTCCCCTCGTCGAGGTGGTCACGCACGGGTGAAGACCGGCCGGAAAAAAAGCCTTTCGCCGGCGCCGGAGACCAAGCCCTAACGCGGTTTCGTCTTCGCCCGAGAGAGAAGAAATCGCCACGCGTGAGGAGGAAAGGAGAAACAGAATTAGGGTTCGGGAAAGAAATTAAACCCTTTTAAAGTATTCGGTATCTTCGGTTCCAATTATAACTTATATATATCTCATTCCATTTTCGTTCACGAAACACTTGCGGAACAGTTGGCTAGCTGGATTCGGTTAAGGTTTGGTTCGGTCCGAGGTTTCCGGTTCGAATCTCGGCTTGAACATTATTTTTGTCAAAACGTCTTTCATTTTGTAAAAATATCAAACGACTTCCAAAAATTACATAAAAATACTCTAAAAATTTCTAAAAATCTCTAGAATATTTCTATAGCATTTCAAAGTATTAATAAGGACTTTTTAGAACTTGAAATAGGGAAAATTGGGTCGTTACAATCCCCCATACCTTATAAAAGTTCATCCTCGAACTTAGAATAGTTCTGGATATTTCTGTCTCATACTGTTCTCACGCTTCCAAGTGACTTCCTCGTGCTTCTGATTCTGCCAGATGACTTTCACTAGTGGTACTTCTTTATTCCTTAGTCTCTTAACTTCTCTGTCCACTATCTGTGTAGGTCTGCTCTCATAGCTAAGATCCTCTTGAATCTGCACTGACTGAGGCTCAATCACTTGGCTAGGGTCATGGAGACACTTCTTTAGCATGGACACATGAAATACATTATATATTGTTGACATGTCTTGTGGTAAGTCCAGCTTGTAAGCTACTTTCCTAATCCTCTCTATGATTAGGTAAGGTCCTACATAGCGAGGACTTAATTTGCCCTTCTTGCCAAATCTCATCACTCCCTTCATAGGAGCGACCTTGAGAAAGACTGGATCTCCTACTTGGAATTCTAGTGGCCTACGGCGTGTGTCAGCATAACTCTTCTGTCTACTCTGGCCAGTCTCAATTCTCTGTCTGATTTTTTGGATAGTCTGAGTGGTCTCATCTATCATCTCTGTCTGGATGCCCAGCTCTACTTCCATTTCTTTTCTCTCACCTACTTCTTGCCAGCAAATAGGTGATTTGCACTTCCTGCCATACAACGCCTCGTATGGTGCCATCTTGATGGTGGCCTGATAGCTGTTGTTGTAGGCAAATTCAGCTAAGCACAGATACTTGCACCAACTTCCCTTGAAATCCAGTGCACAAGCCCTGAGCATATCTTCTAAGATCTGATTTACTCGCTCTGTCTGTCCGTCAGTCTGAGGATGGAAGGCTGTGCTGAACTTGAGTTTGGTGCCTAGTGCATTCTGTACACACTCCCAAAAGTGAGAGGTGAAGCGCCCATCTCTATCAGAAATAATAGATTTAGGAACTCCATAAAGTCTCATCACTTCCTTGACGTACAGTTGTGCCAACTGCTCTATAGAATAGGACACCTTGATGGCTAGGAAATGGGCAGACTTGGTCAATCTATCCACTATTACCCATATTGCATCATATCCATTTGTAGTTCTTGGAAGACCTGTTATGAAATCCATGGATATGTCTTCCCACTTCCACTCTGGTATCGGAAGAGGCTGTAGAACTCCTCCTGGTCTCTGGTGCTCCGCTTTGACTCTCTGACATGTCAGGCAGGTACTGACATATTTAACAACATCTCTTTTGAGTCCAGACCACCAGAACCTCTGTTTCACATCTTGGTACATCTTGGTAGAACCAGGATGCATGGAGTAAGGTGTACTATGAGCTTCTTCTAGAATTTTCTTTCTCAACTCTTCATCATTGGGAACACAAAGGCAACTCCCCTGATAAAGAATTTCACTGTCTGATACTCGAAACTCCGAGTTGTCTTCTTCTTGTATCCCTTGCTTGATTTTCTGGATATCTGGATCTTCACCTTGCTTTCTCTGTATATCCTCAAGCAGGGTTGACTCTAAGGTCAATGCAGAGAGTTTCCCATAAATAACTTCAAGTCCGAAATCTGACAACTCCTTCTGCAGTGGCAGGGCTAATGATGACAAAGACATCAGGGATGCACTGGATTTTCTGCTTAGTGCATCTGCCACTTTGTTAGCTTTACCTGGGTGGTAGAGGATTTTACAGTCATAGTCTTTGACCAACTCCAACCACCTACGCTGTCTCATGTTTAAATCTTTCTGGGTGAAGAGATACTTTAAACCCTGATGGTCTGTGAAGATTCTGCACTGGACTCCATACAAGTAGTGTCGCCAGAGTTTCAGTGCAAAGACCACAGCTGCCAACTCAAGGTCATGAGTGGGGTTGTTCTTCTCGTGGTCCTTGAGTTGTCTGGAAGCATAAGCTATAACTTTTCCTTCTTGCATGAGTACAACTCCTAGGCCCATCTTGGAAGCATCACTGTAGATGTCAAAACTCTTGTCACTCTCTGGAACAATCAGAATGGGAGCACTGGTCAGTCTCTTCTTCAGCTCTTGGAAACTCTGCTCACATTTGTCTGACCACTCAAACTTTTTGTTCTTTCTGGTCAGGGCTGTAAGTGGAGAAGCTATCCTGGAAAAGTCCTCCACGAATTTTCTGTAGTACCCAGCTAAACCAAGGAAGCTTCTGATCTCCCTGGCGTTCTTGGGTCTCTTTCAGTTGTTGACCGCTTCTATTTTGGCTAGATCTACTTGAATACCTTCTTTAGAAATTATGTGACCTAGAAATGCCACTTGATCTAACCAGAACTTGCACTTTGAGAATTTAGCATAAATTTGTTTTTGCTGTAGGGTCTGCAGTACTATTCTCAAGTGCGTCTCATGCTCCTCGGGGGTCCTTGAATAGACTAGAATGTTGTCGATGAATACGATGACAAATTTGTCAAGGTATTCTCTGAACACTCTGTTCATTAAGTCCATGAAGACCGCTGGTGCATTAGTCACACCAAAAGGCATGACTACAAACTCGTAGTGTCCGTATCTGGTCCTGAAAGTCATTCTGGGCATATCCCTTTCTTTCACTTTCAGCTAATGGTACTCAAAGCGCAGGTCTATCTTTGAGAATACTGTTGCCCCTCTCAACTGATCAAATAAGTCATCGATCCTGGGAAGGGGGTACTTATTCTTGATTGTCACTTGATTCAGAGCTCTATAATCTATGCACATCCTCATAGATCCGTCCTTCTTCTTGACAAACAACACAGGAGCTCCCCAAGGTGAGTGACTAGGGCGGATGAAGCCTTTGTCAAGTAGCTCCTGAAGTTGCTCTTGCAACTCTTTCAGCTCTGCTGGAGACATGCGATACGGAGATTTTGAAATTGGACCGTTACCAGGAACCAATTCAATCTCAAACTCCACTTCTCTGCTGGGAGGTAGTTCAGGTAGCTCTTCGGGGAATACCTCTGCATACTCACAGACTACCCGAACTTCCACCTGCTTGGGTCTTTCTTGTTCTTCTGTACTCACAATGAATGCAAGGAAACCAGCACACACCCTTTAGCTAACATCTGGTGAGCTGTTAGGGAGGAGAGGAATTTCTGGGTCTTCCTCTTCAACACTCCCATGAACTCAAAGGATGGTTCACCTTCTGAATTCTATAAACTCTTCATAATGTTTATTGGTGATCCGTTGGCGGAAGAATTCTTCGTGAAACTCTGTCTCGGAGTCAGTCCAACTCATCTGATTGACTACTCTCTTGCTTTTAACTCTCTCTCTCCCACCACATACGAGCATTTCTTGATAGGCAGAAAGAGGCACACTTGACCTTCTCTAATTCTGGCCAGTCAAGAAGCTCCATGGTGCTCTCCAGTGTCTTGAACCAAGCCTGAGCATCCCAGGGCTCAGTCGTGCCTGAGAAACTTTCTGGCTTCAGCTTCAGCCACTGTATCAGGTATGCTTCTTGTCTTCTAGGTGCTGTGGGGACTTCCAGGGTGGCTGGTGGAACCTCAGTCACCACTAGAGTCTCCACATTGATAGTTGGAGGAGTGGGAGGGACTGGCTGCTGATTCGCCATCAGATTAACTATCACTTGTTGTTGCTCCGCCACTTGTCTCTAGAGTTGAGCAACAACTTCAGAGAGATTGGGCTCAGTTGAGCCTGGGCCTTCGTTCTCCTGATCCTGGTCCTCAGTACGAGCGGTACGGGGACGCCCTCTTCTTGCGATCTAATTATGCAAAGAAAAGGCTTGATATCTTCTCTATCCTTTCTAAACACACATATGTATGAATAAAGAAAACTAAACTTCTATCTTACTAAAGCGCATATATATAAGCAATTACTCTCTACTGCAAATAATAAAGAAAACATAAAAGGAAAAACTTAAATACTTTCTTACTTGAAGACGGCTAGGTTGATGCTGATGTGTGTGTGATGCTGAAGAATGAGAACTGCTCTGATACCAACTGTAACGACCCACCTTCCTTGCTACTCTCTAAAGGTGGCCGTTACTTAACTATTACTCTACTTACTAGTGTTACTTATGCTATTATTAGCAACACTTAAATTCATCACGGCCCCAGAGAAGTTTCTATCGAAAAATTTCGGCAGAGTCTCCCCTGTACCGGTGACAATAATCATCAATACATGCAAAATAAACCATCAGCCACATACGGCTGATATATATACTTCACAACCACGCAGTAATAAGACACAACAACTTAAAAAAACTATTCTAGCAATAGCAAATGAATAAAGCTCCAACAGTGAGAAACAACCAAACTAACAATGCGGAATAGACTCAATTACAACATAAGAAAAAGGAAACAACTCTTTAACAATCTCAACTTCTCTAATAACATTAAAGAAGGACTCTAAACAACTTCTTAGCCAAGTCCCGAGGCTTCCATAGTTCAACATCACACACCATCCATCATGCATCTTCCTTGTCGCCTTCCTCTTTATACTTTAGCTTTTCCTTTATCTGCAGTAGGAGGAAAATAAATCTATAAGCGAAATGCTTAGTAAGTACTAAACTTTCTCACAAAAACTCGAAAGTGCATAAGATACAAAGGATGCTAAAACTGAAATGCTAAAAAGAAAAGCTACACATGCTCATCTAATAGCAAAGCACTAAAATAATCTGCATACTCATGATATACAAGAATAAATCTGCATGTTGGAAACAAAGCTAATCATGCTCAATAAACTCATAAGGAAAGCAAATGAAAACTAATACGGTATGCTTAGAATTAAAAGATCTAAACTTTGTTGGTTCTAAACATAGGTGATACTTGTTTCATTTACTGATAGCCTTATACTTGAAATTAATATTTAACTTTCTTCTTCTCTTTCTTGGGCCCAGGCTTAGTACCAAATGCGCGCTCTCTAATAGAGACTGAGGTAGCGAGCCTCCAGTCCTTTGAGGGTAAAGACCTTGGTCTTACCAGGGCCAAGACCTTGGAATTGGTCACTTGGATTTGTTTAACGACAACCTCGGAAGTCGGGTACTAGTCTCTTACTTTAAATTACTTGTTATCTTTTCTGACTAGACCTTGGTCTTTTCTCTACTCATAACTTCTCATAATCCCCTAATAGAGCTTACTAGAACATTGTAAGTATGTCTAACAAGTAGAGAATTGCAACTAACAGAGCATGCTATAAAAAATAAAGCAAAGCCAATCAAACTACAAGATAAGCTTAATAGCTGTTCATGTTCAAGAAAACCAAGAAACTAATACTACGTACTTTAAGTTAAGGTTGTTCTTTCCTTTTTGAGTAGCAAGGAGAATGCTAAACCCATTCTAACTAAATAAGAGCTGTTCTTGCTCTTTGAGTAGCAAGGAAAATGCTATTCATGCTTACGGTAGTACCGGAAGGTTACAAAACTGCAAGGAACTAAATACTGGGATGCTAGATAAGGTAGCAAGACAAATTAAACAAATCCCGAATCCTTGTAATATGGTTGTTCATGCTAACCAAAATAAGCAAAGAATTCAGAATTGTAATGCTGGAAAGAAATAGGGTTGTTCGTATTCAAGAATAGCACCAAAAACTAACATTTCCACTTAGATAACCTGCTGATCATGCCTACTAATTAACCAGGATTACCTAAAATTGAAATGCTAAAGATCAAGGGCTGTTTATGCCCATCTACATGGCCCAATAGAAAAACAAACTTGCTGGAATTTATGGGCAGTAGGTAGATATACAAGGATACAACACTGAAGTGCTAAAGGCATGCTTAAAACATGAACTACGTGCTAGAATTAGAGGGCTGTTCGGATTATCACAATTGAAGCATATCAATCACAAAACTCAAAATTTCTCATGCAAATAGGTATGACTGTTCGGCTTGACAAACAGAGCAAGGAAAGAAAAGCTCTAGCATATAATTCTACTCGGCACAGCAAAATCCGAAAGCAAGGAAACGAAAACCCTAATTTTGGAGCAACTCCTAGCATAGGTGAGTAGTACTTACTTTTGCTTTTGGGACTTACAACCGGAAGAGGAAGGTTCTAGGGTTCGGAGAAGCTTCAAATCTCGGCGGCTTCTTTGTGTTTCCGAGCTCCCCTCGTCGAGGTGGTCATGCACGGGTGAAGACCGGCCGGAAAGGCTTTCGCCGGCGCGGGAGACCAAGCCCTAACGCGGTTTCGTCTTTGCCCGAGAGAGAAGAAATCGCCGCGCGTGAGGAGGAAAGGAGAAACGGAATTAGGGTTCGGGAAAGAAATTAAACCATTTTAAAGTATTCGGTATCTTCAGTTCCAATTATAACTTATATATATCTAATTCCATTTTCATTCACGAAACACTTGCGGAATAGTTGCCTAGCTGGATTCGGTTAAGGTTTGGTTCGGTCCGAGGTTTTCGGTTTGAATCTCGGCTTGAACATTATTTTTGTCAAAACTTCTTTAGTTTTGTAAAAATATCAAACGACTTCCAAAAATTGCGTAAAAATACTCTAAAAATTCTAAAAATCTCTAGAATATTTCTATAGAGTATTAATAAGGACTTTTTAGAACTTGAAATAGGGAAAATTGGGTCGTTACATCCCGCACCAACAATCTCCCCCTTTTTGATTATGGCAACACAGTTCAAAGTTAAGTAGAGAAAAATATGACAGTAAGTACAGAAACTTTAACATGAGCATACATAACAAAAAACTTTATGCTTCCCCTTTGATTATGTTTAAGTTTATTCTTAATTTTCTTAACTTTTCTCTCTCCCCCCTTGACATAAATCAAAAAGAAAACTAGGAAAAGAGAAAAACAAATATTCAATTTTAAATTCCCCCTGAAAGGTAGCACATATTTTTCGAAAAAATCAACTTAGCTATATTTTTAGCTTTTAAAATGATTGCGTTGAAAAAACACTTTGCCAGATAGCTAAGTTTAGAACATAATTTTAGTTTAACGAAAACTTGATTAAGCTTGAAAAATACTTAATTTAAGGATAGATAACATAGTCAAAATATTTTCAAAAGTATTTTAACTTGATTTTTCAAAGAAAACTTAGTCAAATTTGAAATAATTTTGAAGAAAACTTAGTTAAAGTTGTTCGAAAGACACTTAATTAAATTTGAAAAAGCTATCGAAAAAATATTTAGTTAACTTTAAAAAACTTCTTGAAAGAAATATTTAGTTAACTTTTTAAATTAAAAAATGATTTTAACAAAAGTATAACCAAATTTGAGATAATTTTGAAAGACCATATAATACTAAGTTAAATTGGAAAAGTTTTCGAAAGATATTTTAATTAAATTTGAAAAGCTAAGTTTAAAAAAAACTTAGCTAAATTTGAAAAGATTTTCAAAAGTGACTTGATAGTTAACTTGACTCTGCTCACTCTCCCTTAATTAATGCAAAAATGAATCCCTAGGGTCCTCGAGTCCAAAATATAATAGGTCTTTTATATTTTTCCTAATTTTCCATCTCACCCATTCTAGGTTTTCAGGCATGTTCAACTTATGAGTGAGTGTGAGATAATGTTACCTGGAGTTAACATTTGTAATCATAATTTGATAATACGATTTGAGAATTAAAGATATTTTAAACCCCTTCAAACTGATTAAGATTTTGAAATTAATTGAATAATATTTTGAAATTAATTAACCGTTTTAAGTAATTTTGAAGTTAACTTTTCAAAGGTTTTGAAATTATTTTGAACTGATTTTTAAATGGATTTCAAATAATTTTTTAAAGGATTTTTAAAATGATTTTTCAAAATAATTTTCGAAAGGATTTTAAAAATGATCATTCAAAATAATTTTTAAAGGATTATTTAAAATGATTTTTAAAGGATTTTTAAAATGAATTTTCAAAATAATTTTTAAAGGATTTTTCAAATAATTTTCAAAATAATTTTTAAAGGATTTTAAAATGATTTTTCAAAATAAATTTTAAAGGATTTTTTAAAAAGATTTTTCAAAATAATTTTTAAAGGATTTTTAAAATGATTTTCAAAATTTTTTTTAAAGGATTTTAAAATGATTTTTCTAAAAAAATTTTAAAGGATTTTAAAATGATTTTACAAAATAATTTTTTAAAGGATTTTTAAAATGATTTTTAAAGTATTTTTAAAATGATTTTTCAAAATAATTTTTAAAGGATTTTTCAAATGATTTTCAAAATAATTATTAAAGGATTTTTAAAATGATTTTCAAAATAATTTTTAAAGGAATTTAAAATGATTTTTCCAAATAATTTTAAAGGATTTTTAAAACGATTTTCAAAATAATTTTTAAAGGATTTTTAAAATGATTTTCAAAATAATTTCTAAAAGATTTTAAAATGATTTTTTCAAAATAAATTTTAAAGGATTTTTTAAAATTATTTTTAAATAATTTTCAAAAAAATTTTTCAAATAATTTTTTAGGATTTTAAAATGATTTTTCAAAATAATTTTTAATGGATTTTAAAATGATTTTTCAAAATAATTTTTATAGGATTTTAAAATGATTTTTCAAAATAATTTTTAAACGATTTTTTAAAATGATTTTAAAATAAATTTTTAAATAATTTTTTAAATAATTTTTAAAGGATTTTTTATAATAATTTTTAAAGGATTTTTAAAGTTATTTTTCAAAATAATTTTTATAGGATTTTTCAAAATAATTTTTATAGGATTTTTAAATTGATGTTTCAAAATAATTTTTAATGGATTTTTCAAAATAATTTTTAAAGGATTTTTAAAATGATTTTTCAAAATAATTTTTAAAGGATTTTTCAAAATAATTTTTAAATAATTTTTCAAATATTTTTTAAAATAATTTTTTAATAAATTTTTAAATTGATTTTTAAAATAATTTTTTAAAATGATTTTTAAAAATATTTTTCAAATGATTTTCTAAAATATTTTTTTTAAAAATAATTTTTCAAATAATTTTTAATATAATTTTTAAAATATTTTTTCAAATAATTTTGAAAAATGATTTTTAAAATAATTTTCAAAGTAATTTTTGAAATAATTTTTCAAATAATTTTTTAAAATTTTTTAAAAATAATTTTCCAATAATTTTTAAAATAATTATTCAATTAATTTTTAAAATAAATTTTCAAATAATTTTTAAAAATAATTTTTAAAATAATTTTTTAAATAAATTTTCAAATAATTTTTAAAATGACTTTATATAATTTATCAAATAATTTTTAAAATGATTTTTTAAATAAATTTTCAAATAATTTTTTAAAAGATTTTTCAAAATTATTTTTAAAGGATTTTACAAAATAATTTTTAAAGGATTTTTAAAATGATTTTTCGAAATACTTTTTAAAGGATTTTTCAAAATAATTTTTATTGGATTTTTTAAATGATTTTTCAAAATAATTGTTTAAAATGATTTTTCAAAATAATTTTTATAGGATTTTTAGAATGATTTTCAAAATAATTTTTAAAGGGTTTTTCAAAATTATTTTTAAATAATTTTTTTAAATGATTTTTCAAATAATTTTTAAAATAATTTTTTAAAATGTTTTTTTAAAATAATTTTTCAAATAATTTTTAAAATGATTTTAAAAATAATTTTTCAAATAATTTTTTAAATGATTTTAAAAATAAATTTTCAAATAATTTTTAAAATGATTTTTAAGATAATTTTTCTAATAATTTTTTAAAATGTTTTTAGATAAATTTTCTTATAGATTTTAAAATGATTTTTTAAATAATTTTTCAAATAATTTTTAAGATGATTCTTTTAAATAATTTTTCAAATAATTTTTAAATAATTTTTCAAATAATTTTTAAAATGATTTTTAAAATAATTTTTCTTTTTTTAAAAAAAATTATTAATTATCTAATTTGATTTGATTTTTAATCCTTAGTCATCTCACCCGATCTAAATTTCAAATCAAGAAATCCTATAATTTTGTGAGATGAATTAGGTTCAATTTTAGAGTTTTGGTTTAACTTTGTGTTAGATTCAGGTTTGGTTTTGGTTCAACAAATAGACATTCTTTAGATAAACTTCTGGGCTATGGTGAGTCACAAGGACATCATTAAGGTAACCTTGCCTTCGAGGTTTTCCAAATAGTCATACCCATTGAACTTAGTACAAAACCTTGGTCTAACTGGTTAGGATCCATAAAGGGTAGCTTCGGTCAGTTCCACTTAGCCAAATGCACCAGGTCGAAGCCATATCTGTCACGCCCCCAAAGGAGTCTCTGCCAGACAAAAATCCGGCAACATCTCCCCTGTACCGGTGACAATCTGAAGCATCACTACAAGCAAAATACATCAGCCACATGCGGCTGGAATATTTATATACACAACCACGCAGTTATAATAACAGCCCACACGGCTGGAATGAAACAATCACAACCACGCAGTTATATATATAACAGCCCACACGGCTGTACCAAAACACAGCGGAAAAACGAAAGAAAGCCCACACAACACAAATAAATACAATGCATGCCGGCACGGCTTAAACACAAATACAACACCAAAGCCATAGGATAGCCACATGGCTACCATAAATACAATGCCAAAAATAATAAAAAGATATACAAAAGAAAACAAGCGCGGTCTTCGGATGTGACGTAGGACCCGGCAGACAGGATACTCCAAGCGACACACCAACCATCTACCTGCTACCTAAAACATAAATGTACAAACGCGGTGGTGAGTATAGGTAACTCAGCGGGTAATAGACAAGATAGTGCATGGTCCATAAACAAACATGGAGATCACAAGTATCCAGTCTCAGTAGGGAATAAAGAACATGATCATACTGTCATAATCAATGCACCTAAACATATCTAACATAATAACCTGACGTATAAACTGTACAAACCACAACTAGCATAATGACAGATACATACCTAATATGGAATCGACACATGGTACAATGATCAGTAAACTCACCGGATCTGCAACAGATATACCCGTGACACCTGTGCAATATAAATACGACTGCATATACATGTAAAATAAATGACATGTATGCAGCATGGCAACCAAATGCAACAACCATATCTCAATCAAGTGAAACAACGACAATCACATGCAATTAGTATCTACTAGGCATGTATGCAAATGCAGATGCACCGCGCATCACATGCAAGAATAATAACTGCGTATGCATGCTCCATGGTCACCCCCGCCACCTCTCCAGACACCACGACCCCTGTATGGCCGAGAGGCTTGGGTCTGTGACGACTGTATTACCCTCCAGCCCACTATATAGTGGTCGAGGCGGACAGTCCGCTAGTAGCTATCTAACTACATAGCATCAGGGTCCCTGACTGCTCACAACGCCGGATCTCACTAAACCTCGTGACCGGGTGGCACGACAGGACTAGCAGCAACTTCTCCAACTACCACTACCCATGAGTGGCCGAGGGTGCGGTGCTAAACCAAACCAACTGATGACTCTCTCAACCACAAGGGAGACAACGGTCATCAGATGCAATGAATGATGAACATGATATATATATATATAATCATCATCCATGCAACACCCCAAATCTCATAAATACCTCCAACATGAGTATAATCGTCATGATACCTCCATGTATCCCACCAAACATATGTACACACTACACATGTATAATCAACCAAAATCATCTAATAATCCCACCAGACACACAGACACAAAAACATAAGTACAATCAACATGTATCCTCCAATAAAAACACAACAGACATGTGTATATACTCCAAACATACAATCAACACCACTCCTCCAAAAGTACATGACAAATACGTGTGTACATACCACATGCAAATGCACGGTCAACAAGATGACTCCTATAACACATCCCCACCTATGTACAGTCAACATCATATACCCAATCAGCATGGTAATACCAACACCCGACAATCCCTACAAGACATACTCTACACGTGAAATCACAACGGAGTAGATATCAAGGGTAGAGACTGTATATGAATTAAATAGATCATCACAAGGGTCAAGCATAAGTATCATGCAGGAAAAACAACAATCGATAATGATATAAGATAAAGCAGCCTAATTCATCGAATAATAACCATGCACTAAGTACAAGAAAATCTACATAGAGCCAAGGAAGAAATACCCGCCTTGATATATCTCGTAACAATAGAACCGCCCATATCGAAATGAACATCCCATATCAAAGTCCTGCATAAATCAATACATATATTTCATTTAGCTAAGTTCATATGATTAAATAGCTAAATCAAATCTCTAACCCAACCAGGATCACTCCAACTAAATATGATCTCTGATTAATCCTCCAAACAATCCTTAATCAATACAACCTTATTAGCATGATTCTATACATGATTCATCTCCAAAAGCTCACCCAAATCAACATATCACAATATTTCCAAATACAATAATCATCCAATCATTTAATCCATTAAATCAACCACTAAACATCATGAATCCAACATGTATAATTCTTCCACATAATCAATCCCTAACCGCCACATCTGATAATCCAACCACAATCAATCCAATGATCATAAGAATAATCACATAACCAACTATATCAACCAATCACCATCAACAACTAATTAACCCAAAACGCAACAACTTACAACTAGAAGTAAAACCTTATTCCTTCTTTCAACCTTGCATGATCACCCAAAACCAAGCAAACCTAATAAGAAAACTAGTGGTAAACACTTACTTTGAGAGATGGCAGCAAATCCCGTAGCTAACAACCAGCCAGCCACTGTCCGGAAGCTACAACAGAACACCTACACCAATTCTTCCAAAAACTCAATCCAGAACCTAATTGATCCATAAAGCAGTACATTGCTAAACCCTAACAAATAAGGCCATGTTTACCTCAATTGAACACTTACCTTTTCACCAGAGATCCCAACCACAGCTAGAATGGAAGAGAGCAGTAATCGGCATGGAAGAAAATCCACCAACATGCTAATCCAAATCCCTCCTCCTAGTCCGGATCAGAGTGAGCATCACAATGGGGAAACAAATTACACAAGATCTTTGAATCTACAAGGCTCCATATATAACTAACCTAGATTGGTCGCCCTTAGATGATGATGCTCGCTTCAATCCAACCGGTGCAGAGATACAAATCACTCTCCAGTGATCAGGTCGAGGAGAATGAACGAGAAGGTCGATCGATTGGGAACGATGCAAGGCGAGTCCACCGTGATGCCCTAGGCGCCAAGCTGCTACCAATCGTGCTCAAGAACAGCCACAAAGACATCCACTCCACCGAAAATGGCGCGTACTGTTGAGATCTTGCAATGCTTCCTCCGGCGACGTGGTGAGAACGAGATCGCCGGGGAAAGAAATCGTCTCCATCGGCGTCGGGTATGTCGGGTTGTCCGCGAGAGAGATGGAGAGGGAGAGGAAGAAGGATCAGCAACTCGTTTCCTCCTCGAAGCTCTGGTGTGCACCGCGCCGGCGACACCGAGAGGGAGGAGAAAGATCGCTGGAGAAGAAAGGGGATTTCGGGCGCGAGGTCGAGGAAGAGGGGATCGGGGAAGAGAAGGTGGGAATCGGCGGATTTGGGAAAAAGAAAATAAAAGAAAATGGATTTATAATTGAAAACATTTTCTCACTTAAACGGGTATCCCAAACAGGCTTTATCCGCACCCGTCGATCGATCCCCTCAAAACCCTCCGTACGGGCTCCGAAAAATTCCCAGAAAATTTCAAAAAATTCTGGAAAAATCCAATAAGATTTTTCGTCCAATAATATTTATTATTAAATTTTACGATATCTTACAATATCTTCCTAGACATTCGATGACTACTATCATCCACTACTTTACCAGTACCGTGAGTCAAGTTAAACCTAGCCCATTTTAATCTAACCTTAATTACCCTGCCTGGTAGTCTACTCTTGGTTACCCTTGTCGGGTAGATTAAGTTTTGGAGGTGCCAGCTATTCTGGAGCCTTCCCTTAAGATTTTGTAAGAATTTGATTTAAATTTTATTTGTCTTAAATTTAGAATTAATCTGAATTTTTAGTTTGAAATTTATTTAATTTGAATTTGAATTTGAATTTAATTTTTGATTTAATTAAATTCCTTTTATTAAGATAGTTTTTCTACTAGCTCCCCCTGGATCATAGCCTCGATATGGTCTATTAAGATAATAGACTTGATCATTGGGGACCCAATATTGACCAAGTCCAACTTGATTAACTAAGTTTGACTTGGGGACCCATGCTTGAATTGTGTTTTTATTATTTCTATTAACTAGAGATAGATATGATTTATATTTTCTGTTGGTTCTAAATCCAAGTCCGAATTTGTTGTAAACGGCTCGTTATTTTCCAAGAATCAGATCCAAATTCTTGGAACCCAAGGTGAACTGTTCCAACGTGTTCTTGAGTTCTTTAATTTGAGCTTTCAAATTGGAATTTTCTTCCTCAAGTTGTTGGACTTGAGTTGAACTTCTAATTTGAACTGACTCAGTTAAAAAACTCGAGTCAGTCGCTTCCTTAAGGGATGTTACCTCCTTTTGGAGCGACTTAACCTGGACGTTGGATTTAGCCAACTTTTTAAGCAAGTACGGAATTAAATTTTCCAAGTCATCTAAGTTAATACTAGACATTAAAGCACTCACTGTGGGTTTTGGTCCTTCGGAAACGGATGCGGTGTCTGATTCACTTTCGGTTTCATCAAGGTATACTTGTACTAGCAAGGCGAGGAAGCTTGTCGGTTCTTCTTCGTCGGACCTGGATTCATCTGAAGACTCGGACCATGTCGCCTTCAACATCTATTCCTCTGTCTTACTTGTACTTGCAACCATCGTAATACCTTCCTCGGCTGAAGTAGTATCATTCTGCTCATCTAATTCAAATAAATCATTTATTAAATTATGCTTACTTACTTGAGCGTCGAAAGTGCCCTCGTGTAGTTCAATCAACTTTTGCCACAACTCTTTTGCACTTGCGAAGGGGCCAATGCGGTTCAGTTCTTCATTGGTTAGGCCACATTGTAGCATGCAGGTCGCTTTGGCATCAGCTTCAACTTTTTTCATTGTGCTAGAATCCCAGTTGATGCATGATATAAGTTTTCCGGTGTCGTCAAGTGAAAGTTCGAGTCCGGTCTGGATAATGATCCACATCTCGACTTGCGTCTTGAGGTGGTATTCCATCCCGTTCTTCCAATATCCAAAGTTCTCGCCAGAAAAGCGTGGCAGTCGGACGGTGCAAAATCCTTCTTGGAATGCCATTTTAAAAGAACTTTGCACACAAAAAATAGCAAAAATGTACCAGGACATGATCCTGGATTAGTAGTGCGGTATGGAAGGATAGAAATAGAAATTCATGAATTTTAACAAAAATAATAAAATAATAATAAAATATTATTAATAAATAAAAATATTATTATTTCAAATTTTCGAAATTATGATATTTCGCTAATGCTGACTAATGGTGAAAAGATGAGAATGAGTTTTTTGAAAATAGTTTTGGAGGGAAAAAAATGAAAGACGTAAGGTTTTATTTTTACCCTATATGAACGAGAAAGCGACGAAAAAAATACTCGAACGGTAGTTGTACCAATTCAGAGCAACCCCGCTCTGATACCAATTGTTGGATCGAAAGCGCTAGAGGGGGGGTGAATAGCGCTCGTGGATATTTCGTACATTTCGAAATCGTAAATCGTTCGAGTAATTAAATGCAGCGGAATAATGAAAAGAAAGTAAAGCAAAACAGAAGGACACGAGGAGTTACTTGGTTCGGAGCCTGTGGCGACTCCTACTCCAAGGCCCACGTTCGTTGAACGTTTACTTTGGGCAACACCTATATCTCGTAAAAACTATTACAAACTAAGTACAATTCAAAGCAGTAATAATAAAAATTATACTGACAACAAAAGACTAAATCTGAAGCTCTGGGTTGTCGGTGTCGAGTTGAGGCTTTATCGGAACGTCTCATTAACAGCAGGTTGCAGAAAGATTGCTTGTGTGAAGTTCTTGTATCAAGCTGCTGGTCGAATCCCTCTTTTAAACAGTGCTGGAGGCGCCTCCAATGTCATCCAAGGCGCCTCCAACGAGATGATTCAGCCGCGTAGATCAACGCAGACTCCTTCTGCGCTTATCCTCCTCAAGGCGCCTTAAAGGCCAGTCCAAGGCGCCTTGAACCCCAGCTCCAAGGTGTTGGGTTTTTCGGGCTGCGAAAACCGCTTTTCGCGTCGCGGAAACCCCGAATCACCCAAGGCCAACGGATCCGTGCAAGAAAAACCGAACGATAAATACGAGTACGAGTTTGAAAAACCTTTTAGATCTACTCCTATATCTATGTGTTAAGAATATACCTTGAAGCGTGCCCTTTCGCATTCCCGCTCGTCCAAGGAGTTGCCGGATCTCTAGACCGTCAAGCGTCGGTCCTCTAGAAGTATCCACACGAACAATTCTTGATGGAGAAAACCTAAACAAAGGTGTGCTAGCACCTTGATAGGTCACGGCAAGGAAGAGGAGGGAGGGCAAGGAGAGAACCCAAGGAAGAAGAAGGAGTAAATGAGGAGTTGAAAAATCAAAAATGAATTTCATTCCTACCTCTAAAGTGGCCGGCCACATTTTGTGTGTAACCCCATTTCCACTTAATTACAATTAAGTGGAGGCCATTAAGAGGTGTTGTGTAACTCCTATGATGTGGCACATCATGAACATGTGGACCATTGCCATTGGTCCACATCTTGCCACCTCACAATGATGTGGCAAAGGAGTAACCTCCACTCATTTAATGTGGCCAACCCACATTTAAATGCAATGGAGGCTTGTAACCTCCATGAGGTGGCAAAGCAAGATGATGTGGAACAACACTATTAGTCCACATCTTGCCACCTCACTCATGATGTGGCAAAGAGTCAAGTCAAACTTGACTCTTCCTCTTCCTCTCTAGTCAAGTCAAACTTGACTCAATCTCTCTCATGGTTGATCTAATCAAACCATTTGATTCAAGCCAACTTTATATAATGAATCTAATTCATTAAATTAAATTGATCTAATGAGTCATAATCTAAATTAGACTCATTAAATACATGAATCAATTTGAGTCTAACTCAATTAGTCCAATTTGGATTACTCTTAATCCAATTTGATTCATCAAATGAATCTAATCCTCTTGGTTCATCGTATGAACAAAATCTCCATCTAATTGTCCTTAGTGTGTGACCCTATAGGTTCTTGTAACGTTGGCAATGCCCTAAACCCATTTAGGAGCATAAGTAATGAGCGGTATCTAGCAACACATCATTACTACCCAAGTTACAAGAATGTCGAGATCCAACATCACCTTGTGACTATTAATTGTGACTCCTCACAATATATGACAAGTGTCCTTCTATCCTAGACATCTAGATTGATCAATATGAGGCATAGACCGTGTCATCCTCTAATCAATCTAAATCTTGAACTCCAAGTAGACTCGATCAAATGAGCTCAACATCTAATGTTGACTCATTTGGGCATGGCCATGCACTTAGTGGTCTCACTCTATCAAGAATACCGATGTCGCTCCCGTCATATGGGAGGGATAGATCCCATCTACATCACTCACATCCCTCTACATAATTCGTTATATACCCAGTAATCGCCTTTATAGTCCACCCAGTTACGGGTGACGTTTGACGAAACCAAAGCACATAACTCCTTATGTAGGGATCCATGGTGACTTCAGGTCTAAGGACTAATAGTCATACTAATAGCCACATGAGAAAGTATATGACACTTATATAATGATCCATGATACTTTCTCATGGCGGGTCATTCAGTATACATTCTCTAATGCATACCCATGTGTCAGCTTGATATCTCTATATCCATGACTTGTGAGATCAAGTCATCGAGCTGACCTACATGCTAGTCTTATTGTATTAACATTGTCCCTGAATGTTAATACTCGACTAGGAATGATTTAGAGTAGTGTTCCCTATATCATCTCACTATCGATTCAACTAATCGATTGATATAGATATGAACCTTCTACTCAAGGACGCTATTATACTTAGTCTATTTGGCACTAATACAAATAAGTATAATAACCAAACAAATGCCTTTATTAATATACAAGAATATGATATACATAAGTCCATACAATCATCAAATGATTGGCTCTAGGGCTCTAACTAACACAAGGTGCCTTCAAGTCCATCTTGTAACGCCCGCCCCTCCTGCTAGTAGGGTGCGGGGTTACGTACTTAACCATTTCTATTGCGGAAGCATATATGCATATTAAAAATTTCTTTTGAAAATAAAAACACATAAGAATATCTTGAAGTCATACGGACAATAACATAACACACTAGTCCATGTTAACATAACCAAATAACTTAAGCAGGTCTTCATTTGCCTTAGCCGAGCCACCACCACACACATCTCTTTGCCCCTCCTGCAGCTCCCTTAGGTCATCCATTATTTGCCCTTATCTGTGGTACAAGGAAAGTAAGCTGTAAGCACACAGGCTTAGTAAGATCCTTTCCTACTCACAAAATCCATATATCAATGCATAAACACATAAGCATACAACCATAAAAATATGATCATCTAACATCATAAGGGCATAGCATGTTATATCATAAATCATAAGGACATCATACTAAATCATATCATAAATCCAAGTATCATAAGAGTATAACATGTCATATCGTAAATCATATCATATCAGTTCATAATTAACATCATGCTATATCATATCAGAAATCATCATGTCCTATAAATCATAATCATATCATGCAAGATGTCTTTTAAAAACATATGTCATGTTATATGCAAGATGTTTTAAAAAACATAACATATAGTACTTGAACATAATATCATCATGAGGGCCCGGCTTGTACCACATACACACATAAATACACGCAATCCCTAGGACAGGGTAGCTAGCCCCGAACCTACTAGGGATCTAGGTCCGTTCATAGTCCGTCGACCTAGCGGCGTACTAAGGAGCCCATCCCTTTACTAGACCCGTTCATAGTCCGTCGGCCTAGGGGCGCTTATGGAGCCCACCCTTGGTACAAGTCATACAAAGTAAAATATCATATCATGGTTCATATCATAACATAACACATCTTATCTTATCATATCATGAGGAGTAAGGCATGCATATTTGGGTACACAGCACATGCATGGATCATAAACATACATAATGAACATGTCATTTATCACATCATAAAACATGTATATTTGGGCACACAGCACATGCATGGATCATAAGCATACATAATGAACATGTCATTTATCATATCATAAAACATGCATATTTGGGCACACAACACATGCATGGATCATAAGCATACATAATGAACATGCCATTTATCATATCATAAAACATGCATAATTGGGCACAAAGCACATCATAAAAGGCACAATCATGCATAGCATCAGTAAATAACATTTCCTAGTATATAACACATCATGTGAGGCATATCTAAGCTTTTAAACTCATAATGGCCGAACCTGTGAGATAAAGGAAAAATTTAATTAATAGGGTTATTTGGAAAATAGACTTATAGAATTTTTTCAAATTTTTAGAAATTTTCTGGGAATTTTTTGGAGCTCGTATGACGAGTTTTGAGGGGATTAATTTTGGGTACGGATTAAGCCTGTTTGGGATACCCATTTAAAAGAGAAAAATGTTTTAATTATAAATTCCTTTTCTTTTAATTCTTTTCCCAAATCGCCGATCACCCGAACTCCTTCCCCTCTTCCTCCTCGATCCCCTCTTTCTCTGTTCCCTCTCGCGGACGAGTCGGCGCCGAGACCGGAGGAGCACATCACCGGAGCTCGACGGGAACTAGTAGGCTCCAGGTCGTCTTTGGCTAAAGAAGACAAGTTGAATCTGACCGAGGGATCTCTATCTCGGTGGCTTCTTGCGCCGATCATCGGCGATTCTTTGGTGGCTAGGGCACGGTGAGGAGCAAGGTTCGCATCGTCTCCTAGCCAATCGACCCTTCCTTTCTCTGGTCTCCATCATCCTGGTTCTCTCTGCCCCTGATTGGTTGTATCTGTCGATCCTTTCTTCCCCGATCTGACGCTACCGGAATCAAGCCAGATTTGATCGCCGGCGTGAAAGGGGCAGTTAGGGCTCCGAAGGTAAGCGACTAAATCCTTCCCTTGATTTGTCCTCCGACTTGTGCCCTAGCACAGTCGCTGATTCCTTCTTGTCTCTTTCTGGTGGTTGCCGATCTTGGAGGTTAGGGCTCTATTTCGGTGTTGATCTTCCTTTGTGGATTCGTGATCGTCTTCCAGTTCTAGGCTAGGAGAAAGCATCGGATTTCTGTGGATTGTCCTTGTGGCCGAGCATTGTTTTCTCCTTTGTGATCCGATTGAATCCATTGAGGTGAGGTTCTGTTCTATTCTGTGGTGTTGTTTCTTGATCGCCTGAGATGTTATCTTCATCCAATCAGTAGGAAGGATTTTAGCAGCGAGGTTGTGTTGCTGTGATGCTGGAATTGTGGTCATTGAGGTGGTTTACAGCAGCGTTCTAGTTCAGCAACTTCTCTTGTTGCCAGCAGCAAGTTTGATCCGAACAGAGGAGTTGATCCCAATAGGTTGTTCTGTTCTGTTGTGTGTTCCTGTTTCGACAGCAACCCCATTCCAGAAGCTTGATCGAGGTAAGGTGTAGGGATTTTGTTACATGTTGAGGAATTAGGTTTATGTATTGATGAATCAGAGATGAGTTGGATCACATTGATTAGTGGAATTTTGGTTGATACTTGATGTGTAGATTTAGGTATGATTTGGATTACATGATTACTAGATGGTTAGTGATTTTGTTTGGATTTATTTGTGTAGAATTAATCTAATGGAATTGTTAGGGTTAGGGTAATTAACCCTAGTCAACCATTGGATTTCTAAGCTAATAGGTGATTAAGGATTAGGTAACTAATCCTAATTAACCATTAGATTAATTAGGTAGATTGAGGTTGTGTTGATTAGGGTTTTACCCTAATTTAGTATTAGGGATTTTATTTAGCTATTCATTTGGATTTAGCTAAATAGAATATTTATATGTGTTTGACGCAGGACTTTGATTCGAGACGGGCGTCTCGACTTCGGATTTGGATTGTACCTTCTATTTGAGGCGGGTACCCTTTGACTTATCTTTTGATATTATCTTGTGATATGTATAGTTTATATATAATTACTAGTGGTAGATGGTAGATTTATCTCTTCCCTAGTCGTAGCTTAGTTGATACTTATCACATGCTTCTTCTGTTAGTTGCTTTACTTTAGAACTAGATGCTTTTATCTTTTGCCATGTGTATATATGTTCATAGAGATGGATATTTATGATGCTTATCTACACTGGATTAGTTGTTGTAGGTACTTGTTCATGTTGTTGGATTTATGTTGCTTATATTATTCTGGTTATATATGTGTTTATCTTTTTGGCACCTACACATATGGAGGAGGATATGTCCAGGTATGACATACTGTAGCCGCATGCACCATATTGCATGATTGCATGCTGGGCGATTGAGGACTCCATTATTGTTGAGCTCGTCGGCCGGCTACATGGGCCTGCACACAACGTGACCACTGCATGGGTAGTGGCATAACACTCAGGGTGTGTATGGTAGGTTGCCCGGTGGTGCTCCGCTAGGACGCTCATGGGTAGCATGACAAGAGCGTGGTAGCACGCCGAGGTCCCTCCCCGTCATTGTGTACCGGGAGATGAGAGCATTGCGCTCCCTCACTATGTTTGAGGTAGGAGGATAGGTGTACTCCGACAGCATCCCGTCCACTCGGTCACTCATCAGGGGTAGTGACGGCAGAGTTCACGGTTGTCACAGCCCTACCCACTCGGTCTCACCATTGTGTGTGAGATGACTGAGCATGGCAGTAGGGGTGACAAGGACATGTCATTTGCATCATATGCACAGATTACATTATTTATGATTGATGCATTTTGGTGATTGCATATGATTGACATGCATACAGGTTATATGCTTTTTCTCTGACTATTTTTATCTGTGTATATTCATAGTCAGTTGCACAAGCCTCGCAGGTGAGTACAGTTTATTTCAGTTATGCATTTTCTTATTATTCTTGCTATACACTGTACTTTATGTCTATTGCTGGTTATTACAGTTTATTTCAGCTATGCATATCTGTTATACTGTTAGGAGATTGTACCGTAGGTTGTACTGTTAGGAAACTGTACTGTAGGCTCGATGGTTTAGTGTACTGTACCATAGGATGTTACTGGTGGTTATATGTTGTTGTACATATCTATTGGATTACCTGCTGAGTTCTTTGAACTCACCCCGTTGTTACTATTTTTTCAGGTGGAGGTCGTCGGGAAATATTCCAGTCGCTAGCCCCTTTACCGCGAGGATTTGCCTGTTGTCGGGATTTGTTTTGTTTTTGCATCTTATATACTTGTGATGTGGGTTTTGTACTGTGGACTTTATATCGAACACTTGGGTTTACTACTTTTGATTTTTCGCTGCGGATATATTTTCATTACTTCGTGGATTTTGTCTTTCCTCGTTGTAGTGGAGTAGAATGTTTACATTTATCTTCGAGATTCTATATCGTCTTTCCTTATTAAACTGCGTGGATTGATTATATGTTGAATTGTGTGGAATGTTGATATAAACTGCGTAGTTTGTTCTTATTTGTATTCTACTGTTCCAGCCGTGTGTGGCCGAGGTATAGATATATGTATTCTGGATTCATATTGTCACCTGTACAGGGGAGATGCTGCCGAAATTTCTTCGGACAGGGACTACCTGGGGCATGACAGAACCACTCATAAGGAGAAAAACCAAGCTATAGGCAACATGCAAGTGTGAACACCTAGCTAAATTCATATCATATTATCAAGTGGTAAATAAACATGCTAGGTTCACTTTTTAGCTTCTTTAAAACCCTAATTTTGGTCTTGGCCGAAACACACATGAAAGGAAACTAGGTTTCAAATCAACAAATAAGCATAATCACCTAGCTAAATTCATATCATATTATTGAGAGATACATGAGCATGCTTGGTTAACTTTTAGCTTCTTTAAAACCCTAATTTTTGATCTTGGATGAAACACAAATGAAGAGAAACTAGGTTTCAAATCAACATATAAGTATAATCACCTAGCTAAATTCATATCATATTATTGAGAGATACATGAGCATGCTAGGTTAACTTTTAGCTTCTTTAAAACCCTAATTTTTGGTCTTGGCCGAAACATACATGAAGGGAAAGCTAACTTTAAAACAACATAAAAGCATGAACACCTAACTACATTCTTATCACATTATCAAGAGATACATGAGCATGTTAAGTTAACTTTCTAGCTTCTCTAAGCCCTAGTTTTGTTCTTGGCCGAAACATACAAGAAGAGAAAGCTAACTTTAAAACAACATAAAAGCATGAACACCTAACTACATTCATATCACATTATCAAGTGATACATGAGCGTGTTAGGTTAACTTTCTAGCTTCTCTAAGCCCTAGTTTTGTTCTTGGCCGAAACATACATGAAGGGAAAGCTAACTTTAAAACAACATAAAAGCATGAACACCTAACTACATTCATATCACATTATCAAGAGATACATGAGCATGTTAGGTTAACTTTCTAGCTTCTCTAAGCCCTAGTTTTGTTCTTGGCCGAAACATACATGAAGGGAAAGCTAACTTTAAGCAACATTTAAGCATAAGCAAAACCAACTCAATCCCTTAACATAGCATACATATCATAAGGATGTAGTAAACATGGTTAGTTTAGGTCTTAAGCTTCCCTAGATCCTTCATCTATACTTGGCCGAAAGTTCATGTTTAAAAATCTAGGTTTTAAGTTAACATACAACATGAGAATATTTACTAGCTTCTTATACTAGGGTACTTATCATAAGAACATAATGAACATGCTTTATTTAGATCTTGATCTACCCAAATTTTTTTTCCTTTTTTTTATACTTGGCCGAAAGTTCCAACTTGTTTCCCTAGATTTTAAGCATTCTACTCCTATGTATAACAAAAGAAACTTGTACCACAGGTGAGGGGATACTTACATCCTTTCTCTTGTGGTTTTTTTTTCTTAAAGAAAGATACTCTAGGCGAAGAGGAAGAAGAGAGCTTCTTCTTCTAGCACTCCCTTTGATTTCTCTTGCTTGGAAAGGGGTAGACCTTGAAGGCTCCTTCTTGTAAATTAGTTTTCTTGGAGAGGAACCTTAGCTTAGCTTTTGGAAATGAGGAAGGGGAGAGCTTTTGGTTTCGGTGAAGAATGAAGAAGGAGAAGGAAGGAGGAAGAAGAGAAAAAAAAGATTAATCACTTGTCTTTTCTTCTTTCCATTCTATTTATTTCCTTTGTAATGAACATACCTTCATTCATCCCCCTTAGCCCTCCTATTTACTTCTCTCTTTTAATTCCACGAAAATAGAGAGAAGGAGGGAAGCAAGCAACTTGTCTTTTGCTTGCTTCTTCTCTTAACCAAGAGGAAGAGAAAGTAAGCTACTTGGTTTTCTCTTGTTCCTTTATTTAACCATCCTCTCATCTTTAACTAATATTTCTATTCTTTTCTATTTACATATCATTCATGTCTCTAGTGGTTATCATACTCCAATTTAACTCTATCATTTGTGGGAGGTTCAAGGTTCAATCCTTGACCACACCTCTTTTTATTTTGGTTTCTATTTTTCACTTTTTCTCTTTCTTTCTTTTATTCTTCTATTTTAAGGAAAAATACTCCTAGGTATAGCTTAGCATTTTGTTGGCGTTACAGTACCCCATACCTCATAGAAAGTTCGTCCTTGAACTTAAAATAGCTACATCAGGTGGCACTGGACTTCCTACTGAGTGTATCGGCCACTTTGTTCGCCTTTCCCGGATGATAAAAGATCTCGCAGTCATAGTCCTTGACTAGCTCGAGCCATCTACGTTGTCTCATGTTCAGATCCTTTTGAGTGGAAAAATATTTCAGACTCTAGTGGTCGGTATAAATCCTACACCGAACTCCATATAAATAATGTCTCCACATTTTAAGAGCAAAGACCACGACTGCTAGCTCTAGGTCGTGAGTAGGGTAGTTCTTCTCGTGCTCTTTGAGTTGTCTAGAGGCATATGCAATGACCTTGCCGTCTTGCATGAGTACAGCTCCGAGTCCTAATTTGGAAGCGTCGTTGTACATGTCGAAGTCTTTGTTACTTTCCGGAAGAGTAAGGATTGGAGCACGGGTCAGTCTCCTTTTTAATTCCGTGAAACTCTTCTCACATTCATCCGTCCATTCATATTTTTTATTCTTTTTGGTGAGAACCATCATAGGGGCTGTAATTTTTGAGAAGTCTTCTACAAACTTTCGGTAGTAGCCTGCTAGTCCGAGAAAGCTTCTGATTTCACTGACATTCTTTGGCCTGTTCCAGTTACTTACAGCTTCGATCTTGTTTGGATCTACCATTACTCCATCCTTGGAGATGACATGACCCAAGAATGATATTCGATCGAGCCAAAACTCGCATTTGGAGAACTTTGCGTATAGTTGTTTTTCTCGAAGAATCTGTAGTACGGTGTTCAGGTGTTCATCATGCTCTTCCGGGGTTCTTGAATAGATGAGAATATCGTCAATGAAGACGATTACGAATTTGTCGAGATATGCCGTAAACACCCGGTTCATCAGCTCCATAAATACAGCAGGAGCATTGGTCACTCCGAAGGGCATAACTATAAACTCATAGTGTCCGTATCTTGTTCGAAATGCCGTCTTTGGTATATCATCCTATTTCACTTTCACTTGATGATAGCCGGACCTCAGGTTAATTTTAGAGAAAACGGTTGCTCCCCTTAATTGGTCGAATAGGTCGTCGATCCGCGGAAGAGGGTACCGGTTCTTGATTGTCACATTATTCAGCGCTCGGTAGTCTATACACATCCGCATAGACCCATCCTTCTCTTTCACAAACAGTACTGGAGCTCCCCATGGAGAGTGACTCGGGCGGATAAGTCCCTTGTCAAGTAACTCTAGTAGCTGTCCCTGAAGTTCCTTCAACTCAGCCGGCGCCATACGATAAGGTGCTTTAGAGATCGGTTTAGTACCAGGAATCAGTTCGATCTCAAATTCTATATCTCTATCAGGGGCTAACCCTGGTAGCTCATCGGGGAACACTTCTGGATAGTTGCACACTACTATGACATTTTCTAGTTTCTGGTCCTCAGCCTGCTTTGTATAGATCACTTGTGCTAGAAACCCAGTACATCCCTTATTTAACAACTTTTGGGCTTTAATGGCTGATAAAAATCTCCCAGTTTCCTTCCTTGGTTCTCCAACGAATTCGAACATTGGTTCTGCTTCAGGTCGGAAGACCAATTTTCTTTTACGACACTCGATTGAAGCGCCGTACTTGCTCAGAAAATTCATGCCCAATATACTGTCATAGTCTTGCATGTCAAGCACTATCAGATCACAGTAGAGTTCTCTGTCTGCGATTCTGATGGGTGCAGCTTGCAGCATATGAGTAGATGGCATTACTTCTCCCGACGGTAGGGTTGTCAAGAATTTGCCATTTAAAGCTTGTGATGGTATCCCTAACTTCTCCATGAACGGTGTAGAGACAAACGAATGTGTTGCCCCAGTATCAAATAACACATTAGCATGTTGACTGAAAATAGGTAGCTGACCTGTAACCACGGTAGAGGCACTCGCCACATCGTCCTTGGTAAGCGAGAAAATCCTGACATTCGTCGTAGTTGGCGGGGCTTCCAATCTCCCTTGGCTAATCAGAGTCCCTTCAATAGCAGCTTGCATATAGTGTAGCTGTGGGGGAACACTTTTGTTCTGGTCATGCTACTGGAATGGTGTCAAGGACTGGGTAGGGCAGTCTTTGGCCAGATGTCCTTCCCGTCCGCAATTGTAACATTTTCTCGTACCCTTGAGACATACTCCAAAATACTATTTCTCACAAATGGTACACTGAGGGTACTTAGGTTGCTTATTTGCTGGTCCTCCTTTGGCGTTGTCCCACTGTTTCCTTGTTCCATTAGGGTTTCCTTTCCAGCTGGGTTTGGTACTCTGAGATTTCTGCCCTTGCGTTTGTGCCTGATTCTTATTCTCGTTCATCGCTTTCTGATAATGCTCGGTGATCAGGGCGCTGCTGACTAGTTCCTCTATAGTCTGCGGTCTATTAATTCCGCCGGCCACATTCAATGCTATCTCGGGTCGGAGCATCTTCAACATCAGTCTAACCCTTTCTCTTTCCGTGCTGACCAACTCTGGGCAGAGGCGTGCAAGACGATTGAAGCGCTTTACTGCTTCGTTTACCGATAAGTCACCTTGCCGGAACTCGGTGAACTCGTCGTAATGCCGGTTCGTCACTTGCATATGGAAGAATTCTTCAAAGAACTCTGTCTCGAAGTCTGTCCAGTTCATCAGATTAATTTGTCTCTTAGCCTTAACTCTTTCCCACCACATTCTTGCGTCTCCGGAAAAACAGAATGACACACATTTGATCTTTTCCGATATAGGCCAGTCCAACAATTCCACAATACTTTCCACTGTCTTGAACCAGGCTTGAGCGTCCCATGGGTCACAAGTACCCGAGAAGTTCTCCGGCTTCAGCCTTAGCCACTGTATCAAATAAGTCTCCTGTCGGACCACTGGGGCAGGGGCTCCCGGTGGTACTGGTGCGGCTAGTGGTATGACGGGCGCTGCATTCTGATTCGCTGGTGGGGTGACAGGGTTCCCTTGCTGATTCATTAGAGCAGTGATTAATTGTTGTTGTTCCGTGATCTGACGCTGGAGATCGGTGACTACCTGGGTCAAATCTGGTGGGGTCACTGTCCCATCAGCCCGGTTACCGCGTCTTCTAGCCATATCTATTTTCATAAATAACAATGAGGCTAACATAAGTCTAGAGTCATCCCTAGTTATATTCGTACACATTAAACATTGCTTATCATACATGAAGAAAATCTATATCAGTCACACCTACGTTCATGGATACTAAAACATTTCCTATCATACATAGAGTAAGTACAAAAAGTCTTACTTGGAGCGGCAGGATGGAGGCTTGATGTGTGTGTAGCGGAAAGGCTAACCTGGCTCGGATACCAACCTGTAACACCCGCCCCTCCTGCTAGTAAGGTGCGGGGTTACGTACTTAACCATTTCTATTGCGGAAGCATATATGAATATTAATTTTTTTTTTGAAAATAAAAACACATAAGATTATCTTGAAGTCATATGGACAATAACATAACACACTAGTCCATGTTAACATAACCAAAAAACTTAAGCAGGTCTTCATTTGCCTTAGCCGAGCCACTACCACACACATCTCTTTGCCCCTCCTGCAGCTCCCTTAGGTCATCCATTCTTTGCCCTTATCTGTGGTACAAGGAAAGTAAGCTGTAAGCACACAGGCTTAGTAAGATCCTTTCCTACTCACAAAATCCATATATCAATGCATAAACACATAAGCATACAACCATAAAAATATGATCATCTAACATCATAAGGGCATAGCATGTTATATCATAAATCATAAGGACATCATACTAAATCATATCATAAATCCAAGTATCATAAGAGTATAACATGTCATATCGTAAATCATATCATATCAGTTCATAATTAACATCATGCTATATCATATCAGAAATCATCATGTCCTATAAATCATAATCGTATCATGCAAGATGTCTTTTAAAAACATATGTCATGTTATATGCAAGATGTTTTAAAAAACATAACATATAGTACTTGAACATAATATCATCGTGAGGGCCCAGCTTGTACCACATAAATAAATAAATGCGCGCAATCCCAGGACAGGGTAGCTAGCCCCGAACCTACTAGGGATCTAGGTGCGTTCATAGTCCGTCGACCTAGGGGCGTACTAAGGAGCCCATCCCTTTACTAGATCCATTCATAGTCCGTCGGCCTAGGGGCGCTTATGGAGCCCACCCTTGGTACAAGTCATACAAAGTAAAATATCATATCATGGTTCATATCATAACATAACACATCTTATCTTATCATATCATGAGGAGTAAGGCATGCATATTTGGGCACACAGCACATGCATGGATCATAAACATACATAATGAACATGTCATTTATCACATCATAAAATATTTATATTTAGGCACACAGCACATGCATGGATCATAAGCATACATAATGAACATGTCATTTATCATATCATAAAACATGCAAATTTGGGCACACAACACATGCATGGATCATAAGCATACATAATGAACATGTCATTTATCATATCATAAAACATGCATAATTGAGCACAAAACACATCATAAAAGGCACAATCATGCATAGCATCAGTAAATAACATTTCCTAGTACATAACACATCATGTGAGGCATATCTAAGCTTTTAAACTCACAATGGCCGAACCACTCAAAAGGAGAAAAACCAAGCTATAGGGAACATGCAAGTGTGAAAACCTAGCTAAATTCATATCATATTATCAAGAGATACATAAGCATGCTAGGTTCACTTTTTAGCTTCTTTAAAACCCTAATTTTGGTCTTGGCCGAAACACACATGAAAGGAAACTAGGTTTCAAATCAACATATAAGCATAATCACCTAACTAAATTCATATCATATTATTGAGAGATACATGAGCATGCTTGGTTAACTTTTAGCTTCTTTAAAACCCTAATTTTTGATCTTGGCCGAAACACACATGAAGGGAAACTAGGTTTCAAATCAACATATAAGCATAATCACCTAGCTAAATTCATATCATATTATTGAGAGATACATGAGCATGCTAGGTTAACTTTTAGCTTCTTTAAAACCCTAATTTTTGGTCTTAGCCAAAACATACATGAAGGGAAAGCTAACTTTAAAACAACATAAAAGCATGAACACCTAACTACATTCATATCACATTTTCAAGAGATACATGAGCATGTTAGGTTAACTTTCTAGCTTCTCTAAGCCCTAGTTTTGTTCTTGGCCGCAACATACATGAAGGGAAAGCTAACTTTAAAACAACATAAAATCATGAACACCTAACTACATTCATATCACATTATCAAGAGATACATGAGCATGTTAGGTTAACTTTCTAGCTTCTCTAAGCCCTAGTTTTGTTCTTGGCCGAAACATACATGAAGGGAAAGCTAACTTTAAAACAACATAAAAGCATGAACACCTAACTACATTCATATCACATTATCAAGAGATACATGAGCATGTTAGGTTAACTTTCTAGCTTCTCTAAGCCCTAGTTTTGTTCTTGGCTAAAACATACATGAAGGGAAAGCTAACTTTAAGCAACATTCAAGCATAAGCAAAACCAACTCAATCCCTTAACATAGCATAAATATCATAAGGATGTAGTAAACATGGTTAGTTTAGGTCTTAAGCTTCCCTAGATCCTTCATCTATACTTGGCCGAAAGTTCATGTTTAAAAATCTAGGTTTTAAGTCAACATACAACATGAGAACATTTACTAGCTTCTTATACTAGGGTACTTATCATAAGAACATAATGAACATGCTTTATTTAGATCTTGATCTACCCAAAAAAAATTTCCTTTTATTTTATACTTGGCCGAAAGTTCCAACTTGTTTCCCTAGATTTTAAGCATTCTACTCCTATGTATAACAAAAGCAACTTGTACCACAGGTGAGGGGATACTTACATCCTTTCGCTTGTGGTTTTTTTTCTTAAAGAAAGATACTCTAGGCGAAGAGGAAGAAGAGAGCTTCTTCTTCTAGCACTCCCTTTGATTTCTCTTGCTTGGAAAGGGGTAGACCTTGAAGGCTCCTTCTTGTAAATTAGTTTTCTTGGAGAGGAACCTTAGCTTAGCTTTTGGAAATGAGGAAGGGGAGAGATTTTGGTTTCGGTGAAGAATGAAGAAGGAGAAGGAAGTAGGAAGAAGAGAAAAAAAAGATTAATCACTTGTCTTTCCTTCTTTCCATTCTATTTATTTCCTTTGTAATGAACATACCTTCATTCATCCCCCTTAGCCCTCCTATTTACTTCTCTCTTTTAATTCCACGAAAATAGAGAGAAGGAGGGAAGCAAGCAACTTGTCTTTTGCTTGCTTCTTCTCTTAACCAAGAGGAAGAGAAAGTAAGCTACTTGGTTTTCTCTTGTTCCTTTATTTAACCATCCTTTCATCTTTAACTAATATTTCTATGCTTTTCTATTTACATATCATTCATGTCTCTAGTGGTTATCATACTCCAATTTAACTCTATCATTTGTGGGAGGTTCAAGGTTCAATCCTTGACCACACCTCTTTTTATTTTGGTTTCTATTTTTCCCTTTTTCTCTTTCTTTCTTTTATTCTTCTATTGTAAGGAAAAATACTCCTAGGTATAACTTAGCATTTTGTGGGCTTTACACATCTAAGGCGCCTTGAGCTTCTCTTCACGGACTCCTTCTGGCTCGCACCTGAGGCGCCTCCAAGCTCCATGGCGGCGCCACAGACACTGTTCATCCTAGCCTAAATTGTGTTTTTGGTACCTACAAAATGTGTTAGTCCAAAAATACCTACAACATAGAGTTAGTACATAATAATATGAATGAAAGTTCGACAGTCTCCTGACTATCCGAGTCTGACTTCGGATTTCCAACCGGAAACCCTAGGTCGACCTGACGCCTACTGTTCCCTCTACGAGGAACGTGTCCTCACCTACTCCACTCAGGATATTTACCTGTTGCCAGTGCGATCCTCCAGATCGACTGGGCTTTTGCTTAGCGTTCGAAGCTTCTGGACTTTCTGCTGGACTTCCGCTTCCCGGCCCGTCCAGTCTTTCACCTGGTTCGCGACACCAGGACTTTCCACTTAGTGTTACCCCCCTAGGAATTTTGCCTGAAGCTCTCGACCCGCCAAGACTTTCCGCATAGGGTTACCACCCCCTATGACTACCTAGGGTTACCACCCCCTAGGGTTTTCCACCTGCCTAACCGCAGCTAGGACTTTTGCCTAAGAAACCTTAGGACTTTCCTGCAAACTTGTTCAACATGTTAGAAAACAAAACACCTTAACTTTGAACCCTTTGACATAATCAAAATATAGGTTCAATCGTCGGATGCTTCCCGCACCAACACTGGTGAGTGAAGCTAGACAGTTGAGAAATCTTGGTGAGTGAAGCCAGGTGAAAATCCTAGTGAGTGAAGCTAGGTGAAAGTTCTGACAGGTCGAGGGTGACCAGATGCTAGACATGATGTCCCAACAGGTCATCATTGACCGGATGTTGGTTTTAGGGACTTTGGACATGATTTGGCAAGTCACAAGTGAGTCCAATTGATCAACCGATCGATTGACTCATGCCCAATCGATCGGTTGATCGATTGGGTGAGTTCCGCGATAAAAGATTTTCCCAATCAATCAGTTGATCGATTGGGGAAGAATCGACGTCACACAGAACACCTCTCAATCGATCACCCGATCAATTAGGAGCCTCTAATCGATCGATTGATTGATTGGAGCGCATGAAATCGCGCGAGAACCCTGAATTGATCGAGCAATCGATTCAGGCAATTTCCAAAGAGCAAAGAGGTGCTCTGGATCAATCGACCGATCAATCCAAAGTCTCCCCAATCGATTGGGAGCAATCCAATTGATTGGGATCCGACCATTGACGCTGGATAAAGCCATTGCGAGCGTTTTCTTTAGCAGACTCTCGCCCGATTCTTCTTAGATCCTCACAGTAACTTCTCTGAGCTCTCACCGTCAGTTCTTAAAGGTTCTTGGAGGCAAGTGCTTGTGCATGTCCAAGTCAAGAGGCGATCTACGACAAGAAGAAGAAGCTAGGGTTAGGGTTTCAAGTGTAAATCTTATAAGATTTCAATTGTATTTGCTTCCCTTTCTTTCTTCTTGTACCGAGAGTGTTGTAGGGCTTCTCCACCTTCGGTAGTTACCGTAAAGGAGTATTTTCATAGTGGAGAGTGCGTGTCGTGTGTGGATCCTTGGATTAGTCATCTCTTCTTGAGGCGGATACCAAGTAAATACTTCGTGTTAGCATTGTATTTTTGTTTCTTGTATTTTTCGCTGCCTATCATCACCAAGAAACAAGCAACGATAAGTGCGACAAGCTATTCAACCCCCTCTAGTACATTTCGACCCTAACAAAAACTATGGTAAATATTCAATGAATGGATCCATTAAACTATTGTGCTAATGCTAGGTTGTTCCTTGGAAGGAACGCGTTGCAGGATCTGACTGTAACATCTCGGCAAGGACCGCTACATCTCCAAAACTTGGGTGTAGTGCTAAATATGCAAGAGTTCATGCTACAGGGTCCGACTGTAATATCTCGGACCTCTACATCTCCATGAGAACTTGGGTGTAATGTTAAATAGGTAAGAGTTCTCACACCATAAGTTGGATAAGAACAAATATGATAGGAAAACTAATAATCTAAGATTTGGAACATGAAAATAGAAACTCTTACTAGTAAATTAATGGAGGTAGTAGATATGATGATTAGGAGAAGAATTAGTATTTTGTATACACAAAAGACAAAATGGGTAGGTGAGAAGACAAAGATGATAGAGAACTTGAGTTTTAAGTTATGGTACACTGGAAAGAGTAAAACAAGAAATGGAGTGGGTATTATTGTAGATAGTTTGTTAAAAGATGAAGTTGTAGGAGTAGTTAGAAAAGGGGATAGAATTATAGCCCTTAAGATAATAGTGACGAAAGAAACTGTGAACATAATTAGATTATATGCACCACAAGTAGGATTAGATGAAGCTACCAAATCAAGGTTTTGGGATGACTTAGATGAAATATTACAAAATATTCTACCAAATAAAATGATTTTAATAGAAGGTGATATAAATGAGCATGCCGGAGTGAAAAATGAGGAATATGAGAGGGTACATGGGAGTTATGAGTTTGGAATGAGAAATGAGGGAGGGAAAACTATATTATATTTTGCGATAGCATATGACCTTATATTAGCTAATACGTTTTTTTAAAAAAGAGAAGAACACTTAGTCACATTCAAAAGTGGGAATAATAAAACACAAATTGACTTTCTTATGGTTAGGAAGAAAGATAGAAAGATTTGTAAAGATTGCAAAGTCATCCCTGGAGAAAGCTTAACTTCCCAACATAGGTTAGTAGTGTTGGATATACGCCTTAAAGATAGTATCAATAGAAAGAAAATATATATGATTCCTAAAATTAAGTGGTGGAAGTTAAAATATGAGAAGCAAAATATATTTAAGGAGAAGGTAGAAGTAAAAGCATTAGGTGAAATATACAATAACTCTAATACAACATGGGATAAGATGGTATAAAAGTTGAAAATAGTAGCTAAGAGTGTACTCGGTGAGTCAAAGAGCCATGAAACATAGGAACTCTCATTGGTAAATTTCGTAGATGTCCCTTTCTTTTTCTTTCGTATCCAACTGTTGATATAAATATTCAAAAATTTCATTCTTAACTTCACTCACTGCTTTCTTGGTTTCTTTTTTTTGTTACTGTATATTTTTTTTTAAAGTTTTCCTCATTCTTACAAGTGTATAATAGAAGAAAAATATACACCTAAAAGTATAATTACCTAACATAGGTTAATAATGTTGAATATACACCTCAAATATAGTATCAATAGAAGAAAAATATATATGATTTCTAAAATTGAGTGGTAAAAGTTAATGAATGGGAAGCAAAGAATATTTAAGGATAGTATTAAAGTACAAATATTAGGAGAAATACATGACAACTCGAATATAGCATGAAATGAAATGATATTAAAGTTGAAAATGATAACCAAAAGGTAATCGGTGAGTCAAACGGACATGTACCACCAAGTAAAGAATCTTGATGGTGATATGAGAAAGTATAAGAGAAATTGAAGAAAAAATAAAGAACCTTACAATCCATACAAATCCTTTTATCCTTCCTCGTAATCATAAAAAAAATAATTTGTGACTTATTGTTACCATTTTTCAATGTAACTCGATATTTTTTTTATTTTCTTAAAAAATATATTAGCTAATATAAGTTCATATATATATATATGCTATCATAAAATATAATATAGTTTTTTTTTTCTTCTTCTTTCTTTCTTGCTTCAGAACAATAAACACCCTATCATATTTCTTTTACTCCTTTATGTTCATTTATATCTTCTCCTATTAAAATCATTTTGTTTGGTAAAAAAATTTTATATTACCTCATTTAAGTCTTTTCAAAATCTATATCTAGCGCATTCATTTAATCTACTCGAAGTGCATATATACTAATTATATTAATAGTTTCTTTCATCACCCCTATTTTAAGAGTTCTAATCTATCCATTTTTTAACTACTTCTACTACTTCATCCTTTAACTAATTATATACAATAATACTTTATTTTTTATTTTACTTCTACCTATATATCATAACTTAACTTGAGTTCTCTATTATCTTTGTATTCTCTCCTACTCATTTTTCTCTTATAAATTAAATATAAAATATTAATTCTTCTTTTAATTATTATATCTACTATTTCTATTGAACTCTTACATGTTTAAACTATATCCAAATTTTCATTGAGATGTAGTGATTTTTGTTGAGATATGATAGTCGAACTTTTATTGAGATATTAGCACAATAATTTGATAAATCTATTCATAAGATATTTATTTTTGTTTGACGTTGATTGACAACCTAATCCTCAATATTTTTAATTGAGACTTGGGATTGACATTTGACGGTTTTTTTAAGTAGGACAAAAACATAAGAATTTGTTTAGAAGATCAAAAATTAAATAACCTAAACATACAGTCAAAACATGTTTAGAACGTTTGCCAATGAAATTGAGTATACAATAAGGAACCAAGTGTATTTGGAAATGCTAGAACGGAATGACCTATTGACAAAGTTTTCATATCTGTTGAATCATATCGAACTCGACTAGTAAAAGATAGAAGTTGCACCTTTCATTCTAGAAGTCATTTGGGGATCTAATGGTTTGGTTTGAAATTACATTTATTTTTATTTGGAGTTGATTGGAAAAAACCCCTAAATTAAGAAAATTTTCTATCTCAAATTGTGGATTGACACGATTGGCAAGAGACATATTTTGCCAACATGACAGTGATGGTTATGCATGAGGGGGTACATACAAAATGTCAATTTCTCATAACAAACTTAAATATAATTATTAACAAAATGTGTGGTTAAAATATTAAAATAATACTCATAGTTTAAATAAATAAAATAAGACATGATTTAGAGATTATGCACATTAAAATATTCAGTGCATCCACCCCAATCATTCATATTAGGCATATAGTCCTCCTTACTAGAGACGTTTTAACAAATAATACAAAATAAACTAATTGCCCAAGATACACTCTAGAAACAACCACTCTTTTAGATGATATGCAATGATTTAAAAAAAAAGGTTACCCCCTTGGGCTATGATGCATCAGTAGAGTGCCCATGTAATCTGCCATGTTGGGATTTCAATTAAAATTTTATATTAAAAAATAAATGAAGAAGATCATAAAATTATAAGATGGAAGATATTAATATTGGTATGATATATTTTGGATAGAGTCTAAAATAAATTTATGAGGGCTTAAGTCTAAAGTGGATAATATTATATCATTGTGGAGATATATGAATTCTATTAATCTAACAAATAGTATCAAAGTCATAGTTAAGATGTAGCTATATGGGGAACCTTAACAAAGGAGGTAGTGGAGGCCTAGACCATGTAAATAATGGTAGGGGCCTACCAGTAAAATCCATGAAAATCTATCGAGGCAAATGGTGCTCCAGTATTTAACATAAGAAGTGGGCTCAAACGTAGTAGGAAGGAGTGACCTCGATTGGAGTATGACGATCCTTAGTTTGAGGAGAAGATAGTTAGGATTGCAATCAAAGTCTTATATTGAAAATACATAGAGAAGATCATAAATTTATAAGATAGAAGATATTATTGGTGCAATCGATCTCTAGGGTTTTGATGATTGTTTGACAATATGTTTAGTAGAGTCTAGTCAAAATTGACCTACACAAGAGAGAAGTCTAGTTAGGTCAAGGTTGACCGGATAATTATAAGGAAAAAGTCTAGTCAAGTCAATGTTGATCAAATAACTAGCAAAGGTAGAAGTCCTAATAGGTCAAGGTTGACCTAGACAAAGGGAAAAGTCTTGAAAGGTCAAGGTTGACATAAGAAAAGGTAGAAGTCCTGATAGGTCAAGGGTAACCTAGGCAAAGGAAAAGTATAAAAAAGTCAATGGTGACCGGATGTCTGGCAAGAAGAAAATCCTAAGGGAGTGAAGTTGATGTGCGTAGATCATATATACTTTTATGCATGTTTTAATGCACATTCACACAGTTTATTTGTGCTTGATTTGTGCTTTCTACAACTCTTATCATACTTTTATCATAATTACTCTTCTTTGTTGGAGTTATACTCTTTGTTTATTTTTCTGCTTATAGGAGTCACTTTTGGGGTGAAAACGACACTCGTAGAGGATCTGGAGAGCAAACGAGGACTAAACACTCTAGCCGTGTGAATCCACACGGACGTGCCAAAGAAGTAGCGAAGGAAAAGGCCATGGTTGTATGACTCCACACAACCGTGTTTCCTACTAGAGGAGGAGTAGAATACGGTTGTGTGACTCCAACCGGCCATGCCACCCGTCCAGAGACCAAGCAAGACACAACCGTGTGAATCCACACGACCATGCCACTTGTCCCAAGGCTAAGAAGAAGGTGGCTATGTGAATGCCACATGGCCGTGGCATGGGTCATGCTAGGCCCGTGCCCAACACTATATAAGGGGATCTCTTCCCCTTTCTGAAGGGAGGAAAGTTCTCCCTTTGGGAGATCCATCTTAGTGTTGAGCTATGCTCTTCCCAATCTTTGTTCAATGATCTGAAGTTGTTTCCATCACCTCATCGACTCTAGGAGCGAAGGATTGGATCCAAAGATCACTCGACGCGATTGGATAAGCTTATTCTCCATTCTTCTTCTAGTTGGATTTTGATGCTTGTAATTCTTATGTCTTTGGATCTTTTTCTTCTTCCCATAGAGTATATCAATTGTTCAAGGATTAAGGCTATAATTATGGTGTGGATTAATATAAGAACTCATGGATATGCCAATTTTTTATCTAGATGACATTATCATGCCTTGTATCTATTTGATTTTATTAGTATGCATTATGTTTAAGTTTAATTCTCATGTTTAATTGAATGGTTGTGTAGAATTATTGATCCCATGGGAGGATGCACTAGATTGTATAACTGAGGGGCCTTAGTGACAGGGGTGACCTGCTTCCAAACGTTTAGGGCATCACCTTAAAATGGAAAATAATTCCCCATAAGGAAATAGGAAATTATACGTAATTGTTATCTTTATCTCTATGGTTATTAAGTATGAGTGTGTTCTTGTGATTATATGACTAAGGAGCCCTAGTGACAGGGGTGACCCATTATCGGACTTTATAAGAATCATTTCTATTTAATAGCAAGGGATATTGATCCAAATAGCATGCTGGCTTGAACACTATAGGGGGGAGCTGATAATAAATCTAACTTCCTACAAATGCATGTTAATTGAGGATAGTCAATTGATGGACCATGATATATTGATAAACATCACAATGAAATTGAACCCCTAAAACATTTTCCCAAACCAAGTTTCCTCCTCTCTCTCTTTCCTCTTCTCAATCTATTTCCCTTTACTTAGCGCGTGACTTTCAACCATCAATTGTTTAGCTAATTATCCATGAGAGATCACTAGTGCTTATAACCAGTCCTTGTGGATTTGATAATTTTTTTATATTACTGATGACATAACCATGCACTTGTGGTAGCGTAACAAGTTTTTTATGCCATTGCCTGGGACTGCTCTTATAACATTAGTAGATAATCATTTGAGTTAGTCTAAACTTGTTTTATTTTTTATATTGTAAATATTTCTATAATTCTATTTTTTGTAATTACATCTTGCATTTGTTACTTCAATTCATGCAATTTTCTTTTTCCAATTTAAATTCCACACTTTAAATTTCCAGCACCTTGTTTCTTATTTCAACAAAATTTAAAAATTTTGTTTCTTTCTTCACTTTAGCACTTACGTTTGGAAAACTTGTAATCTTGTTTTTACATGCGAAGATCTAATCTTACAGGAGGTTTACTATCACTTAATCTAGAGATAGACAAAACATACCGAAGAAGAAGAAACCTACAAAGACATCAAGAAGAACAAAAATTATCTGAAATGGAAAACAAGCCTCTTAAAGATTATGTATCACCTTATGCACATGAGCTTTGATCTAGCATTATCATGCCACTTATTGAAGCCAATAATTTTGAGATTAAGCCTGCAGTGATCATAATGGTTCAGCAAAATCAATTTGGAGCTGAATCACATGAGGACCCAAACCAACATTTTGAAGTCTTTTATGAAATTTACAGTATAATGAAAATGAATGGAGTTCTAGAGGAAGCAATAAGTTTATTGTTATTTGGGGTTTCCTTAAGAGATACAACCAAACATCCTTACTATCTAATAATATCACATCTTGGGAGCAATGTGAGGAACAATTCCTTGATAAGTTCTATCCTCTCAGTAAAAATGCTCATATGAGGAATCTTATAGCAAGCTTTAGACAGTCAGATGCAGAATCATTATTTGAAGCATAGGATAGATTCAAAAATATGCTTAGATAATGCCCACATCATGAACTTGAGAAGTGGTTAGTTTTACACACTTTTTATAACGACATCAACTATCACACAAAGATGTCCCTTGACTCTGCAACTGGAAGGGCATTGATGAACAAAAGTCTAGATGAGGTCGAAGATATTATAGAAAGTGTAGCTCAAAACCATCACCAATGGCCGTATGAAAGATGTGGAGGCTCCTACTCTAGAAATCCTATCAAGGCATTAGGAAAGTTTAACATGGATGCAGTTACTCTTATGTCCGTAAAGTTGGATGCTATGACTAAAAAGTTTGAAAATATAGGAACTAGTATGGCCAATGCAATTGTATGTGTATGTGACACTTGTGGAAGTATAGATCATGCTCAAGAAACTTGCCCTTTGGGGCTCATCTCTATGCAAATAGATCAACTTGAGCAATGCAATGCAATAATAAGTTATAATCAAAGATAAAACAATCCATACTCCAATAGATATAACTCTGGGTAGAAGAATTATCTAAATTTTTTTTACCGGAATAATCAAGAACAAGGACCATCTACAGGGGCAAGGCCAAGCTACCAACCCAGACAACAAAGATATCAACAATAACTATCACAAGGCTATCAACTATCTTGGATAGAAAAGATACTTTAGGAAATTCTTGTTGAATAAAAGGAAATAAACAATAAAATTAAGCATCTCACTCAAAGAATTGATAGCACTGTAAAACATCATAAGATGCAAGATAGCCAAATTGTCCAGATAGCCCCATCTTCTTCAAAAACACTAGGAGCTTTCCAGGGCAAGCCCGATGTGAATCCAGTTGAACACTACAATAGAATAGAACTCTGAAGCGGATGGACATTGGGAGTTCACCAAGTGATTGCTCCTAAAGAGATTGACACTCAAGAATAGCTCTCTCCTCTCTCACCTAACCTAGTTAGGATCTAGGATGATAAGGAGATTACCAAGAAGGACGAAGAGACTCTTCCACTACCACCTCGAAGTTAAATAATCCCTTTCCCATAAAGATTAGCTATGACACAGAAGGATGAAGAATTCATCAAATTTCTAGAAAAAGTCAAAGAACTTTATTAAGGTCCCTCTGATTGATGCTCCTCATTAAATGCCTAAGTTCACCAAATTTTTGAAGGATATCATGTCCAACTAAAGAAGAAAAGGAGATTTAAAGACCGTGGCGCTAACAGAAGAAAATAGTGCTCTTTTCATGGAAGTCGCTGCCCCAAAGCTTTAAGATCCAGGAAGCTTCATAATTCCTTGCACTATAGGACTAAATTCATAGATAGAGGTTTTTGTGATTTGGAGGCTGTTGTCGTTCCGCAAGTTTACGGAAAAGTCGTAAGTAATAATAAAAGATATCGTATCCACAGGGACTGGAATAACCACGAAAGATTTCTCAACACGAATTAGTTAAACAACTAATCAATTGATTCACAAAAACAATGTGTAACTATGAAAGGTAAAGATAGAAATAAAAGAATAAGAAACAAGAATAAGGGCAATGATAAGGGATGTTCTAGGAGTTTTAGTTTCTTTGTAAGGTTGTTCAATGTAAATGATCTACCGAATCTTATTCCTCAATTGTCTATCATTTGTAGAGAGTTGCCGGTTCTCTCTTGCAATAGACAACCGACCTAGGACTAAATCTATACCTAAATGTGATCAAATAGAAATGAATCTATGTTGTCCTTACACGGGCTTGCTTGTCATATGCGTCCTTCAGATAATCAACATAGGAATTCATCACTCATCAACCGCATCGAGATACAAAGATTAATGCAAATTATCCATCCTACCCCCTTGAATGACCCTATTTCACCTTCAAGATCATCCCTCAAATGACCTTACATGGGCATGTTCCTGTCACGAATGTCCCTCGGAAAATTGAATGAGAAACAATCCATACAAGATCCACAAGATATTCAAACATTCAATCAAGCATGGTAATTAGGCACAATCACAACAATCCATACAAGATCAAATTGATACTAACAGGGCAAAATCATAGAAATAGGAAATTGACAAATCCACAAGAGTTTTACATCAAATCATCTTTACAATTACTCCCTCCATCCTAGAACAAAGAAATCTACTCCATGAAATGAGGAAAGAAATTTGAAGAGAAGGGAATTACAGGCATTCTTGATCCCAAATCCAAGAAAAGGAAAGAAGAAAACTTATCTACAATGAAGAACCATCTCCGGATCGAATCCACAATCTTGGAGTCGAAAAGTTGAAGATCTTCCCTTGAATTGCTATAAAATCCCTCCAAGATGAAGAAGAATTGTCCCAAATCTTGATTCCCCCTAAAAGGGAGAAGATCCCCTTTCAAATCATGAAGACACCCTTATATAGAGAAGGGGTTTGGGCGCCACATGGCCCCGTGACACGACCGTGTGAGGCTCACACGGCCTGCACTACTCCCCTCTCTGCCAGGGTGACACGACCGTGTGAAACTCTCACTGCCTTGGCATGCTCTGCCACTGCCCCCTTGCACGGCCGTGCAGATCTACACAGCCTGCACTGCCTCTAGTTCTGGTACTCCTGGACGGGCGTGTTTGGGACACAACCATGGATGGTTTGGTCTCTGGATGGCTTACACGGGTGTGTCTGGGACACGACCATGTTCTTCTCCTGCTCTGTCAAGGTTACATGGCTGTGTGGATTCACACGGACATGCCATTCTTCTCCTCTGGAAACATTACACGATCGTGTGGCTCACACGGCCATAGGTCATGTAGCTCACATGGTCGTGTGGAGCTCACACCCCCTTGCATGGCCCTTGCACACCCCTTGTCTTGGTCCTTGCAAACCCCTTGTCATGGACCTTGTCATAGCTCTAAATGGCAATGTTTCATTTCAGCGTCTTTTACACCATCAAGATGGGGTTTTCTCTGGTTGAAATCTTCATCAAAGTTGTAGATCTTGAAGTTATCTACAAATTGGAATAAAAAATAGCCCAAAACTCAAAAAGAGCACAATGTTATGGCCATTTTACTTTTGGTCTGCAGTGCTAGAAATCTCACACGGCCTTGACACGACTTTGTGGGTGCCACACGGCCAGAACATGAAGAAAACTTAGTTTTGCATGCCCATGTCACTCTGGAAGCTCTCGATTTCATTTAAACTCAGTTTTTGCACCAAATCATGTCATATCAATCAAAACAAGCAAAGAGCAGATGTTCGAATAAAATATAATGGAAGTATGACATCACAATGAAATAGGGTGCAATAAATATAGATTATGCTGATGAAATACAAGTAGATGTGCATCAAAATATGCATAAAAGTGTATATAATCTACGCACATCATACCCCCAGACTTAAACCTTTGCTTGTCCTCAAGAAAAATACCGTAATCTAAATTCATATGTTCTACAATGCACTCATATCGCTAATGCATTTTCCTAACTCTATTAAAAAGTTTCATTAACAAGCATGATCATGGAAACAAGTCAAGAATGGCTCAAGCATAAGTCTCTTGTGCATAGTGGAAAGAATGACCCAAACTTTTTAAGTTTCAATCTATGTCCTAGTGAAGTCGTCATCCAGATGAGTTCCTAATGTTTTTAGTGATAGGCACGTAACCAGTGATAGACACTTACCTGCCAAACACTTGGTTCATATTTCTCAATCAACCCAAGGTCTCAAAGGTGTGCTCAATCTCAAGAGAAGCTAAGCAGTTATTTCCCCAGTAACCTAACTCGGTCTCAAAGGGGTGACTTGCTAGATTACACTCACGACAACTATTTTTTATATCCCTTATTCATTCATTTTTTTCATAAGTATTTGCATTGTGCAAAACTTATCTACAAATGTACTTTTAGCACAATTGTTGGGATATTTTGATTTTTCCAAATGAGCTTACATGATTTGAGCCTCATCCAGTAACCAAAATGAAGTTTGAGAAATCACAATGGAAACTAAGTACTAAACAAACATGATGAATCATGACTATTTCAATGATATCAACAATCCAAACTCAAGTATAGTGAAGGTAAGATCCTTAGAGTCAAGCCAAATTTTAGACTTATCTCCATATGATACTTAGTTTATTTCATGCTACTCAAGACAGAGAAAAGAGGTACACTAAGCATACTATGAGCATCATTTACAACATCATGAATCTAGATAATGAATGTGCTAACATTTTCACTTAAAGACAAGAAAGCATATAAGTGAAGTTTGATGTTCTCAAGATGAATGCCACAAGAAATCAAAACAAAATGCAAGACATAAGCAAAAACAAAAACAAACAAAGCAATTCAAATGCATATAATGCATCCCCCAGACTTAATCTTTTCATTGTCCCAATGAAAACTAAAAACAATGTGGAGGAGATTAAAAGTAAGAGAAGTTACCAAATGATGCATGCCAAGTGCCCATGTCATTAACTTCTCCATCATGTAGTTATACTCCTCCTAATCTTTTAGTCCTATAAAAGAAGATTGACAACAAAAATTAAGCAGAGGATACATGTTTATTATAAAGAATGAAATGAAAGTAGAAAGAACTAAAGATAAATGAAAATAAAGAAAATGAACTTGGGTTGCCTCCGAAGAAGTGCTTGTTTAAGGTCATTAGCTCGACCTCCTCATTAGATTTATCGAAATCTCGTTCTTGGAGGGGTAAGATATTTCAACACCCTCCTACCAAGGGCTCTTATTATGGAGGGAGCTTTCAATATAGGAATTACAAAATGAAGTATTGCTCTCTCCATCTTCGTCTTCTTTGAAGTTCTTTCAGGTGGTCGAAGAAAGTTCAGTGTGAGCTTCCAATTATTAGCCCAAGTGAAATCTACACATGCAAAGAAAATACAAATCTCCCACAAACATATTAGATAAGATAGAGCCACAACCATATTAAGATAAGAAGAATAAGAAATAAAAACTGAATCACATCCAACAAAGTCAATAATAGGTACCTCAATAAAATTTTCCAAAAGATCACAAGAAATACTAACCTTACTTTGCTGAGAGATACTTGAAATTTCTAAACATGTAGAAGTGAATTCCTCTGAATCAAATGATGGTTCTGGCTATGGCTCAGGTGTTGGTGATATCAAAGATGATGATTCTTGAGACTCAACCATATCTACATGAGTCCCTACACATTGATCCACAACTCTTACAACATCAAAGGATTGTGTGGACAAAGGATGTGAGTCTTGAGATGTTGCTTCCACAACACAGCTCCCTACACATTGTTCCATATCAACAACATCAACACAAACATCAAAAAACAAACCCATATCAATATCCTCAATAGGAGAATCATCTATAGGAGGATCAATAACTTCACTTGTAGTTTTAAATTGATCTACCACATCACATTCATCATCTGAAAATTTAATGTCACTACAACACCCTATAAAATTTGGAGGTAGATCTGAAAACTTATTTACCACTGCATTATCTTCACAATCCTCATCTGAAGAGTCTTCATCTTTATACAAATTCAAAAATCTGCACACAACCTTACCAGTGTCAAAGAATTTTTTGAAGTCATAGTTCTCATTGACCCCCACTAACTTTTGTGGAAAAGGAACCCTTAGTGAAGGTCTTGGGAAAGGTACTCCTAATTTCCCATATTCCCTTTTAACTTGTGGAGGAGATTCAACTTGGTTATCTAGTGTTGGTATGATCAATCGTTGAGGGAAAGGTACTTGTGGCATTTGGGAACCTTCTGGAATAATGGAACTGAATTCATGTGGTCTTCTATTGTTCTTCTACTCAATTCTAAACATGTCCTTCTTCAGATGTTCTTCATGTTTTTTTTTCAATTCTCAACCCAACATCATCACACTTTTCACTAGATCTTGTCTGCGAAGGAGGGGGATCTTCTTTAAACTAATTTGAAACAATACTTTCAATCTTTGCCCCTAAATGTTTGAACTCCCCGTTCTGTGACTTATGATTTTCAAAACTCATAGATGGTTGAGTTACAATTTGTTTGACAGGATCTATAGCATTTATGGCTTGCACTTCTTGAATATTTGAGGGAGATTTCATCCAACTTATGTTCGACCATTCATGGAGGTTCAATGTCACTTTATCAATTAACATATATGCTTCATCTACACTTTGTCCATAAAAGAACCTCTAGCTGATGAATCCAATAAACTCATGTCTAAGAAAGAAATTTTCCAATAGAATATGTGTAGAATCAACCATTTTTCAAAACCATGATGAGGGCACTATCTTTGAAGACTCTTGAATCTATCCCATGCTTCAAACAATGATTCTCCATATGTCTGAGCAAAATTTGTTATGCAATTCCTCATATACACTGTTCTGTTTGGAGGGAAAAAATGATTCAGAAATTGCTTCTCTAATTTCTCCCAACTTGTGATATTTTGAGGATGGAGAGAGTATAACCAAGTCCTTGCTTTATCCTTGATACTGAAAGGAAATGCCATCAATCGAACTGTATCTGCTGACACTCCTTCACATTTCACCATATCACAAATCTCTAAAAATGTTTCAAAATGCAGATAAGGACTTTCTGATACTTCTCCTTCAAATTTGTGACCTTGTATCATAAAAATTAACTCTGGGTCTAGTTGTAAACTTTCTGCTTCTATTTGAGGTTACACAATGAGAGATAAAAATCTTGCAGAAAAGGGTATAGAAAAATTTCTCATGGGCTTGCTTGACATGTTAGTGCTCATGGATATTCAAGAAAAAATTATTAGAAGAAACAAAAATTTGAAGAATCAAAGACAAGAAATAAAATGCAATATGAAAAGCAAGAAAAACAATGCAGAATTAAAATTGCAAGAAAAAAGAGATAAAAGGAAAAAGAAAAATGTCTAGAATAATTCATATGCTAAAGATTGCAAGATATGCTTACAAAAGAAAAGAAGAAAGAAACTAAATCAAAAGAGAATACAGAGAAAAGTTAGATTAGAGTGCTAGAAATCAAGAATGCAAAATTAGAATTAGTATTAGAATTGCAACATAAAGAATTGTCAAGAATTAGAATGATATGCAAATGATGAAAACAGAATTCTAAAGATTAGTTTCAACTAAGCAAATGAAAAGAAAAGAAAAGTTATGTTTAGTCTAACTTAATTGATAATCTCTAATGTTATAGCGCAGTCCCCGACAACGACGCCAAAAATTTGTTGACGTTCCGCAAGTGTACGGAAATGTCGTAAGTAATAATAAAAGATATTGTATCCACTTGGAGTGGAAGAACCACTAAAGATTTCTCAACATAAATTAACTAAACAACTAATCAATTGATTCACAAAAACAAAGTGTAACTATAAGAAACAAGAATAAGGGCAATGATAAGGGATGTTCTAGGAGTTTTAGTTTCTTTGTAATGTTGTTCAATGTAAATGATCTACCGAATCTTATTCCTCAAATGTTTATCATTTGTAGAGAGTTGCTGGTTCTCTCTTGCGATAGACAACCGACCTAGGACTAAATCTATACCTAAATGTGATCTAATAGAAATGAATCTATGTTGTGCTTACACGGGCTTGCCAGTCACGTGCACCCCTCGGATAATCAACATAGGAATTCATCACTCATCAACCATATCGAGATACAAAGATTAATGTAAATTATCCATCCTACCCCCTTGAATAACCCTATTTCACCTTTAAGATTATCCCTCAAACGTCCTTACACGGGCATGTTCCTGTCACGAACGTCCCTGGGAAAATCGAATGAGAAACAATCCATACAAGATCCACAAGATATTCAAACATTCAATCAAGCATGGTAATTAGGCACAATCACAACAATCCATACAAGATCAAATTGACACAAACAGGATAAAATCATAGAAATAGGAAATTGGCAAATCCACAAGAGTTTTACATCAAATCATCCTTACAATTACTCCCTCCATCCTAGAACAAAAAATCTACTCCATGAAATGAGGAAAGAAATCCGAAGTGAAGGGAATTACAAGCATTCTTGATCCCAAATCCAAGAAAAGGAAGGAAGAAAACTTATCTATGATGAAGAACCGTCTCTGGATCCAATCCACAATCTTGGAGTCAAAATGTTGAAGATCTTCCATTGAATCACTGCAAAATCCCTCCAAGAAGAAGAAGAATCGCCCCAAATCTTGATTCCCCCCAAAAGGGAAAAGATCCCCTTTCAAATCATGAAGACACCCTTATATAGAGAAGGGGTTTGGGTGCCACACGGCCTCGTGGTATGGCCGTGTGAGGTTCACACGGCCTGCACTATGCCCCTCTCTGCCAGGGTGACATGGCCGTGTGAAACTCACATGGCCTTGGCATGCTCTTCCATTGCACCCTTGCACGACCATGTAGATCTACACGGCCTGCACTGCCTCCATTTCTGGTACTCCTGCACGGCCGTGTCTGGGACACGACCATGGCTGGTTTGGTCTCTGAATGTCTTACACGGGTGTGTCTGGGACACGACCATGTTCTTCTCCTGCTCTGTTAAGGTTACATGACCGTGTGGATTTACACGACCATGTCATTATTCTCCTCTGAAAACATTACACGGTCGTGCGGCTCACACGACCATGGGTCATGTAGCTCACACGACCGTGTGGAGCTCACACCCCCTTGCATGGCCCTAGCACACCCCTTGTCATGGACCTTGTCATAGCTCTAAATGGTAATGTTTCATTTCAGCGTGTTTTCAAAATCAAGATGGGGTTTTCTCTGGTTGACGTCTTCATCAAAGTTGTAGATCTTGAAGTTATCTACAAATCGATATAAAGAACAGCCCAAAACTCCAACCGAGAACAATGTTATGGCAATTTTACTTTTGGTTTGTAGTGTTGGAAATCTCACACAGCCTGCACACGGCCGTGTGATGTTCACACAGCCTCAACATGCCCCCCACACGGCCTTGACATGGCCGTTGGGTGCCACACGACTAGAACATTAAGAAAACTTAGTTTTCCATGCCCATGTCACTCTGGAAGCTCTCGACTTCATTTAAACTCCAGTTTTGCTCCAAATCATGTCCTATCAATCAAAATAAGCAAAGAGCGGATTTCCAAACAAAATATAATGGAGGTATGAAATCACAATGAAATAGGGTGTAATAAATATAGATTATGTTGATGAAATACAAGTAGATGTGCGTCAAAACAAGCATAAAAGTGTATATAATCTACGCACATCACACCCCCAGACTTAAACCTTCGCTTATCCTCAAGCAAAATGTCGCAATCTAAATTCATATGTTCTACAATGCACTCATATCGCTAATGTATTTTCCTAACTCTATCAAAAAGTTTCATTAACAAGTATGATCATGGAAACAAGTCAAGAATGACTCAAGCATAAGTCTCTTGTGCATAGTGCAAAGAATGACCTAAACTTTTCAAGTTTCAATCTATGTCCTAGTCAAGTCGTCATCCAGTTAAGTTCCTAATGTTTTCAGTGATAGACACGTAACCAGTGATAGGCACTTACCTGCCACACACTTGGTTCATATTTCTCAATCAATCCAAGGTCTCAAAGGTGTGCTCAATCTCAAGAGAAGCTAAGCAGTCATTTCCCCAGCAAACTAACTCGGTCTCAAAGGGGTGACTTGCTAGATTCCATTCACGACAACTGTTTTTTATATCCCTTATTCATTCATTTTTTTCATAAGTATTTGCATTGTGCAAAACTTATCTATACATGTACTTTTAGCACAATTGTTGGGATATTTTGATTTTTCCAAATGAGCTTATATGATTTGAGCCTCATCCAATAACCAAAATAAAATTTGAGAAATCACCATGGAAACCAAGTACTAAACAAACAAGATGAATCATGACTATTTCAATGATATCAACTATCCAAACTCAAGTATAGTGAAGGTAAGATCCTTAGGGTCAAGCCAAATTTCAAACTTATCTCCATATGATACTTAGCTTATTTCATGCTACTCAAGATAGAGAAAAGAGGTACACTAAGCATACTACTAGCATCATTTACAACATCATGAATCTAGATAATGAATGTGCTAACATTTTCACTTAAAGACAAGAAAGCATATAAGTGAAGTTTGATGTTCTCAAGATGAATGCCACAAGAAATCAAAACAAAATACAAGACATAAGCAAAAACAAAAACAAACAAAGAAATTCAAATGCATATAATGCATCCCCCAGACTTAAACTTTTCATTGTCCCAATGAAAACTACAAACAATGTGGAGGAGATTAAAAATAAGAGAAGTTACCAAATGATGCATGCCAAATGGTCATGCCATTAACTTCTCCATCATGTAGTTACACTCCTCCTAATCTTTGATTCCTATAAAAGAAGATTGACAACAAAAATTAAGTAGAGGATACATGTTTATTATAAAGAATGAAATGAAAGTAGAAAGACCTAAAGACAAATGAAAATAAAGAAAATGAACTTGGGTTGCCTCCCAAGAAGCGCTTGTTTAAGGTCATTAGCTCGACCACCTCATTAGATTTATCGAAATCTCACTCTTAGAGGGGTAAGATATTTCAACACTCTCCTACCAAGGGCTCTTATTATGGAGTGAGCTTTCAATATAGGAATTACAAAATGAAGTATTGCTCTCTCCATCTTCGTCTTCTTTGAAGTTATTTCAGGTGGTCGAAGACGGTTCAGTGTGAGATTCTAATTATTAGCCCAAGTGAAATCTGCACATGCAAAGAAAATACAAATCTCCCACAAACATATTAGATAAGATAGAGCCACAACCATATTAAGATAAGAAGAATAAGAAATAAAAACTGAATCACATCCAACAAAGTCAATAATAGGTACCTCAATAAAATTTTCAAAAAGATCACAAGAAATACTAACCTTACTTTGCTAAGAGGTACCTGAAATTTCTAAACATGTAGAAGTGAATTCCTATGAATCAAATGATGGTTCTGGCTCTGGCTCAGTTGTTGGCGATATCAAAGATGGTGATTCTTGAGACTCAACCATATCTGCATGAGTCCCTACACATTGGTCCACAACTCTTACAACATCAAAGGATTGTGTGGACAAAGGAGGTGATTCTTGAGATGCTGCTTCCACAACACAGCTCCCTACACATTGTTCCATATCAACATCATCAACACAAACATCAAAAAACAAACCCACATCAATATCCTCAATAGGAGAATCAACTATAGGAGGATCAATAACTTCACTTGCAGTTTTAAATTGATCTACCACATCATGTTCATCATCTGTAAATTTAATGTCACTACAAAACCCTATAAAATTTGGAGGTAGATCTGAAAACTTATTTACCACTGCATTATCTTCACAATCCTCATCTGAAGAGTCTTCATCTTTATACAAATTCAAAAATCTGCACTCAACCTTACCAGTGTCACAGAATTTTTTAAAGTCAAATTTCTCATTGACCCCCACTAACCTTTGTGGAAAAGGAACCCTTAATGAAGGTCTTGGGAAAGGTGCTTCTAATTTCCCATATTCCCTTTTAGCTTGTGGAGGAGATTCAACTTGCTTATCTAGTGTTGGTATGATCAATCGTTGAGGGAAAGGTACTTGTGGCATTTGGGAATCTCCGGGAATAATGGAACTGAGTTCATGTGATCTTATATTGTTCTTCTCCTCAATTCTATACATGTCCTTCTTCAGAAGTTCTTCATAATTTTTTTCAATTCTCAACCCAATATCATCACACTTTTCACTAGATCTTGTCTGCGAAGGAGGGGGATCTTCAAAAAACCAATTTGAAACAATACTTTCAATCTTTGCCCCTAAATGTTTGAACTCCCCGTTCTGTGACTTGTGATTTTCAAAACTCATAGATGGTTGAGTTACAATTTGTTTGACAGGATCTATAGCATTTATGGCTAGCACTTCTTAAATATTTGAGGGAGATTTCATCCAACTTATGTTCGACCATTCATGGAGGTTCAATGTCACTTGATCAATTAACATATATGCTTCATCTATACTTTTGTCCATAAAAGAACCTCCAACTGATGAATCCAATAAACTCTTGTCTGAGAAAGAAATTCCCCCATAGAATATGTGCAGAATCAACCATTTTTCAAAACCATGATGAGGGCACTATCTTTGAAGACTCTTGAATCTATCCCATGCTTCAAACAATGATTCTCCATATGTCTGAGCAAAATTTGTTATGCAATTCCTCATATACACTGTTCTGTTTGGAGGGGAAAAAATGATTAAGAAATTGCTTCTCCAATTGCTCCCAACTTGTGATATTTTGAGGATGGAGAGAGTATAACCAATTCTTGCTTTATCCTTGATACTGAAAGGAAATGCCATCAATCGAACTGCATCTGCTGACACTCCTTCACATTTCACCATATCACAAATCTCTAAAAATGTTTCAAGATGCATATAAGGACTTTCTGATACTTCTCCTCCAAATTTGTGACCTTGTATCATAAAAATTAACTCTGGGTCTAGTTGGAAACTTTCTGATTCAATTTGAGGTTGCACAACGGAAGATAAAAATCTTGTAGGAAAAGGTGTAGAAAAATTTCTCATGGGCCTGCTTGACATGTTAGTGCTCATGGATATTCAAGAAAAAATTATTAGAAGAAAAAAAAATTAAGGAATCAAAGACAAGAAATAAAATGCAATATGAAAAGCAAGAAAAACAATGCAGAATTAAAATTGCAAGAAAGAATGTGCATAATGAAAACAAGAAAGAAAAGATAAAAGGAAAAAGAAAAATGTCTAGAATAATTCATATGTTAAAGATTGCAAGATATGTTTATAAAAGAAAAGAAGAAAGAAACTAAATCAAAAGAGAAAATAGAGAAAAGTTAGATTAGAGTGCTAGAAATCAAGAATGCAAAGTTAGAATTAGAATTAGAATTGCAACATAAAGAATTGTCAAGAATTAGAAAGATATGCAAATGAGGAAAACATAATTCTAAAGATTAGTTTCAACTAATCAAATGAAAAGAAAAGAAAAGTTATGTTTAGTCTAACTCAATTGATAATCTCTAATGTTATAGTGCAGTCTCCGGCAACGACGCCAAAAACTTGTTGAGGTTCCGCAAGTGTACAGAAATGTCGTAAGTAATAATAAAAGATATCGTATCCACAAGGACTAGAATAACCACTAAAGATTTCATAACACGAATTAGCTAAAACTCATCAATTGTTTCACAAAAACAAAGTGTAAGTATGAAAGGTAAAGATAGAAATAAAAGAATAAGAAACAAGAATAAGGGCATGATAAGGGATGTTCTAGGAGTTTTGGGTTCTTTGTAAGATTGTTCAATGTAAATGATCTACCGAATCTTATTCCTCAATTATCTATCATTTGTAGAGAGTTGCCGATTTTCTCTTGCAATAGACAACTAAGCTAGGACTAAATCTATACCTAAATGTGATCAAATAGAAATGAATCTATGTTGTCCTTACACGGGCTTGCCTGACACGTGCATCCCTCGGATTATCAACATAGGAATTCATGAATCATCAACCGCATTGAGATACAAAGATTAATGCAAATTATCCATCCTACCCCCTTGAATGACCCTATTTCACCTTCAAGATCATCCCTCGAACATCCTTACACAAGCATGTTTCTGTCACGAACGTCTCTCGGAAAATCGAATAAGAAACAATCTATATAAGATTCACAATATATTCAAACATTCAATCAAGCATGGTTGTTAGGCACAATCACAACAATCCATACAAGATCAAATTGATACAAACAGGGTAAAATCATAGAAATAGGAAATTGGCAAATCCACAAGAGTTTTAGATCAAATCATCCTTACAATTACTCCCTCCATCCTAGAACAAAGAAATCTACTCCATGAAATGAGGAAAGAAATCCGAAGAGAAGGGAATTATAAGCATTCTTGATCCCAAATCCAAGAAAAGGAAGGAAGAAAACTTATCTACGATGAAGAACTATCTCCAGATCCAATCCACAATCTTGGAGTCGAAACGTTAAAGATCTTCCCTTGAATCGCTGCAAAATCCCTCCAAGATGAAGAAGAATCACCCCAAATCTTGATTCCCCCCCAAAAGGAGAAGATCCTCTTTCAAATCATGAAGACACCCTTATATAGAGAAGGGGTTTGGGTGCCACACGGGTCCGTGAAATGACCGTGTGAGGCTCACACAGCTTGCACTACTCCCCTCTCTGCCATGGTGACACGGTCGTGTGAAGCTCACATGGCCTTGGCATGCTCTGCCACTGCCCCGTTGCACGGTCGTGTAGATCTACATGGCTTGCACTGCCTCCAGTTCTGGTACTCCTGCACGACCATGTCTGGGACACGACCATGGCTGGTTTGGTCTCTAGATGGCTTACATGGGTGTGTCTGGGACACGACCATGTTCTTCTCCTGCTCTGTCAAGGTTACACAGCCGTGTGGATTCAGGCGACCATGTCATTCTTCTCCTCTAGAAATATTACACGAATGTGTGGCTCACACAGCCTTGGGTCATGTAGCTCACACCGCCATGTGGAGCTCACATCCCCTTGCATGGCCCTTGCACACCCCTTGTCTTGTCCCTTGCACACCTCTTGTCATGGACCTTGTCATACCTCTAAATGGTAATGTTTCATTTTAGCATATTTTACACCATCAAGATGGGCTTTTCTCTGGTTGAAGTCTTCATCAAAGTTGTAGATCTTGAAGTTATCTACAAATTGGTATAAAGAACAGCCCAAAACTCCAACTGAGCACAAAGTTATGAAGGTGCTGAAAGCAACTTTTGAGGAATCTTCAGAAGAAGATACCGACAACGAGCTTAACCAGACGAGCATCCTCGCACTGATGGCCCGAGATCAAATCAATGTGTCCGAGAGCGAGAGCGAATCGGAAAGAAGCCATGGATCAGTATCCATTTCCGAAGGGCCTGACCCCACTGTAAGTATTCCGCGATTAAATAATTTAGTTAATTATTTATTATGCAAATTAGCAAAATCAAACATTTGGGTCTAGTCACTTCTAAAGGAAATAGTGATCCTTAAAGAAGTGACTAACTCCAAAACCTTGCCTGACCTAGTTCAGACTGGAAATTCAACTCAAGTCCAAAAGCTTGAGGAAGAAAATTCTAGTCTGAAAACTCAGGTCAAGGATTTGGAGAAAACCATAGAACAGTTTTCTTTGGGGTCCAAGAACCTTAACCTAATTCTTGGGACACAAAGAGCCGTTTACAATAGAACTAGACTAGGTTTCAAAACCAAGAAGAAATATCGATCCTATCTATCCTTAGTCAACAGACCAAATAGTAAACCACTCCAAGCATGGGTACCCAAGTCCAACTTGGTCAATCAAGTTGGACTTGGTAAGTATTGGGTCCCCAAGGATAAAGTACATTACCTTGATAAACCTTATCGAGACTATGATCCAGGGGGAGCAAAAAGAAAAATTAATTTAATTAATAAATAAATAAATAAAAATTGTCTTAACAAATAAAATTAAAGGAATATAATTAAAACTTTAAAAAAATGTTAAAAGGAAAATCAATAATGGAGGCTTCAGAATAGCTGGCACCTCCAAAAGGAATCTACCTAACAGGGTAACCAAACGCAACCTACCCGGCAGGGTAATTAGGGCTAGAATAAAAAGAGCTAAGTTTAACTTGACCCATGATACTAGTGAAGTATTGGATGATAGTACGTTACTAAAGCTTAGTCTATGCATGTCTAATAAGATATGGCTTCGACCTGGTGCATTTGGCTAAGTGGAACTGACCGAAGCTACCCTTTATGGATCTTATCTAGTTAGACTAAGGTTTTGTACTAAGTTTAGTGGATAGAACTATTTGGAAAACCTCGAAGGCATGGTTACTCTAATGATGTCCAGGTGACTCACCATAGCCTAGAAGTTTATCCAAAAAATACATATTTGTTGAGCCCAAAGCTAAACTTGAATCTAACACAAAGTTAAACCAAACCCTATAGTAAAACTAATTCATCTCACAAAATTATAGGATCCCCTGATTGAAAAATCTAGATCAGGTGAGATGACTAAGGACAAAACTTAAATAAAATAAAAATTAAAATAAAAATTAAAATAAAATTAAATTAAACTAAGTTGAATTAAATTAAAATTAAATTAACTTTAAATTTAATCAAAATTTAATTAACTTATATTTTTAAAATTTAATTAACTTAATATTTTTAAAATTTAATTAACTTAACTTTTTCAAATTTAATTAACTTAATATTTTTCAAAATTTAATTAACTTAATACTTTTCAAATTTAATTAACTTAATATTTTTCAAATTTAATTAACTTAACTTTTTCAAATTAATTAACTTAATATTTTTTAATTTAATTAACTTAATATTTTTAAAATTTAATTAACTTAACTTTTTCAAATTTAATTAAGTTAATATTTTCCAAATTTAATTAACTTAAAGTTTTCAAAATTAATTAACTTAACATTTTTCAAAAATTAATTTTACAAGTTAATTAATTTAATCGGTTTAATCAATTCTACTTAATTAATTTTCAAAAATCAAATCGATCTCTTAAATAACTTAACTATTTTCAAAATGAAAATTATCTCTTAAACATAACTTAATGATTCTCGAGAAATTAAAATCATCTTTCAAAATTAAAGTACAAAACACAATCAACTTATTAATCAAAACTTAACCCAAAAAAAAAACGCCTATCTGAGGCGCCTCCCACACAAGGGAAGCGCCCTAGACAGCGATAGGAAAACTCCCGCCAACTCTATCGAAGGCGCCTCGGATCATCTCTGAGGTGCCTCGGATCATCTCCGAGGCACCTCGAAGAGCCTGTTTAAGGCGCCTTACCACGCATATAAGGCACCTTAAACCCGAAGTTTTTGCCACGAACAGAAAGACTTCTGTTCATCTTCTGCCGAAATTCTCCACAAGTTTCCCATGCTGATTTCACCTCTAATCCATCAGCTAAGGCACCTTCAACCCAACTCTTCCCTTTCTACACCTAGCAATGCCTCCTAGGTATACTCTAAACTATTCTTAACCATCTCTTACATGATTTTAGTGCTAGTTTTGCTATTTTTTTTGTATATTGTCAAAAATAGGAAACGTCACAATGTTGATCCTACTCTGGCTAGAACCCCATCCACGGATCTCAGATTCCCCTCAGAACAGCATAGGATTAACTTTGCTAGATACACATTTGAACCCATTAAACCTTAGTATCTAAGAAGGTCATTTTTTGCTCAGTTTTGTCACCCATCAGTCCAGATGATAGAGTACTACCAACTAGGTAGACTGGTTTACTGTAGTAATACAGTAAATCATGATTTATGTGCATAGTTCTATCACAACCTTGAGAAGGTTGATGATAGTACCTATTCTACCAGAGTTGGTGGGACAGACATCCAGTTTACCCCCTCACTCATCCGTACTAGTTTAGAGCTTAGGGCATCTATATATCCCTTTCTATGCTACCCTAGTAGGGATCTGCCATTTGGCAATCCCTACTCCCATATTACATTAGATACTATTTATATGTACTTTTTCGGGGAGGAGAGACCACTTGTCTTGACTGAGTTCAAGTCAATCTCTCTTAGGGTTTAGGACTATGTTATGTATAGAGTCCTAACGACATGTATTTTGCCGATCTCATCTCGGGATGTCCCGAAGATGTGACCCTGGCATTCATTCCTTTTGTATTCCTTGAGTCACCGTTTAGACATAGACATAGCATTACATATGTTCCAGAACATTATTTATGCATCTAGTATAGTCACATCCCATGTAGTGCATATGCCCTACTATCATGTTTTGACCTACATATTTTCAACCCTTAGGATAGACACGACCAGAGGGACAGTTATCCCTCTTACCCTATATGACGAGTTTGGGCAACGCAATCTTCAGTTAGCCCGTATAGAGGTCACCACTGAGGGGATTCTAGCCTGGAGGGGTCGGCCACAACCAGCTATCGCTCCGATATGGCCGAGGTGGACGATGAGTTTCAGGCCTTCTTCACTCTAGCCGAGGGAGAGGACATGTTAGAGTTCACAGCCGAAGACTTTCATGGACATCCCTCCAGTTCGGTAGGGCCCTCGACCTTGACTCGACCATCCACCTCCTTATCTGTAAAATACCATAAAATTTATAATAATTATTATTGGACGAAAAATCTTATTGGATTTTTCTGGAATTTTTAGAATTTTTCCGGGATTTAAACGGAGTCCGTATGACCCGTTTTGAGGGGATAGATTTAGGGTACAGTGAAAGCCTGTTTGGAATACCCATTATGTGGGAGTTGATTAAGTGGTTAACTTAGAGGTTAATTAGATTAACCTAAGTATTTAATTAAGAGCTTTAAATCCCTAAATCCCCGATTTCTTCTCCTCCTTCCCGATTCTGCCGAACCCACCTCCCTCTCCCGATTCTCTCTGCCCGAAACCCTTCTCCGGCGATTTCTCGCCTCACCGACGCCGAGCGCACGATCGCCGACCATCTTCCTTCAGGCGAGGTTAGGGCAAAGACTCCATTGGCTCCTCTTGCAATCCTTTCTTCTCCCCTCTCATGCGCGGGCGCCTGACACCGACGGAGAGCTCCCCTGCCGTGGTTCTGTCCTCGCCGAGTCGCCTGAGGAGGAGTTCCCGAATCTTGACGGCTCCGACCATCTCCAACAATGCGATCCTCTCTTAGGCTGTGCTTGTGCGCATGCGGCAGTGACTCGGTGGAGTTAGGGCACGGCGAGGAGAAGGGATTCGCCTTGTTCCCCACGGATCGTGGCCCTTTTGGTTCTCCTCCTTGATCTGGTTACTGGTGGGCATTGCCGATCGTCACCAGCCAAGGTGGATCGCATGACATCGGCTGTAGGTGATCAATTAAGGTAAGGCTTTGTTTGGAAATGCTGTGGATTCAAGAATTATTGAGGAATTGGTTCCTGATTATAGTGTTCTTCTTGATCGGTTGAGAGGAAGCATCGGGTCGGTGTACTGTGGACTCTCCTTGTTGCCGGTCACTGCCCTCTCCAACTCTTGCAGCTGTGGAGGTCACGGGTGAGGATGGAGGTTCTGTTGAGGTGTATTTGTAGCTGCTGGACAATGGGTGTAGAGCTGTGAGGTACTTGATTGACTGATATATCTCAAGGTAAGTGTTTACCACTAGTTTTCTTATTAGGTCTGCTTTGTTTTGGGTGAACATGGAAGGTTGAAAGAAGGATTAAGGTGTTACTTGTAGTGGTAAGTTGTTGCGTTTTGGTTAATTAGTTGTTGATGGTGATTGGTTGATATAGTTGGTTATGTGATTATTCTTAGGATCATTGGATTGGTTATGTGATTATTCTTAGGATCATTGGATTGATTATGTGGACGAATTATACATGTTGGATTCATGATGTTTAGTGGTTGATTTAATGGATTAAATGATTGGATGATTCTCGTATTTGGAAGTATTGTGATATGTTGATTTAGGTAAGTTTTGAAAATTAGTTTCATTTCTACATTTGTTGGGATTAGTGGAGATGATTGTAGAAATTGATTTAAGGTGCATTGTATCGATTGATGAATTGTGGATTATGGTTGGATTTAGAAAGAGGGGAATTTAAGGATGGACCTATCATCTACTTTGGTTTGGATCGTTGGGTGGAAACTAAACAGGGTTACCTAATCGACGTAAGATTCGGTTTTGTGTTTAGTTTGTTGTTGATTATGTGATTAGCTACACATTATATATATACCATGTGATTCGCAGGACTTGGGTTTGGGACGAGCATCGCGAAGTGGAATTGATTTATCTGACGCGGTCGACAGATAAAGGCGGGTATTTCTTCCCTACCTCTATGTAGATTTTATTGAGCTTAGTGCATGGTTTTATGTGATGGTTTAGGATGTTTTATCTTATATCGTGCTCGTTTGTTGCTTTCCTGCTTGATACCGATGCTTGACCCTTGTGATGATCTATTTAATTCTTATACAGTCTACACTTTGGATTATCTATACTCTGTGGTATTTGTGTACATGTAGAGTATGTATGGTAGGGGTTACTTCGTTGGTGGTATTCATATGAGGCTTGTCCATCCATATGTCGTGTATACTTCTGTCCGGTGTGATGATTGGAGTTGTGTTGATTGTATGTCTGTGGTTTATACACGTATTTGATGTGTTTTTACTGGAGGATACATGTTGATTGTACACGTGGGGTTGTGTAGTTGTGTCTGTTGAGGTTATTGGAGATTTTTGGTTGACTATACATGTGTAGTTATATACATATGTTTGGTGGGATATATGGAGGTATCATGATGATTATACTCATGTTGTGGGACACTTAGGTGGATTTAGAGTTGCATGGATGATGACGGTGTCCGTATCATGATTATATATATATATATCATCATGTTCATCATTCATGGCATACTGACGACTATCGTCTCCCTTGTAGTTGAGAGGGTTGTCAGTCCTTTATAGCCGTCCATTCGGCCACTGATGGAGAGTGGTAGTTTGGAGTGAGCTAGTCCTGTCGTGCTTACTCCGCCGCTCAGTGTTTCTGTCAGCCTCGACCACTCTGGAGTAGTGAGTCTTGAGGGTACAATTGTCAGAGGGTTAGAGATGTGAGTGGTCAGGGACCCTTTGCTATGTAGTTATATAACTACTTAGCTGACCGTCCGTTTCGGTCGCCTATAGCGGTGCATGTACTGGAGGCTAGTACGGTTTGTCACGGACCCAAGCCTCTCGGCCATACAGGGGTCGTGGTGTCTAGAGAGGTGGCGGGGGTGACCATGTAGCATGCATGCACATTTGCATTCGATGCGCGGTGCATCGTTGGAGATATATTTGCATACATGCCTAGTAGATACTAGTTGCATGTGTTTGTGGTATGTTGCATTTGTTTGCGATATGATTGTTGCATATGGTTGTCATGCTGCATACATGTCATTTATTTTACATGTATTTGCAGTCGTATTTATAGTGCACAGGTGTCACGAGTAGGTTTGTTGCAGATATGGTGCGTTTACTGACCATTGTACCAGGTGTTGTTTCCAGATTGGGTATGTATCTATCATTATGTCGGTTGTGGTTTGTACAGTATGTATGTCAGGTTAGTAGGTCTGATATGTTCAGATGCATTGATTATGATGGTAGGATCATGTTCTTTATTCCCTACTGAGACTGTATACTTTGATCTCCATGTTTGTTATTGACCATGCACTATCTTGTCTATTACCCGCTGAGTTACCTATACTCACCACCGTATGTATACATTGATGTTTCCAGGTAGATGGTTGGAGTGTCGCTCGGAGTATCCTGTCTGCCGGGTCCTACGTCACATCCGAAGACTGTGTTCGTTTTCTATTGTATATTCCTTTCTTATTCGTGGCATTGTATTTGTTTTTAGCCATGTGGCTATCTTATTCTTTTGGTGTTGTATTTGTGTTTAAGCCGTGCCGGCATGCATTGTATTTATTTGTGTTGTGTGGGCTTTCCTTCATTTTTTCGCTGTGTTTTTGTACAGCCGTGTGGGCTGTTATATATATAACTGCGTGGTTGTGATTGTTTCTTTCCAGCCGTGTGGGCTGTTATTATAACTGCGTGGTTGTGTATATAAATATTCCAGCCGCATGTGGCTGATGTATTTTGCTTGTAGTGATGCTTCAGATTGTCACCGGTACAGGGGAGATGCTGTCGGATTTTTGTCTGGCAGAGACTCCTTTAGGGGCATGACAATTTAGTGGTATCAGAGCAGGTTTACGATACTTGCTATGCGTTTTGGATTTTCGAGATTTATCTGATACCAATTTTTGGTATCAGAGGAGGTACAATGCCTATTATTCGTGTTTTGGATTTCGTGATTCGGTTTTCTTGATGTGACTTTTCGGGTTTTGGGACCAGGCAGCAGCAGGACATCTCCAGGCTATAGGAGGTATGTTTGCATATTGTTATCATACATTTCTGTTGGTGTGTGTATTGTTGCCCATATAGTTATGATATGTGTTAGTGTTCTCTTGTTAGTACTTACCTATTTGTTTGTAGCTTGCATTGCATGTGTTGGGTCAATCACTGATCACGGTTGACCTAATGGAGATCAAGGATTACAGTCTCAAGGGATTTGTTATATCATACTACCATTTGTGTTAGTTACTGCTACTATTAGTTGGTTGAGATTTAGAGTCACATACCAGTCTCGGTTATCATTAGTTGTGTAGTGAATGATATCTGTATACCCATGTTGACTCAGTTAGTAGAGTACCGACTTACTCCTGTTGAGGATTGATTTACTTGGTTGACTTGTGTAGTTATGGTTTGACTTATTACCCTTGCTGACTTGGACAGGTGGGGTTTGACTTATCTTAGTTGGTTTTGTGATCCTATTAGTTCGGTCAGTAGAGGATCGATTTACCCTTGTTGACTTGGGTAGTGGTGCATCGATTTTACCTTAGTTGCTTTTGACGAGGATTGATTTATCCTTATTAGATTAGTTAGTTGACGATCGATTTATTTAGCAGTTCGATCATTAGGGTATCGTCATACTCTATTTTTAGAGATTCTGATCCTTGGGGTTACTTGTGTTGGGTTAGATATTTGGGAGACTCACTTGAGTACGTGACTTGTACCGTCATGGGTAGGACTAAGTTAGCCGTATACCATTGTCGGCTTGGTCAGCCTGTAGAGGGTTGTCGTATCCTATTCCATGGGGACTTTGACAATGGACTGTTTGTACCTGATAGGATGACTTAGAAGGTACATTCGGATAGGAAACCTCCACTGAGGTGGAAAAGGGTAAAGCTACCTGCTTAACATTTATGAGATGGATCCATTACTAGGGTGTATGAGTTGGAGAGTACATTTGGATATATGATTTGTACTAACATGAGAGAGTTGAAGTTAGCTACTTAACCTTTACATGACCCGGTACCACGTGAAGGAAGAAGCAGGGAATGCTTTTTGGAGATCAGGTCATCACTTAGTGATTCCCTTGAGGTGTTTTGGAGAGAGAGTACTTCTATACTTCTTTCAGTAGTATGGTGGTTGATAAGGCGATGATTAATCGACTCGCTTAACGTTGTTCCATGGGAGATCCTGACTCATTGATTGAGCAGATATGATTAGATATCCTTGACGTACTTAGTGATATGTAGCCCGTAATGGTGCGGAGGAAATGATATTAGTTGAGTAATACCTAGGAGGTCCGTCTGTAACTAGGTATGATTTCAGATGACGATCTTCGAGGGGTAGAGCGTCGATTGACAGATATTTTGATCAGTTATTTAGTTGTAGTGTTCCTCTATGTTTGTGTTCATTGCTTGATACTGGAGGTTACTGAGCCTCAGATGGAGCAATCACAGTAATAAGGGGTACAAGACAATGGTTAGACGACTTAGCTAACATTGTCTCTATCAAGTAACTCAAGACCTTGATCACGTGATCATTGTACCAGATCTTGTAGTCTATTTATCATATTAGAAGGTTTGATCGTTTATCGATATTTGTCGAGGGACATTTATGGGATGATTATGAGAGTTGTGGAGATACTTTCTAGATGGGTAGACTCTTAGTCAAAAGGTTGTGTGACCCTTTGACTTTGGATTGATCTTCTTTTACTATGGATATATGAGTATCTAAGAGGATGAGATGATGAGATTTGCCAGACCTTTTGGATACATTTAGTATGTTGGTAGTGGGGGTTGAAGGTTGAATACTTTCCTGTTACTCTATCATTGTTTAGGAGACTATCTAGTATGATTGATTGATATTGAGGATGATTTTGATTCGTGGATATTGTGAGATCATGTGTGGTGATATGCTATTTGTTGATGATTTATTAGTGGATATATGACTTGATGGTCTATTATTAGTGTTTGATGTTGATAGTGACATGAGGAGTGATATGCCTGTGATATATATGGATTGGTTGATTTGTAGTTGATGATTAGACTACATTCTTATTGTTGGAGACCTTACGGTTGAGTGAGTCTGTTATACGGATATTATGAGTCCTTGGTTTTTACCATTTAGGCTTACAGTGCCCTCGATGTTTTTATGGACTCGATATATTTGGTATTCATAGGGTGGTTTGGATCAGTTTTCATTGTCCTTATTGGCAATGTTGTGATCTATTCCCAATCCGAGGTGGATCACGTACACTAGCTTCGCATAGTTCTAGAGATGTTTCGACGGGAACATCTATATGTGAAGTTAGTAGTACGTATTATGATTGTCTTTTACGAGTTTTTGGGACACGTTGTGTTTAGTAGAGGATATCAGTGGATCCACAGGAGATAGAGGTTGTTATCAGTGGGGAGTAGTCGTAGTCTATACAGGAGACTCGCAGCTTCCTTGATCGGACTAGATGTTATCGGAGATTGATTGAGGGTTTCTCCAGTATTGTTATGCCGTTGACTGGACTATTCAGGATGAGTATGGAATTTTCCTTGATAGACGCTTACGAGATCAGTTTTGGGAGTTGGACGAAAAGTTGTTAACTGCACCGTCTTAGTTATGCTTTTTAGTGTAGACGGATTTGTACTCTACACAGATGTATCGTATCTGGGAGTTGGTGCAGTTTCGATATAGCATGAGCGGAGTAGTCTCGTGCTAGTAGTGAGAATTCTCGTGTAATGAGAATGAGATTCTTGATTTTCAGGGAAGGTCATGTGTGTTCCCGAGTCACTTCTTATCAGGGAGGAGTTACTGTAGGAAACACATTGATCTGGATTTGCACTACATTCGAGTGACATATGATGTGTGGAGGCATTGGAGTATTCTTATTGGTGGAAAGATATGAAGACAGACCTCGCGGATTTTGTAGCTTGAGGTCTAGTGTGTCAGCACGTGGAGGCTGAGTATCAGAGACTAGCAGGATTGTCTCTGTTGATTTGGATACTAGAGTAGAGTTGGGAGCATGTTATGACGGATTTTATTGTGGGATTATCTTGAACATGGTGATGATATGATGGTTTGAGTAATCATTGTTGGATGATGATTTTGCTCCCTAGCTATCGATTGGTAGGACGGATTCTTGTGGATCGAGTAGTAGGATAAGACTCTAGAGAGATTATCGGACCTCATGGTACATCTCTGAGTATTGTTTTGGATGGAGATCAGTGATTTCATGTCATGGTTTTGACTGTGGTTACAGCAAACTTTGGATTAGGAGTTTCACTTTAGTATAGATTTTCGTCTCAGACTGATGGATAGTTTGAGCGCTCTATACATGTGTTGGAGGATTTATCGGTAGTGGATTTTGGATTTCAGAGATATGTTTATGATACTAGGGTTGGAGATTTGTTTATGATACTTGGATGAGTGGCATATAAGTATATGATTTGGATGTTACCCTTGGAGGAGGATCCTTGAGTTGACCAGTAAATTTGGGGACCAAATTTTTATTAGTGGGGGAGAATGTAAAATACCATAAAATTTATAATAATTATTATTGGACGAAAAATCTTATTGGATTTTTCTGGAATTTTTAGAATTTTTCCGGGATTTAAACGGAGTCCGTATGACCCGTTTTGAGGGGATAGATTTAGGGTACAGTGAAAGCCTGTTTGGAATACCCATTATGTGGGAGTTGATTAAGTGGTTAACTTAGAGGTTAATTAGATTAACCTAAGTATTTAATTAAGATCTTTAAATCCCTAAATCCCCGATTTCTTCTCCTCCTTCCCGATTCTGCCGAACCCACCTCCCTCTCCCGATTCTCTCTGCCCGAAACCCTTCTCCGGCGTTTCTCGCCTCACCGACGCCGAGCGCACGATCGCCGACCATCTTCCTTCAGGCGAGGTTAGGGCAAAGACTCCATTGGCTCCTCTTGCGATCCTTTCTTCTCCCCTCTCATGCGCGGGCGCCTGACACCGACGGAGAGCTCCCCTGCCGTGGTTCTGTCCTCGCCGAGTCGCCTGAGGAGGAGTTCCCGAATCTTGACGGCTCCGACCATCTCCGACAATGCGATCCTCTCTTAGGCTGTGCTTGTGCGCGTGCGGCAGTGACTCGGTGGAGTTAGGGCACGGCGAGGAGAAGGGATTCGCCTTGTTCCCCACGGATCGTGGCCCTTTTGGTTCTCCTCCTTGATCTGGTTACTGGTGGGCATTGCCGATCGTCACCAGCTAAGGTGGATCGCACGACATCGGCTGTAGGTGATCAATTAAGGTAAGGCTTTTTTTGGAAATGCTGTGGATTCAAGAATTATTGAGGAATTGGTTCCTGATTATAGTGTTCTTCTTGATCGGTTGAGAGGAAGCATCGGGTCGGTGTACTGTGGACTCTCCTTGTTGCCGGTCACTGCCCTCTCCAACTCTTGCAGCTGTGGAGGTCACGGGTGAGGATGGAGGTTCTGTTGAGGTGTATTTGTAGCTGCTAGACAATGGGTGTAGAGCTGTGAGGTACTGGATTGGCTGATATATCTTAAGGTAAGTGTTTACCACTAGTTTTCTTATTAGGTCTGCTTTGTTTTGGGTGAACATGGAAGGTTGAAAGAAGGATTAAGGTGTTACTTGTAGTGGTAAGTTGTTGCGTTTTGGTTAATTAGTTGTTGATGGTGATTGGTTGATATAGTTGGTTATGTGATTATTCTTAGGATCATTGGATTGGTTATGTGATTATTCTTAGGATCATTGGATTGATTATGTGGACGAATTATACATGTTGGATTCATGATGTTTAGTGGTTGATTTAATGGATTAAATGATTGGATGATTCTCGTATTTGGAAGTATTGTGATATGTTGATTTAGGTGAGTTTTGAAAATTAGTTTCATTTCTACATTTGTTGGGATTAGTGGAGATGATTGTAGAAATTGATTTAAGGTGCATTGTGTCGATTGATGAATTGTGGATTATGGTTGGATTTAGAAAGAGGGGAATTTAAGGATGGACCTATCATCTACTTTGGTTTGGATCGTTGGGTGGAAACTAAACAGGGTTACCTAATCGACGTAAGATTAGGTTTTGAATTTAGTTTGTTGTTGATTATGTGATTAGCTACACATTATATATATACCATGTGATTCGCAGGACTTGGGTTTGGGACGAGCATCGCGAAGTGGAATTGATTTATCTGACGCGGTCGACAGATAAAGGCGGGTATTTCTTCCTTGCCTCTATGTAGATTTTATTGAGCTTAGTGCATGGTTTTATGTGATGGTTTAGGATGTTTTATCTTATATCGTGCTCGTTTGTTGCTTTCCTGCTTGATACCGATGCTTGACCCTTGTGATGATCTATTTAATTCTTATACAGTCTACACTTTGGATTATCTATACTCTGTGGTATTTGTGTACATGTAGAGTATGTATGGTAGGGGTTACTTCATTGGTGGTATTCATATGAGGCTTGTCCATCCGTATGTCGTGTATACTTCTGTCCGGTGTGATGATTGGAGTTGTGTTGATTGTATGTCTGTGGTTTATACACGTATTTGATGTGTTTTTACTGGAGGATACATGTTGATTGTACACGTGGGGTTGTGTAGTTGTGTCTGTTGAGGTTATTGGAGATTTTTGGTTGACTATACATGTGTAGTTATATACATATGTTTGGTGGGATATATGGAGGTATCATGATGATTATACTCATGTTGTGGGACACTTAGGTGGATTTAGAGTTGCATGGATGATGACGGTGTCCGTATCATGATTATATATATATATATCATCATGTTTATCATTCATGGCATACTGACGACTATCGTCTCCCTTGTAGTTGAGAGGGTTGTCAGTCCTTTATAGCCATCCATTCGGCCACTGATGGAGAGTGGTAGTTTGGAGTGGAGCTAGTCCTGTCGCGCTTACTCCGCCGCTCAGTGTTTCTGTCAGCCTCGACCACAGTTGTCAGAGGGTTAGAGATGTGAGTGGTCTGGGACCCTTAGCTATGTAGTTATATAACTACTTAGCTGACCGTCCGCTTCGGCCGCCTATAGCAGTGCATGTACTGGAGGCTAGTACGGTTTGTCACGGACCCAAGCCTCTCAGCCATACAGGGGTCGTGGTGTCTAGAGAGGTGGCGGGGGTGACCATGTAGCATGCATGCACATTTGCATTCGATGCGCGGTGCATCGTTGGAGATATATTTGCATACATGCCTAGTAGATACTAGTTGCATGTGTTTGTGGTATGTTGCATTTGTTTGCGATATGATTGTTGCATATGGTTGTCATGCTGCAAACATGTCATTTATTTTACATGTATTTACAGTCGTATTTATAGTGCACAGGTGTCACGAGTAGGTTTGTTGCAGATATGGTGCGTTTACTGACCATTGTACCAGGTGTTGTTTCCAGATTGGGTATGTATCTATCATTATGTCGGTTGTGGTTTGTACAGTATGTATGTCAGGTTAGTAGGTCTGATATGTTCAGATGCATTGATTATGATAGTAGGATCATGTTCTTTATTCTCTACTGAGACTGTATACTTTGATCTCCATGTTTGTTATTGACTATGCACTATCTTGTCTATTACCCGCTGAGTTACCTATACTCACCACCGCATGTATACATTGATGTTTTCAGGTAGATGGTTGGAGTGTCGCTCGGAGTATCCTGTCTGCCGGGTCCTACGTCACATCCGAAGACTGTGTTCGTTTTCTATTGTATATTCCTTTCTTATTCGTGGCATTGTATTTGTTTTTAGCCATGTGGCTATCTTATTCTTTTGGTGTTGTATTTGTGTTTAAGCCGTGCCGGCATGCATTGTATTTATTTGTGTTTTTCCGCTGTGTTTTGGTACAGCCGTGTGGGCTGTTATATATATAACTGTGTGGTTGTGATTGTTTCATTCCAGCCGTGTGGGCTGTTATTATAACTGCGTGGTTGTGTATATAAATATTCCAGCCGCATGTGGCTGATGTATTTTGCTTGTAGTGATGCTTCAGATTGTCACCGGTACAGGGGAGATGCTGTCGAATTTTTGTCTTGCAGAGACTCCTTTGGGGGCGTGACATTATCTGTCGAGGACCGACTTGCACGTCTCAAGGCTTACTCCTCTCAAACAAGACGGCTTATGCTGGATGAGTTCCGCATGCTTCGTATAGACATAGCTTTCGACTTTGCCTCTCTTCATAAGGGACAGCCTGCTCCCGAGCAACCTCTTGCACCACCTCCAGCTGACGACCCTCCAGCCAATGATCCTACTTATTGATACTATCTTTTCATGGGTTGTACTTTGGACTTTGAACACAGACACTTTCATCTGCTACTATTATCTAGTTAAACTTTTGTCGATTAGAATTTAGTTACACAACCTAACTTTCTGCGTACTAGTTTTTATTATAAGTTACTTAGTTTTGCACATCTAGTTAAACTCTTGCTTAGTTTCTTTTATTTAAATTCTAGGAAAAATAATTTTTCAAAATCCCAATCTTATTATTTTTTCAAAATTTGGACTTAGCCTAGGATCTTCCCCTTAGATATCATGGTCCCCTAGTTTCAGCCAGAGCATCTCACAAACACCTTAGGATTAATTTGCTTATGTTTGAAAGAAACTTAGAATGGCGTGAGATGTATTGGGTACAACCTGGACTCTAGAATGCCTATTTCTGTGCATCATAGTGAGTCTGGACGTTAAAAACCAACATTACAGTAATCAAGTTAAGTTATCCAACCCTAATCAAATCTAACTAGATTTTGAACTTAACTTGACTAACCAAGTGAAAACTATTGCCCTCTAGGTATTCAGCCAGTAGCTAAAGGTTAGACAGTTGGTTAAAGATATTAAAATTTCAAGTTGACTCATGCTTGCACCTTAGGGCTCTGATACCTCACTAAAGGAAATTGGTTAATTTGAAAATCCATTTAACTTAACTCATGCTTAGACATTAGGTTCTTAAATTATTCCTCCTCCTTTTCCTTTAATTTAAAATTCTTTATTCGTCTAAATATTTTATGACTTTGATAGCCGTCTTCAAAATTAACTAAGTCAAATCAAAAGATTTTTTAACCTTTTTTAAGCTTTTAAAAATTATTCGAAAAGCGTTTTGAAATTAATGCTTTTTAAAAGGCTTTAAAAATTTTAACGAAAATATTTTCAACAAAGCCTTTCGAAACTAGCTAAGTCATTTTTAATTGCAAAACTTAAACTTACTATTTTCAAAACTTGCCTCTCGAAAATCGTTTGTTTTAATTTTTCAAAATTTAACCTCAATTTGTACAAATTTTGGCTAAGTAAAAGGAGTTGTTCAAAACTAAAGAAAATGTCAATTTAGCTATCTTTCGGTTCAAAGAAAAATCTTTTTAGCTAAATTACTAAACTTTTCTTAAAACCAACTTCGTGTTTAAAATATTTCTTCTACTTTAATTTGCTTACATCAAAAACAAGTTTTTACTTAGCAAATTTCACTTACAAGTTGTTTTAAAATGTTGTTTTAAAAGTGTAACTTTTTTAAAAATGTAATTTATTGGTTTTAAAAACTTAGTCCTTTCATCTTGTCTTTTCCCTACAAAAGTTTTTTGATATATCGCAAACGGGGAGAGTAGGACAAATTCAAATTAAGGAGAAGAAAAGGAGAGCTCTTATTAAGGGGGAGCCTTAGACATTTAGCTTGCTTACGTTCTTACTTGAACTTTTTACTTAAAAAGCTTGCTTTTATTTATTGATACATTCGTTTACTTATGCCTGTTTTACTTAACTTTGAATTTAAGTTGTCATAATCAAAAAGGGGGAGATTGTTGGTGTTGGAAGCATCCGACGATCGAACCAGTATTTTGATAATGACAAAGGATTCAAAGTTAAGGTTATGTTGTGATCTAACAGTTTGAATGAGCTTACAGGAAAGTCCTAACCGATGTTAGGTAGGTGGAAAACCCTAGGGGGTGGTAACCCTAGGTCATAGGGGGTTGTAACCCCATATGGAAAGTCTTGGTGGGTTGAGGGCTTCAAGCAAAAGTCCTAGGGGGTGGTAACCCTAGGTGGAAAGTCTTGGTGTCGCGAACCAGGTGGAAGACTGACGAGTCGGGGAGCGGGCGTCCAACAGAAAGTCCGGAAGCATCGAGCACTGAGTAAAAGTCCAGTCGATCTGGAGGATCACACTGGCAATAGGTAACTCTCCTGAGAGGAGTAGGTGAGGACGCGTTCCCTGCAGAGAGAACAGTAGGCGTCGGGTCGACCTAGGGTTTCCGGTTGGAAATCCGAAGTCAGACCCGGACAGCCCAGAGATTATCAAACACCTTTCTTATCATATTTATGTGTGCTAACCTTGTCTTGCAGGGTATATGTGTATTTTGTGGACTAACACATTGTGCAAGGATAAAAGAGCACACTTCACCTCGGATGAACAATACCTTAGGCGCCTCCATGGAGCTTGGAGGCGCCTCAGGTACAAGGTGGTGTTGGAACCCCAAGGTTGTTTTGGTGTGATCAACAAGTTAAGTTAGGTCCTGCGTTGTATTTAACCTTGTGTCTAAGTGTGCAGGAGCTTAGGAGCACAGGTACTCGAGCGGAAGACGCAGCTAGCGAGAAGGACAGCACGCTGTGCGTCCGAGGAACGAGGCGCTGCGGAAGAGTACACCGGCGGACGAGAAGGAAGCGCGCGGTGGTTCCGAGGGACGAAAGCCGAAGCGGAAGATTGCTCGGGGAGCAAGAGACGCAGCTAGCGAGAAGGTCGACGACCGAGGGACGAAGACTGCGGATGAGTACGCTAGCGGACGAGAAGGAAACACGCGGCAATTCTGAGGGACGAGAAGCTGGAGGGAAGCACGCTCGAGAAGACCGGAAGTTGGGTTCGGGTGAGCCCTTTTCCGGAAGGCAGAGATCACCCAAACGAGCGGATCCGGAGCGGAAGAACCGGACCGAAGCGGGACTGAACCAGAGAAGCGGTCCCGGATGAAAAAGTCAACACTGTTGACTTTGGGCTCCGGGGCGCCCGGACCCCTCCGGGGCGCCCAGAACCCTTCCGAGCGCCCGAAACAGTAATTTTGACCAGATCGAGAATTATCTCGATCTGAACGTTGGGGGATAAATTTTATCCCTCGCAGGGCGCCCGGAACCTTTCCAGGCGCCCCGACCAAGGCTATAATTATAGCCTTGGTCCAGAAGCTTTTCATCAGTTCAGAAATTGTAACAACACTTGTGTGCTTCCACTGCTTTGATTAGCTTCATTCTTTTTGTTCCTACACTGCTGTAAATGAGGCTTCTCCGCCTGAAGGAGTTCTTAGTGCAACCATCTTCCTTGGATTAACAACCTCCCCAGTTGTAACCAAGTCAAATCCGGTGCCTCGTTTTTATGCTTTATTTTCTGCTTAATCTATTTCTCAAGTGTTAGATTAATTGTCCGAGAAAGGGTTGTGTTTTACTCAGGGCTATTCAACCCCCCCTTCTAGCCGGCCCAACGGTCCTACAAGTGGTATCAGAGCCGAGACGCTTCAGGAGGACTAACCGCCGAACGAAGCAACGAGATGGCCGGATCTAACATCCACCCGCCAAAATTCGAGGGGGACTTTGCAAGCTGGAAGAAGCACATGGAGGTATTTTTCAGTACCAATTTTGATTTATTATTAATAATGGAACTCGGTTTTGAAGCTCCCGAGGGCAAAACAAAAAGTCAATGGACAAAGAAAGAGCAGGCCGAGTATGTGGCAAACAAGAAAGCAGAATTCCATCTGCTAACCGTACTTCCTCCACAAGAAGTCAACCGTGTCGGCACCTACAATTCGGCAAAGGAGCTTTGGGAGAAGTTCCTTGAATTACACGAAGGAACATCCGAAGCCAAGCTTGCGAGACGGGACTTACTTCGCAACCAGCTCACCAACCTCCGTCTTGAAGAAGGTTAAACAATTGCACATCTACACTCGAGGATACAGGAGCTCATCACCGGACTTTCGAATCTCGGAGAAGAGGTAAGTAACCGAGATTCGCTCAGGTACGCCTTAAATTCCTTCCCTAGAAATTCAAAATGGGCATCATTAGTAGATGCCTTTTACATTTCGAAGGACTTAGAAAAAATTTCATTAGAAGATTTTTTTTCAACATTTGAAGTGCATGAGTCAAGATGTGCAGGAATGAGAGAGCCAAAGAACAACGTCGCCCTCAAAGCTTCGAGAGACGAACCTGAATCGGAATCTTCTCTCGACGACGAGGAAATGGTAATGATGGTAAGACGATTTAAGAAGTTATATAATTCTAGAAAAACTAACCATCCACAGGGTAGAAAGAAAAGAACGATCCGCTGCTACCATTGCGACGAAGAAGGACAACTGCCCCAAGCTGAAGAGCAAAGACAAGGAAAAGGGTAAGAAGCCTATCCAAAAACGAAAGGCCCTGAAGGCGACGTGGGACGATACGTCGTCCGAATCGGAAGTCGAAGCATTCTCCGGACTCGCACTGATGGCGAGTCATCAAGACGACGACTGCGATTCAAGATCTTCCGAAATGAGCATCGAGAGCATCGATGAAGGGGGAAACACGTCGGAAGAAAGCAGCAGCTCAGGGGGAGAAACGGACAACGAGATCGACAAGGTAAGTCAGGTACGATCTCTTCCTCCCGATAAAATGTTTAAGTTCGTTAAACTTTTAACAAAAGACTGCTGCAAATTAGAAAGTGAAAATAAAAATTTAAAAGTAATTCTAGCTAAGTCTTGTCCTTTAGAAGAATTTGATAAATTAAAATTGAAAAATGAAAAATTGGAATTAGAAAATCAAAATTTGAAAATTCAAATAGATAACTTAGAAAACTATGCATGTTCATCTAAAACCAATTTTAGAAGATTTAATAATTTAAATTGGTACTTTAAATATCACCCGGGACAAATTAGGAACATTTCAAGGAAAAATGTCTCTAAAAACTTTTTAGTTAATCCAGTAGGTTGGAACCTATATTGGGTTCCTAAATCATGCTTAAATTGATTTTAAAATTAAAATTAGCGCTTTAAGTGAGAAAAATAAAGAATTTCCTTATGAGGCTTTGTCTTAGGAAGTGGTTGTTGCTCCAATAACCAAGAAGGCCTAGTGCCTCGCCACGACCTGGAAGCCAAAATATTGAAATAAATGTTTAATTAACTTACTAATAAAGCATTAATACAAGAATTAATTAGTGCTAGAAAAAGGTTATTCAAAACATTTTATTTCAAATTAGAAATTGACTTACTTAGATTTTTTTTACTAAGTCAATTTTTTTTTAAAAAAAAAATTGTACGTTAGGATTTTTTAAAATTTAAAAATATTTTTTTATTTTTTTAAAATATTCTCAAGAATCATTTTTTTTTCAAGTTAAGAATTTCTTTGAAACTAGAAATCTCAGCTTAAATTACTTAGAAAAATTTTCTAAATTTCTTAAAAAACTTAGAAATTTTTTTAGAAATACTTTTTCTAAGTCTTTAACCCTCAGATTATTTTTCTTGGAACCCCATTTTTTTTGATCAAAGGGGGAGAAGGGAAAGTATAAGTCTAGGGGGAGGTAAATAGATTTAATTTGATTTTATCTTTTCTATCTTTTTACACTTAAATTGCAAATTAAGTTAATTTACTTAATGTTATTTTATGTCTATTTTACCCTAACTTAACTTGGGTTGATCACACCAAAAAGGGGGAGATTGTTGGAACCCCAAGGTTGTTTTGGTGTGATCAACAAGTTAAGTTAGGTCCTGCGTTGTATTTAACCTTGTGTCTAAGTGTGCAGGAGCTTAGGAGCACAGGTACTCGAGCGGAAGACGCAGCTAGCGAGAAGGACGGCACGCTGTGCGTCCGAGGGACGAGGCGCTGCGGAAGAGTACACCGGCGGACGAGAAGGAAGCGCGCGGTGGTTCCGAGGGACGAAAGCATAGCGGAAGATTGCTCGGGGAGCAAGAGACGCAGCTCGCGAGAAGGTCGACGACCGAGGGACGAAGACTGTAGATGAGTACGCTGGCGGACGAGAAGGAAACACGCGGCAATTCCGAGGGACGAGAAGCCGGAGGGAAGCACGCTCGAGAAGATTGGAAGTTGGGTTCGGGTGAGCCCTTTTCCGGAAGGCAGAGATCACCCAAACGAGCAGATCCGGAGCGGAAGAACCGGACCGAAGCGGGACTGAACCAGAGAAGCGATCCCGGATGAAAAAGTCAACTGTGTTGACTTTCGGGGTCCGGGGCGCCCGGAACTGACCGGGGATGAAAAAGTCAACTGTGTTGACTTTCGGGGTCCGGGGTGCCCGGAACTGACCGGGGCGCCCGGACCCCTCCGGGGCGCCTGGAACCCTTCCGGGCGCCCGGAACAGTAATTTTGACCAGATCGAGAATTATCTCGATCTGAACGTTGGGGGATAAATTTTATCCCCCCCAGGGCGCCCGAAACCTTTCCAGGCGCCCCGACCAAGGCTATAAATATAGCCTTGGTCCAGAAGCTTTTCATCAGTTCAGAAATTGTAACAACACTTGTGTGCTTCCACTGCTTTGATTAGCTTCATTCTTTTTGTGCCTACACTGCTGTAAACGAGGCTTCTCCGCCTGAAGGAGTTCTTAGTGCAACCATCTTCCTTGGATTAACAACCTCCCCGGTTGTAACCAAGTCAAATCCGGTGCCTCGTTTTTATGCTTTATTTTCTGCTTAATCTATTTCTCAAGTGTTAGCTTAATTGTCCGAGAAAGGGTTGTGTTTTACTCAGGGCTATTCAACCCCCCCTTCTAGCCGGCCCAACGGTCCTACAGGTGGAGGCTGTCTGCGAGAAGGAGCTGGAGGCGCCTTCATGGGGACTGAAGGTGCCTTGGACCGCGGCTTAGAGGCGGCTTGGAATGGCGTTGAAGGTGCCTTCAAGTGGATAACAAGCAGCGGTCAAAGCCCGATCGACAGCGGCTGAGTCGGGATAAAATCTTGGGTTGGAGGCGCCTTGGAGCTTAATGGAGGCGCCTTGAACACCCTTTATAAGGATGTCTCGAGGCAGCAATAAAGACAACACCTTATAAGCCATCCTTGTGTAACAAGTTGCTAACGAGACCTTCCGACAAAGTCACAACTTGACGCCGACGACCCGGAGCTCAGAATCTTCAATTTTCTACTATCGTTGGTATAATTTAGTTGTCTCTTTCTTCATTATTGCACTTCATCTTGTAAACACTTTAACAAAATTATAGTTGTTGGCCAACATAAAATGCTTAACGAGTGTGGGCCTTGGAGTAGGAGTAGCCACAGGCTCTGAACCAAGTAAACGACCTGTGTCTTTCTGTGTTTGTTGTTTATTTTATTCCACTACGTTATTCGAGTTTTACGATTCCGAAACAAGTGAAGCCACGAGCGCTATTCACCCCCCCTCTAGCGCTTCTCGATCCAACAAAGCATAGGTGAGTGAAGGATGATAGATTCTAGGATTTTAGTTTCGTTATGATATTAGTTAATGTCTCTATGCATTATTTATCTACCTAACTGCATACTTACACTCTTATAGGAATTCTAACTAAAGTCTAACACAACTCCTATGCAAGTTTTACCGAAGAGTTTACCTAAGTTTTAACACAATTAATAAATACTTCTTAGATCCTAGATCTAGAGATCTACTTTATTGCTAAGAAAATACAACTAAGAGACAAGAAATTAGGCAATCTACAACTCAAAACATAAAGAGAAGAGAAGAGAAGACTTATCCATGTAGCATCAATCTTCTTTAATGTAATCCTTGCTCTGGAGGTGAACGAATGGATGAAGGTGGAAGATCTAGGGTTCCCCCAAGGGGGAATACCCTTCTCCAAGGAATGAGGGCAAGCCCCAAGCCAAAGATGAGTAAAAAGGGGAGAAACTCCTTAAATAGGGCAGCGCATAGGCTTGGCATGATCCCTGCCATGACCGCGGGGAATCCACATGGCCAAGGTCGACCTCAGCTCTGGTCTGATGGCACATCCATGTGGATTCACATGGCCATGTACTATCTTGTCTATAGAAAATCCACATGGTCGTGTGGAATCCACATGGACACGGTCTACTCCCTCACTGGAAACCCACACGACCATGTGGATCCACACGGCTAGGGCATTCTTCTTCTCTTCTTCAAGTCATGGTTGTGTGGAATCCATATGAACAAGTGCTTTCTCCTCTCTGGCAAGTGGCATGTCCATGTGGAATCCACACGGTCATGCCCTTTTTCTTCATTTGTTCTCCAAGTCACCTATATGAATCATTTTTGCTCCAAAAGCACACCCTGCCAATTAAAACAATACAAAGAGTATATCTCTGAATAAAAAGAGTGGAAATATGACATTATAATGAAATATGGTGCAATAAATATAGATTATGCTCATGAAATACAAGTAGATGTGCGTTAAAGTATACATAAAAGTGTATATAATCTACACACATCATATCCCTGGACTTAAAGTTTTGCTTGTCCTCAAGTAAAAATTGCATCTAAACTCATGTGGCTAAATAGTGCATCATAATATCTAGCAAGTCAATCTAATCCTATCAAATGATTTCATTGGTGAGCAAGATATTAAAGTTGTTTGAGTATGTCTTAAGATATAGTTCTCCTTGCGCAGTGCAATAGTGGCCTAAGTATTTTCAAGTTTTAATTCCTAATCCTATTCAAGTCATAATAAAAATATGTTCCTTATGCTTCTGGTGATAAGCACTTATCTGCTACAAGTATGGTTCATATATCTAAAACTGCACAAGTAATGTGTTACTGTAAGAGCACAGTTGTCGTCAAGTAATAAAATTTATATAAGTCGATCCCACGAGGATTGAAGATCAAATGCTAATCAATTTTGCACTTTGAATTTAACTATATAAAATTGATAATTGTTTGTATTGGGTTTTCAAGTAAGACGTGGAAAAAATAAAAGAAAGATAATTGAGGAAGTTCTTAGTTCAAAAGATGTTCTAGACCATTGGTTTCAATATAATGGTGAATGTTGTTCAATGAATTCACTCATTCCTAGTTCTCCACTTGTATGTTTGCAAGATAGTCCAAATTATTATCAAATACCACCCTACGATGATGTATCAGAGTACTTCCCCTACCAGTAACCAAGTATGCCATCAAGTGAAGAAATAACTTAGAGAGTCCGGGTTTTCAGGAGAGAACCTCCTGCCACAAGGCTCCCCTGGGTGTACATCTCTAGATTACATAGGTCATTTGCGTAGCATATGGTTAGGGAAAGTCAATTAGGTCAAGTAATAGACTTATCCATACATAGAATTGTTCTCCCTTAGGAGGTTATGTTCTATATAGAAGGATAGTTTCCTTAGCTACTTAACGTTAAACAAGTATCCTAAGGCCATGACAAGCTATATCAGAACGTACACTTAAAAGAAACAACAATTTATGCATTAATTTAATGAAAATTCAAGTTCATACCTAGACATGGATACACAGGAATGTATCTAACTCAGAAATTAGATCTACACATACAAAAATTTAATCTAGATAGATAAATTCATGTTCATAAGGAAAGCCTACTTGCTAGCATTTCATAAAATAGAACAAGTGCCATACAAGCTTCATCAAACAAGAAAGTTGGCAATTCAATAGGGTTTACAACATCCACACATTACAACTACTTCCTACGCCCTAGAACAATAGAAATCTACTCCATAATTAGAAAAACTATACTCCAAGAACTCAAATACATAAGAATTTCAAGAACCCTAAGGTAGGGAAGGAAAAACTTATCCTTGATGTCAAGTGAAGCCCTTGGATGCAAATCTTGGAATGTCGATGAGGATGGAGTAGTAGGATGGCCTCGGATCTCCACATGATGCCTCCTGGTGCAAGAATTTGACCTAAATGGTCCCTTCTTGCCTTGGATCTTCCTCCCCTAGGAAAAGGATGAAGTTCCCCTTATATAGAGGTGAGGGCATGGGGTGGTCGTGCCTTGGGACACGACTCCTGCCATTTGGCACAGGCAAGGCGACCCCTGGCTCTTTGGCAATGCCATTTGGCGCAGCTTGAGCCAAGCTAGTTCTAGCTCTGGTTACCTGGCTAAAGATTTCTCTAGCTTTTGGTTGTGCCAAATAGTGCGACCAGAATAGAGGCCGCTCTATTGAGACCTTCTAGGCCATGCCATTTGGTACGACTTAATCTTCAAACCTACATTTCTAGAGGCATGGTCATACCTCAAGGCACGGCTAAGTCCATTTCTATTATGGAAAAAGGCATGGGTAGGCTCCTGACCATGCCATTTGTCATGGCCTCTTCAAAATTGGCTAGAATAAGAGGCACGACTGTACCTCTAGGCACGACCACCCCTTGTTTATTGATGCTTGGATGCACACCCTGGGACATGGATGTGCCTTTGAGGCATGGTTAGGGGCATAGCCATGTAAAATCTCATGGTCAAGAGCTCAAAGTTATCTTCACTTTGATACTTGGAATGACCCATAACTCCAATTGAGCAAAAAATTATGACCGTTTTACTTTGCATCCGTGCGGTAGTCTGAAATCTGGCACACCCGTGCTTGAAGGAACGGGTGTGCCTTTTGCCCAAGTAGTTTTTTCTTGAAACTCCCCATGGCTATGTAATTTTTTCTTGAAACTCCCCATGGCCATGTTCCCCATCAAGTTATAGTCATGTGGGTGAAATTTGAGCACATTTTGACTTTATTTATACCCCAATATGCTTCGAGGAGCACGAGAATGTCGTTGGACATGATTGCTTGTTTTCTCTTCTGAAGTTACTCCAAAGTGTATTCTTCATTTGTTTTTGCTCTGAAAGGCATCCTTTTCATCCCAAAGTCCATCTTGAGGGAGACATGGCCATGAATTGGTGCATGGCTAGGTCTTAGTCTTTCTTCTAATGATCTTCTTTTGCATGCTTTGAATCCTTTTTCACTCCAAACTACTCCTGAAAATGAAAGACACTGAGCATATCTTTGGATATAAAATAGTAATTATGATGAAATATGATAGAAAAGGGTGCAAAATATATAGATCATAGACATGAAATATAAGTAGATGTGCATCAAATAGTACAAATTAACATATATAATATACCCACATTACACCCTAGACTTAAACCTTTACTTATCCTCAAGCAAACTCTGCAATCTAGAATCGCGAGCTAAAATATGTATCCCTAATGATTTCATTCAATTCCATCAAACAAGTAAAACTAATGAGGATAATCAATGATGATCTACAAGTAAGCATTTGATTGTTATCAAATAAAATTCTACAGTCTAGAAGCATGTGTAGGAGTAAGTGTGCCATAATCCTTGGTGACTCAATTTAACTCTATCGAACAATTTCAATAATGAGAATGATTATAAATAGATTTAACTTAGCCTAAGAATAAGTTCTCTGTGCTCAGTGTAAATCGTGGCCTAAATCTCTCAAGTATCAATTCCTAATCTTAGTCAAGTCATCATCAAACCATTGTTTCCTTTTATCTCCAGCAGTAAACATTGCTTGATTCCTCTTTCCTAACTCTACCCAAGGTTTAATGAATGTACTCAATATAAAGAGAAATCTAGCATTCATTTCCCTAGTAATCTAACTCGGTCTTAAAGGGACAAATAACTAGTTTCCACTCACGATAACAATTTTTCAATCCCTTATTTCATCATTTACTTCTCAATTTTTTTTTAATTAAAATTTTTTTTCTTCAATTTTATATTTGTAAAGATGCAACTGGTGGGATTTATATTTTTTTCAAATGAGCTTTAATGATTCAAGCATCAATCTAATAACCAAGATATAGTTAGGAAATCATTATGGGAATTCAAGTAATCATCAAGTTTAATGAATCATGACTAATTCCAGAACCTTCAACTATCAAGATAAGGCAAAGTGTAAAGAGATCCTTAAGATAGACTAGAATCAAATCCTTTCAATGAAATACAATGCTCATGTCCTGCTATTGAAGATAGAGAAAAATAGATCACTAAACATACAAGCACTAATAGCCTAACAAATTAAAATGAATCAAAACAATGAACATGTAAAAAATTTTATTATCAAACAAATGTCATGCTCATTTTGTTTCACTAGAGATAGAGACAATAAATCATTAAATATATTAGCACCAAAAAGCATAACTCATGATCTCTAGATAATAAACGTGCTAGAAGTTTACTCTTGGACAAGTCAGCAGCAATAGTATAGATAGTCTAACTCAAGCCACAATTTAACTAAGAAAGAAAATTTCAAAAGAAAACTATTACAAATTTAAACTAGAGCAAAATCTAAATTTTATTATCAAAATCTAAACTATAACCCAACACATATGCATCCAAGTATGCATCCCCCCAGACTTAAACTCTTCATTGCCCCAATGAAAACAAAGCCAAATTTAAAAAAGGGTTAAGGTTAAAGGAGTTACCAAGTGAGATGTGCTAAGTTAATTGGTCAATCAAGTTCTAAAATTACTCTAGTATCCTCAAGCCTCTTAAACAATGTATCCTGAAAAAGAAGTATAGACAAGAAAGACTAAGTAAAGGGATTAGGTTAAGAAAAGAGAAAAGAAAATAAACTGAAATAATAATAAGAAAGAAACTTGTGTTGCCTCCCAAGAAGCACTTGTTTTAGGTCCTAAGCTCAACCACTTATCATAGCCACCAAGCTTAAATCTTGACCTTAGAGGCATAAGATATTTTAGAACCTTCCTACATAAGGTTCTAAAATTTTCCTTAACTAATATGTCTCCCTTCAAAGGTTCATCATGAAATCGTCCATGTGAATCCTTTGCAATATGTTCCCTATAGCTAACATACTCAACAAAGAATTGGTTAGTAGCATTAGATATATTAAATAAAAGCATACTACTACCAATTAAAGGAAAAATTAAATCATTGAGCATGGGAGTTACTGAAGGAAATAAGTCCATTACATAAGTCCTTACATTATGCTTATCATCCATATCTGGTCATGCATCATCTATAAAATCAAATTGCTATGTGAACCAAGGAAATGATGGTAGGTGCATTGCCCCTACACTTCCTTCCATAATTTCATCAATAGCAGGCCAAAGGGAAGGCTCTTCTTAATTATTGACAATAGGAGGTATTGAAATTAGAGTAGTACACTCCTCTATCAGATTCTCTATTTCATTTTCCCCAAACTCAATTACATTATCATCATTCATCTCATCTGATTGAGCCTGGGAGGCTTTGAAGCTTTCCCACATTTCACATAATCTATCTTCTATGATGTGGGAAGATGCTTCTATATCTTGTTCATCAAGCTCATATTCATGTATAATGCTCATCTGAGGGTCCTCTTAAGTTGAGAGTAGAGTTGGAATTTCAATGTAAGATGAGTCTACATTGTTGCTCTTAATCATTTGCTTCATATCCACGAGCATTTGAGCATGACTGGTTAAAATTTCTTCCACCATATTTTCCAATCTCCCTTCTTAAGATAGTGGTTGAACTTCAATTATCGAGCCAAAATAATTCTACCTTCCTTCTTGTTAATTATTTTTAAACAAATTTTGAGGGTTCCTTCGGTTGGATATTTGTGATTGTGAATTTGAATAGGCTATTTCATTGAACTTTCTTTCAAGTTCTTCTAATGATTTCACTAGATTATTTATCCTTAAATAAGTTGCAATGGAATGCCCCATTACTTTACAAGTCTCACAATAACCTTGCTCCGGTAACTTATTGTAGTTGAGATGAGTACCCTACAAGGAACGATCAAATAGCGATGGACAAGTATTCTCCACATGACCTATTACAAAACAAATATCACAAAAGACAATATAAGAATTCATGTTTGCATTGTAGTTGAACCTATGAATTAGGGCAAACAGCTTCACCTTCAAGGAGTCTATGTCTATCTGAAAGGAAGTACATTAAAAACATATGGACAATAAGCAACAAAATTAAGAAAAATAACAAGAAATAAAATATAGGAAAGAAAATAAATGCAGAAAAGTAAATATCATGCAAAGATGAGAAAAAGGCATAAAGAATAATGAATGAAAGAATAAGGGATAGAGAATGAAGGTGCAAGAATAAAGGGTAATGAATAAATAATAAAGAATTAAAAAATTATTGTGTAGACAAACTCTAATGTAAAATAATTAGATTTAAACACTCAGTCCCCGACAATGGTGTCAAAAACTTGATGTGTTACCGTAAGCGCACGGTCACCGTTAAGTAATAAAATTTATATAAGTCGATCCCACTAAGACTGAAGATCAAATGCTAATCAGTTTTGCACTTCAAATTTAGCTAGACAAAATTGATAATTGTTTGTATTGGGTTTTTAAATAAGACATAAAAAAAATAAAAGAAAGATAATTGAGGAAGTCCTTAGTTTAGAAGATGTTCTAGGCCATTGGTTTCATTGTAATGGTGAATGTTCTGCAATGAATTCACCCATTCCTAGTTCTTCACCTGTATGTTTGTAGGATAGTCAAATTACTACTGAATACCACCCTGCGATGGTGTATCAGAGTACTTCCCCTACCAGTAACCAAGTATGCCATCAAGTGAAGAAGTAACTTAGGGTGTCTGGGTTTTTAGTAGAGAACCTCTTGTCACAAGGCCTCCCCTGGGTGTACATCTCTAGATTACGTAGGTCATTTGCGTAGCATATGGTTAGGGAAAGCCCATTAGGTCAAGTAATAGACTTATCCATGCATAAAATTATTCTCCCTTAAGAGGTTATGTTCTATATAAAAGGATAGTTTCCTTAGATACTTAACGTTAAAGAAGTATCCTAAGGCCATGACAAGCTATATTGGAACGTACACTCAAAAGAGACAACAATTTATGCATCAATTTAATAAAAATTTAAGTTCACACCCAGACTTAGACACAGCACAATGTATCTAACTCAAAAATTAGATCTACACATTGAAAAATATAATCTAGATAGATAAATTTATGTTCATAAGGAAAGTCTACTTGCTAGCATTTCATCAAATAGAACAAGTGCCATACAAGCTTCATCAAACAAGGAAATTGGCAATTCAATAGAGTTTACAATATCCAAACATTACAACTACTTCCTACATCCTAGAACAATAGAAATCTACTCCATAATTAGAAAAACTACAATCCAAGAAGTCAAATACATATGAATTTTAAGAACCCTAAGGTAGGGAAGGAAAAACTTATCCTTGATGTCAAGTGAAGCCCTTCGATGCAGATCTTGGAGTGCCAATGAGGATGGAGCAGTAGGATGACCTTGGATCACCCATATGACGTCTCTGGGGTGCAAGGATTTGACTTAAATGGTCCCTTCTTTCCTTGGATCTTCCTCCCCTATGAAGGGGATGAAGTTCCCCTTATATAGAGTTGAGGGCACAGGGTTGTCGTGCCTTGGGACATGGCCCATGCCATTTGGCACGGACAAGGCCACCCCTGTCTCTCTAGTCGTGCTGTTTAGCACGGCTAGAGCCAAGATAGTTTTGGCTCTGGTTACCTGGCCGTGCCATTTAGCATGGTCAAAGTTTTCTTTGGCTTATGGTCATGCCAAATAGCATGGCCAAAATAGAGTCTACTCCGTTCAGCCCTTCTGGGCTATGCCATTTGGCACGACCTAATCTTTAAACTTGTGTTTCTGGAGGCATGGCCATGCCTCAAGGCACAACTAAGTCCATTTCTATTCTTAAAAGCTCTAATGGACACTATCATGCCTCTGGGGTATCCCCAGGTTGTTGATTGGCACAATGTTTACCCCATATTTGTTGCTGCTTGGATGCACATCCTAGGACATTATTGTGCCTTTGAGGCACGGTTAGGGGCACAGACATATAAAATCTCATGGTCATGTCTGAAGTAAAATTGTATATCTCAGAGTTATCTTCACTTTGATACTTGGAATACCCCATAACTCCAATCGAGCGAAAAGTTATGCCTATTTTACTTTGCATCCACATAGTAGTCTGAAATCTGGCACACCCGTGCTTGAAGGCATGAGTGTCACTTTTGGCCTTGTAATTTTTCCATGAAACTCAAAATGGCCATATTCCCCATCAATTCATGGTCATGTGGGTAAAATTTGAGCATATTTTGACTTTATTTAGACCCCAATATGCTCCGAGGAGCATGACAATGTCGCTAGACATGATTGCTTGTTTTCTCTTCTGGAGTTGCTCTAAAGTGTATTTTTCATTTGTTGTTGCTCTGAAAGGCATCCTTTTCATCCCAAAGTCCATCCATGAGGGTGACATGGCCATGCCTTGGTGCATGGCTAAGTCTTAGTCTTTCTTCAAATGATCTTCTTTTGCTTGCTTTGAATCCTTTTTCACTCCAAACTGCTCCTGAAAATGAAAATAGACACCGAGCAGATCTTTGGATGTAAAGTAGTAATTATACTGAAATATACTAGAAAATGGTACAAAACACATAGATTATAGACATGAAATATAAATAGATATGCGTCAAATAGTGCAAATTAACATATATATTCTATTCTCATCAACAAGGTCTCAAAGTACTACTCGGAATCAATAGAAATATAACATTTATTTCCCTAGTAACCTAACTCAGTCTTGAAGGGGTAAATTGTTAATTTTCACTCATGACAACTATTTTATATCCCTTATTTATATAATTTTTTTTCTTTTTTTCTTTTGGTGCTTTAAAAATGTAGCACTAACACATATGCAAACACAAATGCAAATGCAAGGATTTTGATTTTTCCAAGTGAGATGTCATTATCCAAGATTATCCAATAACCAAAATATAATTAAGAGGTCACCTTAAAAACATAAGTACTAGTTTAATTCTATGAATCATGACTATTTTAAGATTTATCTACCATCAAAACTAGGTAAAGTGTAAAGAGATCTTTAAATAAGGCCAATACTTAAACTTTTATAGTAAAAATATTGATCACTTCATACTATCATAGATAGAAAAAAATATATCACTAAATATACTAGCACCATAAGTAACTAATAAACCATATGAAATCTAGAATAAGCATACTAGTATTTTGCATTAAGGAACAAACATTTATAATGTGATGAATAATGCAACTAAAAAAAAATTTATTAAGAAAAATGAAATAAGTAAAAACTAAACTAAACCCAACACATCCTCTCATACTTAAACTTTTTATTGTCCCAATTAAAACTATAAATGAACTATGGAGGAGATTTGAAGTAAGAGAAATTACCAAGTGGTGAGCTCCAAATGATTGAGGCTTTCATGTTCTCAAGATACTTCCCTATCTTTGATTTGCACTCCTCCACAACTTTGAATCCTACAAGAGAAATAGATAAGAAAAATTAAATAGAGGGATTAGGGTTATTATGAACAAAGTAAAGAAACTAAAAAGAAATTAAAAAATGTAAATGAAAATAAGATTGAACTTGGGTTGCCTCCCAAGAAGTGCTTGTTTAAGGTCATTAGATTGGCCCCTTATTTGGCTCACTTAAATTGTGATCTTGTCAGAGTAAGATACCTCTAGACTTTCTAGCTAATGGCCCAAAATGTGGAGGGAGCTTTCATTGTGGGAATCACATCTTGAGAAATTCCTCTCTCCTTCTTCTTCTCCTTAAAGATTCTTCTTGACAGTTGGAGAAGGTTCACTTGGAGTACCTAGGTCAAGAGCACGGTGATCATAGTTGATGTTGAGGCCTTGTTCTAATGAAAGTGAAGTATAGGAAAAGGTGGGAGTGTCCAACCTTGGGGTCCAACTTTCCACCACTTCCTGCACAGAGGGCTGCATACAAGTGTTAACATCTTCCTTATCTATGATCCCATCATCCATCAAGCATGTATTATTAGAAGTTGCAAAAGGAACAATAGCAAGACTAGCTGAAGATGCATCAATGGTCCAATCAGTGCCCAGAGTATCATTAATGCATCATCACCATGCGAAGTAGTATAGGAGTCCTGTAGAGCTACAGAATAATAATCATAGTTCCCGTCAACTTTACATTCCATCCCCTCTAAATCATCATTCAAATGAGGCTCCAAAATTAGACTTGACACATCAACTTACTATAGGGATTGGAGTAACAAGATCCCCTCTTGCATCAAGTGCTCTTCTAATTCTTGAAGTTTAGTATTCATCTGACTAGGATTAGGAATATCTGAGTCTTAGGGGATCTCCTAGTCAGTTAACTAATCAAGTTGCAACTGTTGTGGTTCATCTAATAGTGAATCATCTTGAAATTCTGATGGACTCAAATTTTCTTGAGAAGACTGCTCAACACTTTGAATGTAGTTATAGTCTAAATTTTGATGGTCCACCCAATCTTGATTGTAGTGTTGAGGTGAGTCAGAGAAGTGATGGTATGGTAGTAACTACTCACGCTACTCTGGAATTAACTAGGGTTGAAGATTCTAAATTTGATGATCTCCCCAATCATAGCTAGAAATACTAGGAACTGAATCATATACATCTTGATGTACAGGTTGGAATAGATTCTGAAGTTCTAGGAAAGAGGTAGTAGCCTTTTGGAAGAAGTAACATATAGCAGTTGGATGAGATGAGCTACCACAAACTATGCAGATATAATCAATTGGTTTTGTGGATGAGCTAGCTTCATTTTGGAAAAGGTTGCATATGATACTCGGATGAGTTAGACTACCACATACATTGTAGATGTTCAACATTTCCTTATCATCAAAATTATACTTTGCATTTAAGCCTCCGGATTTCTAAGAAAGGTACTTATCCATGGTTAAAGAAAATGTTTGATCTCACCTGAAATAATAGCACTGAACTAACAGGACACGATGAGTAATTATCACATAATACATGGATATAAGAGATATAAAATAATCAAGGTACTAAACAATTTTTGTAATATTTTTTTTAAAAAAAGTAAATGTAAAATTTAAAAATAAGAAGAAAAGTGCATAATGAAAATAAGAAATAAAATAAAAGAAAAAAGAAAAATATCTAGAGTAACTCATATGCTAATCAACTAATCTTAATAAAAAATAGTCCTGACAACAACGCCAAAAACTTTGTGTGAGCCCGCAAGTTTACGAGTGTCGTTAAGTAATAAAATATTGATACTATAGAGACTGCTGATTAAGCACTAGTTAACTTTACACGGTGAATTGTCTAGATAATCGGAAGAGTGGTTTTGGTCACTAACACTTAAGAGAGAAAGAGAAGGGAAGAGAGAGAGAGAGTAGAGAGTAGGGAGAGAAAATAAGCGTAGGTGAGTGAAGAATGAAAGTTTTTATGATTTTAGTTTCGTTATGATGCTAGTTAATATCCCTATGCATTGTTTATCTACCTAACTCCATACTTACACTCATGTAGGAATTCTAATTACTCCCGCGCAAGTTGCACCAAAGAGTTTACCCAAGTTCTAACGTAATTAAGTAAAGAAACAACTATAGAAAGTGCGGTTAAAGGGATACCTTCTGTCACAGAGCCCCCAGGTCATACAATTGCTAGAGTTATCCAATTTACTTCTTGATGATAGATTAATGCAATTAAGCAGAAAAGGTAACCTAGAAAGTCCAAATAAAAGGATATCGTCTGTCAGAGGGACCCCGATCATACAATCGCTAGATTACACAAGTCACTTCCTAACATTAATTTGGGAAAAACTCCTAAAACTCTAATTAACCTCCATAGTACAGAATCGATTACCGTTTCAAGGAAACATCATAGAAAGTAAGGGATACCTTCTGTCACAATGTCCCATGGTCTTACAATCCAAGGCCCTTCCTCTACATGGTAATCAAAACTCTACATCTGAATGTATTTGTAAGTATCCTAAGGTAGTTTCGATGTGGTCAACCAAGTTTAGTTAGTTACTGTTGTATTTGATCCTTGTGTCTAAGTGTGTAGGAGCTTAGGAACACAAGAAGTCAAGTTGAAGATGCAGCTAGCTAGAAGGATGGCATAGGAAAGAAGTCGTCGGGCTTGGTGCATCCGAGGGACGAGATGCTGTGAAAGAGTACACCAATGGACGAGAAAGACATACATGGTATTCGAGGGATGAGAACCCGGGAAGGAAATCTGGTCGATGAGAAGGTTGGAGTTGGGTTCAGGTGAACTCAACTCCGGTTAGCCAGAGAATTACCAACGCAAAGAACTATGCAAAGAGATCAGCTTTGAGCTGAGTTACCATGTGGAAGGCACCTTCCATAGCTGGAAGGCGCCTTCTATGAATAATCTGAAGGAGCCTTCCAACTCATTGAAGGTGCCTTCCCTAGAAATTAGCCGAAGATAAAATTTTATCTTCGGCAATAAGATTTGCCACGTTGAAGACACCTTCCATAAAGGCGCCTTTTAGCTTCGGATATAATTTTTTAGGGGTTATAAAAAGACCCCTGGAGTTAGGAATAATCCAACAACTTGAACAACAAGTATTGTATACTTTCCTAGTCTTTCTTTTGAGCTATCAACTTCTGTAAGAGGCTTCTCCGCCTACAACAAAGGAGAATTCTTGTGGAGCTTTCTTCAACTCCTTGGATTAACAACCACCTAGGTTGTAACCAAGTAAATATAATTGTATACTTTCCTAGTCTTTCTTTTGAGCTATCAACTTCTGTAAGAGGCTTCTCCGCCTACAACAAAGGAGAATTCTTGTGGAGCTTTCTTCAACTCCTTGGATTAACAACCACCTAGGTTGTAACCAAGTAAATAGAATTGTCCCATTACTTTCTTTTATTTGGTTGTTCAATTAATTTATTATTATTATTGTGCTAGTCTAATCTAATCAAAGGATCGAGAAAGGAGTTTATTTTTTTTAGGCAATCCCCCCCCCTCTTGTCGACCCCGCTGCACCAACAATTTGTATCAGAGCTAGAAGGCCTCAGAAGGACTAACCACCGACTGAAGCACCGAGATGATGGCCGAACCTAGCATCTACCTGTCGAAGTTTAAGGGAGAATTTATGTTCTGGAAAAAACGCATGGAGGTATTTTTTTAAAACTAACTTTAAAGTTTTATTAATAATTAAATATGATTTTGAACCTCCAAAAGAACAAAATGATGAACAAAAAGAAGAGTACCTTTGGATAATGAAAGAGCAAGCAGACTTTGTAGTGAATGGATGGGCCAAATTCTACCTATTAAGCCTATTGCCACCTCAATAAATTAGCTGGATCGGCGCCTACGCATCAGTAAAGGAACTTTGGAAAAAGTTTCTGGACCTACACAAAGAAATGTCTAAAGCAAAGCTTGCTAGACAGGATCTTTTCCGGAATCAACTGACGAAACTCTGGCTAAAAGAAGGAGAATTAGTAGCACAATTGTACACTAAACTGAAGGAGCTTATCACCAGACTTATGAATCTCAGAGAAAAGGTAACAAATCGAGATTCTCTAAGGTACGCATTAAATGCTTTCTAAGGCATGAATCCTATTATATTTCTAAAGATCTAGAGGTAATCACATTAGAAAATGTATTTTCCACTTTAGAACTTCAAGAATCTAGATGTGTAGAATCAAAGGATCCAAGTTAGACAATTTGCCCTAAAGGCAAAAATAGACGATCTAGACTCTGAAGCATCAATCAACGAAGATGATGTAACATTATTGGTAAGAAAATTTAGCAAGTTTTGTAAATCAAATAAATTTAATAAGTCACAGGCAAAAAAGAACTTTTAGATAAAAAGGAAGGTATGATCCTACAACTACCAAGGAGAAGGGCACATCAAGGATGACTACCTCACACTGAAGAAGAAGGAGAAGTAAAAGTGCAAAAGACCATCAAGATCGAAGCACAATAATCTGAAGGTAACATGGGATGAATTGTCATCCTCTAAATCCGAGATCGAGGCCTACGCTAAATTAACCCTGATAGCAGACCACCAGAGAGACATTGAAAGTTCCTCAGAGATGAGCATCGACGAAGGGGGTGGATCCTTTGAAGAAAGTAGTTACTAAAGGGGAGTATCAGAACATGAGGTAAGTGAGGTATGTGTTGGGATGTATACTATAAGCCTAGCTTTTATACTATTTTTGAGATATTTTGAAATGAGAATCACTTTAGTCAAATGTCTGTATTTTATATTTATATATATGTCGATGAAGTTGTCCATTTAATTTATATTGTAGATAACATGGTGTCTGATGTCACACAGAAGATCATGTTATCGGTTCCTTATAAATTATAAATAGTAGCTCACGACCAAGATGGATAGGGACAAACCATTGAAACGGTTGTAGTGTAATTTGGTATTAGTTTGTCTTGACTATATAATTACACTAATACACTATGTGTATATTGAGCAGGACCATTTGAGATTGTTCGATTTATACTGACAATATAAAATAACAGAACCTCTATTATTATGGATGTGCATACTCTTAATCCCGATATAATAACAAACACATATACTTAGTATTTATTTCTTTAACTTATCAATGGGTGAGATTTATTTGTTAAATCAATAGGCCTGATAAGTTGGGGGATAGTATCATTTGTATGATGTGTTGTTGATTATAAAGGGAAATTGTGTCCTATTTATTTAGGTTGATGATGTCCCCTTGAGGAGCTCATAAGGATTATCATGTAAACCCTGCAGGTGGACTTAGTCTGACATGATAATAAAGTTGAGTGATACTGCTCTTAGAGTCCGATGTTAATTAAATGAGTTATCGGTAAATTATTTAATTAACGGGCATACGATATCTTAAACACAGGGAGATTAATGCACTCATGATAAGTAGGAGCCCATATTGTAATATGGGATTGGTGTGGTAGTTCAATAATGACCCTTTAGTGGTATGGGTTATTATTAATGAACTTGAGTTGGGTGTTCAGGTCGAACACAGGAAGCTCAAGACCATCAGGAGGCCAAAACCAATTCCTCCTCTCGGTCCCTGTTGTAGCCTCTATAAAGCCTCGCATCCACCCATCCATAACCGGGTTTGGTTTAACTTAACTTGGTTTGGTTTAACTTAACTTGGTTTGTTTTAACATAATTTGTTTATATTTTTTCTAAACAAAATTTTGTTAATTTTTCTTTCCTTGTAACCGACGATAAGTCTATAAAAAGGAGTAGGATGTGGCTCCTAAAACCTATCTTTCTTATTCTCCATAATCCCTTCTCTCCTTGTGGTTGTCGCCCCCTCTCCTCCTCCTAGGGCCGGCAACACAAACTTATTCTCCTCCCCCCTTTCTCTCTCCTTCTCCTTGCTTAGGGTCGGCGCCCTCATCCCCTCCTCCTCTTTGGTGGCCGGCGCCCCCCCCCCCCCCCCCTTTTCTCCCTTTGTGGGCGGCGGCTTGAAGAAAGGGAAGAAGAGAAAGAAAAGCAAGAAGAAGAAGAAGAAGAAGAAGAAGAAGAGGAAGAAGAGGAAGAAGAGAAGGTGCCCCAACCTAGCGACTCTTTTGTGGACGGCAGTTTTGGAAGAAAAGAAAAGAGGGTGGTGTTATCTTGGTAGATCGTCGCCCACACGACGTCCAAGAAGAGGAGAGGAATACGACAGAAGATCTTGAGGTCTTTAGCTACGAAGAAAGATACAACTAGTTCTTTTATTCCGCAGCGTAATTAGTTTGTTTTTCTTTGTATGGATTTTGAACACCAACACAAGAGGCCAGGGATCTTGTGCTCCGATCAAGGTGCACTTTGATCAATCAAGAACTTGCTTGATTAATCAAACACATGTCTAATCGAGCATGTGGGTTGCTAGGAAAGGTTCTATGCTTGTACAAATTTTTGTACAAGGGATTTACATAGAACAGAATTCCAGCACCAACAATTGGTATCAGAGCAAGTTTTCTGGTTCTATGTGATTAGTTTTTAGTTAAATTATGCTCTGCTCATACATAAGTTTAGGCCGGATAATAGTAGGATGTGCTAGATAGATTAACTCTTGTTGGTTGCTACTCGGAAAACCTAATGGTTCCACTGTACAAAAATTTCGTACAAAGGTCCGAACCTTTTCCTAGCTACCATGTGTTCTTTTAAATTAAACTTGGATCGCCTGCGAAACTTAACACGTTTGATCCAAAATTTAATCTATTTGTTCTTTTAGGTTTTGACTTGGATCTCCTGCGGAACTTAACACGTTCGATCTAAATCACTTAAGTTATTAATTTCATTAAATATTAATTTCCATAATTGGTTCCCAGTACTGACGTGGCGAGGTACATGGCCTTCTTGGATATGGGAGCAACCACCACCGACTAGACAAAACCTTTTAAGGAAAGCTAATATTTAATTTCCTAAAATAACTTTAGGTCAACCGAAAAGAACAATAAAATCACAAGGAAAAGAACAAACAAAAGAACACTACATCGAAAGCAAATTCGAAACACTAAAATCGTATGCCTCTTGTATTTGGTATTATTTCCTAAAATAACTAGTATGATGCGGAAAGGAAAAATACTAGTTATACCTTTTAGAAAAACCTCTTGATCTTCTACCATATTCCTCTTCTAACCTCGGACGTTGTGTGGGCAACGATCTTCCGAGATGAGAAACCACCAAAGCACCTTCTTCTCCTCCTTGTATGATTCGGCCAACTCAAGTGCACCTCCAAGGATGAAGAGAAAACACCACCAATGCTCCAAGGGATATAAGCTTTCTCTCCTTCTTCTCCAAGCTTGTATCCGGCCACAACTTGATCTCCAAAAGGAAGAAGAGGTTCGGCCACAACAAGGAGAAGAGAAAGCTTGAAGGGGCCGGCCACACCAAGGAAGAAAAGAGGGAGAAGAATAATAGAAGTTGTGTCTTTTGAAGGCACCCCAACCCCCTCTTTTATATTCCTTAGCTTTGGCAAATAAGGAAATTTAATTATAATAAAATTTCCTTAACTTTCCTTGACATGAATTAATTGGGAAGAATTAAATAAAACTTCCTCTTTATCCATACAATGGCCGGCCACAATCAAAAAGACAAATTATGAGAGTTTCAATCAACAAATTAAAACTTCCTAATTTGTTTCCGGAAAATTTAAAAATAAAATTTCTCTTCAAAAATCCCTTCATGGTTGATAAAATGAAATTTCTATAATTTTAATTTTTTAACATGTGAATAATTTTCAGAGAAAAAATAAAATATCTTTCCTATCTACAAATAAGGAAAGAGATCTAATCTCTTTTCTTAATCTTTTGTAGAAGAGATATTTTAATTTTAATTCTCTCTAATAAATTATATCTTCTACATAAGAAAAAATTAAAATTAAAATTCTTTTTAATTTCATTAGGGCCGGCCCCCTTTAGCTTAGGTTCAAGCTAGGGCCGGCCACCCATAAACCATGCTTAGGCCGGCCCTATCTTGATCCCCAAGCTAGCTTGGCCGGCCCCTTTTAGGTGGGTATAGGTGGGTATAGTACTCTATAATTAAGAGGCTACGATAGGGACCGAGAGAAGGAATTGGTTTTGGTCTCCCGATAAAAATTAAGCATCCCGTGTTCGCCCCGAACACACAACTTAATTTTATCAATAATAATTCATTCCACTAGAGAACTATTATTGAACTACCGCACCAATCCCAAATTACATTTTTGGGCTCCTTCTTATTATGAGTGTGTTAGTGTCCCTATGTTTAAGATGTCGAATGTCCACTAATTAAGTGAGTTACTGACAACTCATTTAATTAATATCTTAATCCAAGAATAGTACCACTCAACCTTATCGTCATGTCGGACTAAGTCCACCTGCAGGGTTTAACATGACAATCTTTATGAGCTCATCTTGGGGACATTATCAACCTAGATTACTAGGACACAGTTTCCTTCTATAATCAACACACACTATAAGTAATATTATTTCTCAACTTATCGAGCTTATTGATTTATCGAACTAAATCTCACCCATTGATAAATTAAAGAAATAAATATCAAATATATGTGCCTGTTATTATATTAGGATTAAGAGTACACACTTCTATAATAACTGAGGTCTTTGTTCCTTTATAAAGTCAGTATAAAAGAAACGACCTCTAATGGTCCTACTCAATACACTCTAAGTGTACTAGTGTAATTATATAGTCAAGATAAACTTATGCCTAATTACACTACGACCTTCCAATGGTTTGTTCCTTTCCATTTTGGTCGTGAGCTACTGTTTATAATTTATAAGGTACTGATAACATCCTCTTCTGTATGTGGCACCACATACTATGTTATCTACAATATAAATTAATTGAACAACTATAACGAAATGTAGACAATTTGACCAAATGTAATTCTTTATTCAAAATAAATGTTTACAAAAGCTTAGGCTTTCAGTATACATTCCAACAATCTCCCACTTATACTAATGACTAAGCTGCCATATCTTCTGCCATACATCTGATTCCCATTCCCTCCACATGCCGATCGAAAGCTTTCGCCGGAAGGGCCTTAGTGAAAGGATCTGCCAGGTTATCCGCTGATGCAATCTTGGCGATGACAACTTCTCCTCGCTTCACGATATCTCGTATCAGGTGGTACTTGCGCTCTATATGTTTACTTGTCTTATGGGCTCGTGGTTCCTTCGAGTTTGCAACTGCACCGCTATTATCACAATAAATTGTGATGATTTTGGGCAAACCAGGAATCACATCTAAGTCCATTAGAAAGTTCCTGAGCCATGCTGCATCTTTAGCTACCTCAGAGGCTGCTATATACTCAGCTTCCATGGTTGAGTCTGAAACGTATTTCTTCTTAACACTCCTCCATGCAATGGCTCCACCTCCCAAAGTAAACACATAGCCTGATGTAGACTTACTGTTATCCCTATCTGATTGGAAATCTGAATCCGTGTAACCCACACGGAGCAAATCGTCTGCTTGGTATACTAGCATATAATCTCTAGTCCTTCTCAAGTACTTTAATATATGCTTTACTGCAGTCCAATGTCCTTGTCCAGGGTTACTCTGATATCTGCTAACCATGACCACGGCAAAACAGATATCAGGTCTCGTACATAGCATTGCATACATTAGGCTTCCTACGGCTGAAGCATAAGGAACTGCTCTCATGTCCTCTATCTCCTTTGATGTCTTTGGAGACATTTCTTTAGATAGAGCTACTCCATGCCTAAAAGGTAAGAAACCCTTTTTTGAATCTTACATGCTAAAACGAGCAAGGATTGTATCTATATATGGAGCTTGTGACAGACACAACATTCTTTTCTTGCGATCCCTTATAACTTTTATCCCAAGAATGTGTGCACAATCTCCTAAGTCCTTCATATCAAATTATTTGGACAACCATACCCTTACATCCGATAATACTTTGACATTGTTGCCAATTAACAAAATATCATCTACGTATAGTACAAGAAATATCACCACGTTTCCGTTTCACTTCTTGTATACACAAGACTCATCTGGACACTGAATAAATCCATATGACTGGATTACTTCATTAAACCGGATGTTCCAAGACCTTGAAGCTTGCTTCAGTCCATAAATGGACCGATTGAGCTTGCACACTAGATGCTCTTTGCCTAAACCCTTCTGGTTGCTTCATATGGATGTTCTCTTCAAGACTTCCATTAAGGAAAGCTGTCTTGACATCCATTTGCCAAATCTCATAATCCATATGAGCAGCAATGGATAAGAGTATCCGGATAGACTTAAGCATGACTACCGGTGAAAAAGTCTCCTCATAATCGATTCCCTCTTTCTGAGTGTACCCTTTCGCAACAAGCCTAGCTTTGAAGGTTTCTACCTTCCTGTCTGTCCCTCTTTTCCTTTTGTAGATCCACTTGCATCCAACGACTTTTACACCATCAGTTGGTTCTACAAGCTCCCAGACCTTATTAGAGTACATAGACTCTATTTCTGAATTCATTGCCTTTTGCCAAGATGCTGCATCTATATCTTGGAGTGCTTCGTCATATGTTTGGGGATCAGGTTCATGTTTACCCGGGATCAAGTCCGAAGACTCTCCCAAAACATGAATCTTTCAGGCTGTCTTACAACCCTCCCACTATGATGAGGCACAGTCTGTGGTTGTGTATCATGTGTGACACGTGTTGCAGTCTCTTGTGGTACTTCATCTTGTACTATTGGTACTGAAGTAGACGTGTCCTCTCTAAGTTCTTCTAAAACAACTTTGCTACTGGACTTGTGATCCATTATATAGTCTTCTTCTAAAAATTGGGCATTGGTGCTAACAATAACCTTCTGGTCTTTAGGACTATAAAATAAACCACCTTTCGTTCCTCTGGGATACCCCACACACACGCGAACTTCTGTACGAGATTCTAACTTATCAGCATCTGGTTTCAGCACATATGCTGGACTACCCCAAATCTGAATATGTCTTATACTGGGCTTTCACCCATTCCACAATTCTGTGGGAGTAGAAGAAACTGATTTAGAAGGTACTAAGTTCAGAATGTACACTGCTGTTTCCAGAGCGTATCCCCAAAACGAATTTGGTAATTCTGAATAACTCATCATCGATCTAACCATTTCCATAAGAGTCCTATTCCTTCGTTCTGCCACACCATTCTGTTGGGGTGTACCAGGTGCAGACAGTTGGGATTGAATCCCGGCCTCTGATAAGTAATTCCTAAACTCTCCTAAGAGGTATTCGCCACCACGATCAGACCGTAGTGTCTTGATACTTTTACCTAATCGTTTCTCCACATCAGCCTTGTACTCTTTGAACTTATCAAAGCATTCGGACTTGCGGCGCATTAGGTACATGTATCCGTATCTTGAATAATCGTCTATAAAAGAGACAAAATATTCAAAACCTCCTCTTGCCTGGACAGACATAGGACCACACAAATCAGAATGAACCATTTCTAACACTTCTTTGGCTCTATACCCCTTGGCCTTAAAAGGCCTCTTGGTCATTTTACCTTCCAAGCAAGATTCACAAGTCGAAAAATTTTCCAACTCTAATGAACCCAGAAGTCCATCGGCTATAAGCCTCTGAATCCTACTTAAGTTAATATGACCAAGCCTTAGATGCCAAAGATATGCTTGGTTCATTTCCGAAGGTTCTTTTCTCTTATTTGAGTTAGAAGATGAGTTATAAATTTCCATGTTTTACTTTGTGGGAGAAATTGGATTTAAAGTATACAAATTGCCAACTAATGCACCAGAACAGATAATCACTTTATTTCTCTTAATAACTACATCGTTACTAAAAGAAACTGAATATCCATCTAAAAATAGTTTAGAAACTGAAATTAAATCTTTCTAAAACTGGGTACATAAAGATAATTTCTTAAAACCAAATTTCTATTTCTATTAAAAGATAAGTAGACGTCTCCCACTGCAACAACCGCCACCTTAGTAGCATTGCCCATGTAGACGGTAATCTCTCCTTCAGTTAGTCGTCGGGTTTCCTGGAACCCCTGCAAGGAATTACAGACATGATCAGTGGCTCCCGTATCTACACACCAAGTGCTGGTAGATAACACCGCTAAACATGTTTCAACAACTAGAGCATGAGATATACCTTTGTTGTTCTGATTCCTACGAGGACAGTCCGCCTTCCAATGTCCTGACTGCTTGTAGATGAAGCACTTTCCCTTTGGCTTCTTCATTCCAGCTTTAGGTCCTGTACTCTGAGATTTATTCACTTTATTTGCTGAACCAACTTGTTTCTTCTTCTTCTTTCCTTTCAGTTTAGAAGTAGAACCATTTTCAACATAGTGAATATGAGAATTGTGACGAACAAACCTTCTGCTGCCTAAAGTTATGTCAGTAGTTCCACCAATGAATATACCCTTTTGTTCATATTGTAATTCAGGCGAAATTGCTCAAAACTTCTAGGTAGTGTTTGGAGGATCATATCGATCTGGGTTTCCCCATCAATTTCTCCTCCAAGGATCTGTATTTCGTTCAGATAAACCATCATCTTTAGGATATGATCCCTCACAGGAGTACCCTCTTGCATGGTGGATGTCATTATCTTTCTCATGTCTTCTTGTCTAGAAGCCCGATCCTGATGACCAAAGAGTTCCTTGAGATTGTTCATAATATCATAAGCTGTTGGTAAATCTTGATGCTGATGTTGCAATACATTTGACATTGAAGCCAAAATATAACACCGCGGCATCTCATCTGCCTTTACCCATTTCCTATGATATTCAATCTCCTCTTGGGTAGATTCACCAGTGGGTACATCAGGACAAGGCTCAGTCAGTACAAACTTATAGTTTTTAGCAGTAAGAACAATGTCCAGGTTCCTTTTCCAATCTATGTAGTTAGGACCAGTAAGTCTATTCTGTTGTAGTATGATGGACAGTGGGTTGAAAGTCATCCTAAGAATCACAAATAACTTTTGGTCAGAACTCTAAATTTAGAATAATATTGATTCCTCAAACAATACTATTTTAAATTAACCAACACCTCAAAACACCGCGAATATTGTATGCCACGATAGTGTGGACGTATACAAATTCAACATTTGTAAAAGGAGGATTTTAACCCATTAATTTTATTATCTTGTCAACCTAAATTTTGACAAATAAAATTAATAGTTGGTATCCTTTGGTCACACAAATAATAGCAGTGACTCCGATGGGGAGGATACTATTAGATGTGCCTAAGTGTATACCATTACTTGACACTAAGACCATTAATAAGATTGTGCCCCTTCCGATGGAGAAGATCACGCTGTAATACCCACTAAGCTTGTAAGATAAATATATGAATGTGGGATTTTGCCTTAGAAAAATAATAGGAAGTGAGTTGAAGCAAAAAGAAATAAAATGAAATAAAAAGAAGAGGAGGTCAAGGATTGAACCATGAACCTCTTATATTATATTTCATAGAATTAATTAGTAGAAACCAATTGGGATAGAGAGAAGATGTTGATAACAAAGGAGGGAAACTCATGATAAAGGTAAGAGTAAAAGCTAGCCAAAAGAAAACAAGAAAGGAGCAAGAGAAAGGCAACTTGTCTTCCTCCCTTTCTCTCCTTCTTCCTCTTTGGTTTTGCCGAAAATTTAAAGAGGGATTAAGGGGATTCATTCCCCCTTATTTCACCATGAATGATGAGGATAAATAAATAAATAAAAATAAAAATAAAATAGAAAAAAAACTAAGGGAGAAGGAAAGCAAAAACTAAGTTTGCTACTTCTTCCTCCTTAACTTAAAAGAGAATATGTAAAGAGAAGATTTTATTTCTTTCTCTCATTCACCCTCTCCCTCACCGAGAACACCACAGTCCCCTCTCCTCCATCTTCAGCCCCAAAGCCAAGTTTTTCCCTAAGAAAGCCTAAGATACAAGGAGGACTTAGCAAAGGAATCAAGGGAAAGGAACTAGAAGAAGAGACTACTTCTTCTTCACCATACCTTAGATCCACAAGCGAAAAGGATGTAAGCTTCCCCTCACCTGTGGTACAAGGCGTTTTAAGTGTTTTTCGGATTTTATGAAGATTTTAAAACCTAGAAACAAGTTTGGGAAAATTCGGCCAAGAAGGGCTTTCAAAAATCTAATGATGTTTAAACTAGTCTTCACTACATGATAGATATTTCTATGCTATGTAGAGGGGTTCTTCTTCATGCTTTTATACCTATATGATGCTTGATCAGAGGAGTACTGAACCCTAGAATTTCGGCCAAAAATATTCTTAAGAGGCTAAGGAAATTTATTGTTTTACCCAACTAGTACAAGGTTCTCCCTATGAAATATTAAGGATCATGTATTAGTTTTTCTTCCTTAGAAGATATTTGAAACTAAAAGAAAACCCACTCATATGATTCGGTCAAGAAAGGGTTTAGGGTTAGGAAGACCTTTAAATTTAAATAACCATGCTCATGTGATAGAATACAAAGATCTTAAAGGATTTGTATGCTTGAATATTGCTAGAATTTCATGAACTCCTTCTTAGGGTTTTTCGGCCATGATGAGATGGATAGCCTAGAAAAGCTTAAAAAAAATTTTAATATGCTCAAGACCTCTGTGCTGTTTAGATATGAAAGTTGTTTAATGCCCTCATGCTTAATTAGGGTGTAGAAAAATTAGTTGCACGACATATAACATGTATGACCACAAGGGGTCCTAGCTTATTCATGAACCAATTTGTATATATGTTTCTTAGTAACTTTTGCCATGAAACTTACTTAGGTTTTTCATGCTTTAGGACACTTAATAACCTAGCTAAAGAATGGTAGGTTTCGGCCATGAGAAAAAAATAAAAGAAAAAGAGAAAAAGAAACCTAGAAAGCCTAAGACACAATTCATATGTATACTCATTATGCTTGTCTTTACATATGCTATGAAACTCGTATGACTTCATATGTTTTTATGTTATTTGAAGCAAGTTTAAACACTGATGAGTTTCAGCCAAGTAGGGTTTAAATGACCTAGAGGCCTTAGAATTTAAATCAAAGGTGTTAAAATGCTTCTTATGAAAATATGATAACCTATTGCTTGTGTCACATGCTTGTATAATTTTTCCATGACCTAAGTGGACCATTGTAAGTCTCGGACATGAAGGTTTAGATGCCCTAGGGACCCTAGGACTTAAATTAAATATGCTCATGTCACTCTACATGAAATATGATAAGTAGAAAGCCAAGGTTCAATTGCTATATGTTGTTTTATGACCTAAAATGATGCTAGGGTATGTTTCGGCCATAACTATTGTATGATGCCTTGTATGAATTTATACATAAGGTTAGTTCAAGTTCACATGCTTGTATGCTTGTTTGTAGCCCTAATGAGAACTTGTTAAATTTCGGCCATGACATATGTTAAGGGCTTAAAGAACTTAGGAACTAATTCAAATGTGTCAAATGTGTTTACCTTGTTCCTTGGTAAAAATGTTATAAATATGATTTAAAGTTGTCCATGCTTTTATGTCATATGGAACCTTGTTTCACACCTTAAGGTTTCGGCCACATGAAATTAGGGACTTGAAGAACTTAGAAACTAAGTTAATCATGTTTATAATGCTTCCTATGAAAATGTTATGATGATAATTTAGGTGCCACATGCTTGGATGTTGTGTTTAACCTAAATTAAGCTCTAAAGGGGTTTCGGCCACAAGGGTTTAGGAAGCTTAGAACCAAGATGAATATGATACCATGTTTCCTATGATAGGATAATCACAAGATACACCCTTATGCTTAATATGTATGCTTGTGATTTATGACTTATGATATGATATGCATGCTTTTATGATATGATATGCTTTGTGCTAAAAATATGCATGCTTATGTTATGATATGTGGTTAAATTATGCATGCTTTAATGCTATGTTTAGTGCTTAAAATATGCATGCTTTCATGATATGCTATGTGGTTAAATCATGCATGCTTGATGATATGCTTTATGCTTAAGATATGCATGTTTTTATGATCTATGCCTAAGTGATGCATATTGTTATGACATGATGTATGCTTAAGTGATGCATGCCTTTATGATGTGATGTATGCCTAAGTGATGCATACCTTTATGACATGATGTATGCCTAAGTGATGCATACCTTATGATATGATGTATGCCTAAGTGATGCATACTTTTATGACATGATGTATGCCTAAGTGATGCATACTTTTATGACATGATGTATGCCTAAGTGATGCATACCTTTATGATATGATGTGTGCCTAAGTGATGCATGCTTTTATGATACATGATATGTATGACATGTACTTTACTTTATGTGTGAGTGGCTTGTACCAAGGGTGGGCTCCATAAGCGCCCCGGGGACTAAGGACCTCGTTAGGGATGGGCTCCTAAGTGCCCCTAGGACTAAGGGCCTAGTATGTTTGCCTCGTAGGGTTCAAGACTTGCTACCTTGGACCTACAAGGTTGCGCGCAATATGTAAGTGGTACATAGCCGGGATCCCCCTTATGTTGAGATTACTTTCAAGTATATATATGTAAAAGAAAATGGTTTTAAAGATCATGAGACATACACATGTTTTTCGGATACATGTTTTCCAAAATCATATTGCATACACCTTATGATTATGCTATGTTTCATGCTATGCTCTTGATTATGATATGCCATGATAAGGTATGATTATGTTATGTTCATGCTATACCTTATAGACATGTTTCGGCCATGGATATGTTGATGCTTGATATATAGATTTTGGCCATGGATATGATGATGCCTTGATGTACATGTTCGGCCATAGTTATGATGCTTTGATATACATGTTTCGGCCATGCTTTGATATACCATGATACTTGGTTGTTATGCCATGTCTAGCTATGTTTTATGCAATGCACTAGGTATATGTTTCGGCCATGATGATATTTGATATGCCATGACTAGTGGTGATTATATTATGATGCGTGATATGCTTGAATAGAATGCTAGGTTATGCCATGATTAGTTGAGATTATGACTTGTTGATACATTCTTGATTATGTGCTGATTTTTTGTTTTAGTGAGTAGGAAAGGAACTTACTGAGTCATGAGTGCTCATAGATTACTTTCCTTGTACCACAGATAAATGAAAAAGCTGGATGAGTTAAAGGAGCAGCAGGAGGGGCAACGAAAATGTGTGTGGCGGTGGCTAGGCAACTAATTAAGAACCTGCTTTAAAACCTTTAAGAACTATGCTTTGGTTTTGTGAAATGTAATACACTATTGGTGACTTGATGTTAAGTTTTTATTGATTTTGTTATCATGTTATGAAACCATGTTAGTGTAGTTCGGTTTGAAATAAGCTAAGAAAAATAATTTTTAGGTCTTCCGCTGTAATACGTATGTAGAGTATCGTAGCCCCATCCCTTAGGGTTAGCAGGGAGGGCGGGCGTTACACATGCGCTCTTAATTAATTTTCTATAGTCATCCTAAATGGAAGTTTGTTCTAGTGATCCACAAACAAGCTCATCTGATATGGAGGAAGGCACTCAGAGCCAACGCGCAAGCTTGTTTGCATCACTTACAAACCAGTAATGGAAACCGTGGAATTTATTTAAAATCTCTCTCCCACTTAGTTATTTATAAATGAGGGATTTTAACTATGCTAGCCTACTAAACATGTATACTAACATACACACACAGCACAATATAAAAGCAATAAATAGAAAATCTAATTTTCAACTATTATGGCTTTTATCTATGATTGTCCTCCATGTGTTGTCATGCCAAGCTGCTGCCATATTTGGCCACCGCCACTGGGTCTTGCTGTCACATCCATCTTGCTCCTTGTTCTGCTGCGCCTCTGGTCCTTAAAAGGTTCCACGCCTTGCAAGATTTGATCCGCGACACAAATAGAATTTTACATTTTTCCAATCCTATATTTCTCGAAGGAATGTACATGTAAACTAGATCGAACATAAAATAAAATTTACATCCATCGATCCTATATTCTATAAAAGGAATGTACATGTAACTAGATCAAAAATAAAATCCTAATAAAAACAAAATACAGCTCCTGCTGTATTTTATAATACAATCATGCACACATATATAAATGCCCTTGACATGTCCAAGGGTCCAATCACACACATAAAAAAAAAACTATAAGCCATAATAGTTGGATCCTACATCCACAAAGTTAGCATATCCTACTATTAACCTGCCTAAATTATGTATGTCATGTGCATAATTAAACTAATACCAAAATACACAGAGGCAAAACCCTAGCTCTGATACCAATTGTTGGTTGCTACTCGGAAAACCTAATGGTTCCACTGTACAAAAATTTTATACAAAGGTCCGAACCTTTTCCTAGCTACCATGTGTTCTTTTAAATTAAACTTGGATCGCCTGCGGAACTTAACACGTTTGATCCAAAATTTAATCTATTTGTTCTTTTAGGTTTTGACTTGGATCTCCTGCGGAACTTAACACGTTCGATCCAAATCACTTAAGTTATTAATTTCATTAAATATTAATTTCCATAATTGGTTCCCAGTACTGACGTGACGAGGTACATGATCTTCTTGGATATGGGAGCAACCACCACCGACTAGACAAAACCTTTTAAGGAAAGCTAATATTTAATTTCCTAAAACAACTTTAGGTCAATCGAAAAGAACAATAAAATCACAAGGAAAAGAACAAACAAAAGAACACTACATCGAAAGCAAATTCGAAACACTAAAATCGTATGCCTCTTGTATTTGGTATTATTTCCTAAAATAACTAGTATGATGCGGAAAGGAAAAATACTAGTTATACCTTTTAGAAAAACCTCTTGATCTTCTATCGTATTCCTCTTCTAACCTTGGACGTTGTGTGGGTAACGATCTTCCGAGATGAGAAACCACCAAAGCACCTTCTTCTCCTCCTTGTATGATTCGGCCAACTCAAGTGCACCTCCAAGGATGAAGAGAAAACACCACCAATGCTCCAAGGGATATAAGCTTTCTCTCCTTCTTCTCCAAGCTTGTATCCGACCACAACTTGATCTCCAAAAGGAAGAAGAGGTTCGGCCACAACAAGGAGAAGAGAAAGATTGAAGGGGCCGGCCACACCAAGGAAGAAAAGAGGAAGAAGAATAATAGAAGTTGTGTCTTTTGAAGGCACCCCAACCCCCTCTTTTATATTCCATAGCTTTGGCAAATAAGGAAATTTAATTATAATAAAATTTCCTTAACTTTCCTTGACATTAATTAATTGGGAAGAATTAAATAAAACTTCCTCTTTATCCAAACAATGGCCGGCCACAATCAAAAAGACAAATTATGAGAGTTTCAATCAACAAATTAAAACTTCCTAATTTGTTTCTGGAAAATTTAAAAATAAAATTTCTCTTCAAAAATCCCTTCATGGTTGATAAAAAGGAATTTCTATAATTTTAATTTTTCAACATGTGAATAATTTTCAGAGAAAAAATAAAATATCTTTCCTATCTACAAATAAGGAAAGAGATCTAATCTCTTTTCTTAATCTTTTGTAGAAGAGATATTTTAATTTTAATTCTCTCTAATAAATTATATCTTCCACATAAGAAAAAATTAAAATTAAAATTAAAATTCTTTTTAATTTCATTAGGGCCGGCCCCCTTTAGCTTAGGTTCAAGCTGTTGGGTTTTTCGGGCCGCGAAAACCACTTTTCGCATCGCGGAAACCCCGAATCACCCAAAGCCGTAGATCCATGCAAAGAAAACCGAACGAAATACAAGTACGAGTTTCAAAATATCTAGATCTACTCCTAGATCTATGTGTTAAGAATTTTACCCTTGAAGCGTGCCCTCGCAAATCCCGCTCGTCCAACGGTACGCCGGATCTCGAGAGTGTCAACGTAGACACCCCTCTAATGATATCCACACGAACAAGGAGTGTCTCTCACACTCAAAGGATGGAGAAGAGAGCCCCAAGTGTGCTAGCACTATCTAGAGCTCTCGGATGGGATTGAAAAAGGGAGAAAAGAGAGAAAACAAGAAGACTCTCACATACTCAACTAGTAGTATCCTCTTCTTGTGTCCTTCACACTCTCTTATCTTTTCTTGGATGAAACTCAACACCTTCTCACCACCATGGAAGTCATGGCAACCACCAAGAGAAGCAAGCATCAAAGGAAGAAGATGCAAGAATGAATGCAAATCAATTGCATTCACACACCATCAAGTGTGTGGCCGGCCACACAAATGTAACCCCCTCATTTAATGTGGCCGGCCACATTAAAAGGAATGGGTGTGTAACCTCCATGAGGTGGCACACCATTATGAGGTGGTGATGATGTGGCAAGGATGTGTCATGCCATGTAGGATGAGTCAACCTACATGATGTGGCAATGCATCATGTCAAACTTGATGTTTCAACTTTCATTTGGTCAAGTCAAAATTGACCAATTTCTTCCTTGTTGAGTTAAATCCAACATTTGATTCAAGTCAATTTTAATTTAATGAATCTCAATTCATTAATATAAATTGACTCAATGAATCAAATTTAAATTAGACTCATTCAACAATTGAATCTAATTGAGTCTAACTCAATAAATCTAATTTGAATCCAATCTTTGGTGCATCATATGAACCTAATCCAATTGGTTCATCATATGAACCTAATCTCCATCCACTTGTTCTTTGTGTGTGACCCAATAGGTTCTTGTAACGTTGGCAATGTTTTTAAACTCCTTTAGAAACATAAGCAATGAGCGACATCTAGCAATACATCATTGCTACCCAAGTTACAAGAATGTTGAGATCCAACATCACCTTGTGACTACTAATTGTGACTCCTCACAATATGTGACATTGTCCTTCTATCCTAGACATCTAGATTGATCAATATGAGGCATAGACCGTGTCATCCTCTAATCAATCTAAATCTTGAACTCCAAGTAGACTCACTCGATCAAATGAGCTCAACATCTAATGTTGACTCATTTGGGCATGGCCATGCACTTAGTGGTCTCACTATATCAAGAATACCGATGTCACTCCCGTCATATGCGAGGGATAGATCCCATCTACATCACTCACATCCCTCTACATAATTCGTTATATACCCAGTAATCGCCTTTATAGTCCACCCAGTTACGGGTGACGTTTGACGAAACCAAAGTACATAACTCCTTATGTAGGGATCCATGGTGACTTCAGGTCTAAGGACTAATAGTCATACTAATAGCCACATGAGAAAGTATATGACACTCATATAATGATCCATGATACTTTCTCATGGCGGGTCATTCAGTATACATTCTCTAATGTATACCCATGTGTCAACTTGATATCTCTATATCCATGACTTGTGAGATCAAGTCATCGAGTTGACCTACATGCTAGTCTTATTGCATTAACATTGTCCCTGAATGTTAATACTCGACTAGGAATGATTAAGAGTAGTGTTCCCTATATCATCTCACTATCGGTTCAACTAACCGATTGATATAGGTGAGAACCATCTACTCAAGGACATTATTATACTTAGTTTATTTGGCACCAATACAAGTAAGTATAATAACCAAAATCCAAATGCCTTTATTAATATACAAGAATATGATACAATGAGTCCATACAATCATCAAATGATTGGCTCTAGGGCTCTAACTAACAATCTCCCACTAGCACTAGTGCCAATCAGTATAGGCTCTAAGGCCTAATGACCTAGTGTGACCATCATGCTTTCTCTGTGCCAAAGCCTTGGTCAAGGGATCTGCGATGTTAGCCTCTGTAGGTACTCTGCAAATCTTCACATCTCCTCTATCGATAATCTCTCGAATGAGATGGAAGCGCCGTAGTATGTGCTTGGTCCGGTGGTGTTCCTGTGCTATAGCTCCATTGTTGTCACAATAGAGCTCAACTGGTCAGCGATGCTAGGAACCACCCCAAGTTCGGTGATGAACTTGCGGATCCAAGCCTCCTTTCGCCTCCGATGCGAATATACTCGGCTTTGTAGAATCACCATCGATCCTCTTGAACTCTTCCACTCACAAGACCTCCATTTAAGCAAAACACGAACCCCGATTGCGATCTATAGTCATCCCGGTCGGTCTAGCATCACTGTAACCCTATACAGCTAGCTCATCATTGCCTCCATATATCAAGAAATATTCTTTAGTCCTTCTTAAGTACTTAATAATATTCTTGACCGCTATCCAGTGACTTTCACCTGGATCTGACTGGTATCTGCTCGTCATGCTCAAAGCATACGAGACATCAGGTCGAGTACATAGCATGGCGTACATGATCGATCCTATGGCTGAAGCATAAGGGATCTGATCCATGCGGTCTCTCTCCTCTCTAGAAGAGGGACCTTGAGTCTTCGAAAGACTCACGCCATGTGACATCGGCAGAAATCCCTTCTTGGAGTTCTACATGGCAAACCATAGGAGTACCTTGTCAATGTATGTACTCTGACTTAGGCCAAGCAATCTCTTAGATCTATCTCTATAGATCTGTATCCCTAGAATGCAGGATGCCTCACCTAAGTCCTTCATTGAGAAGCAACTCCCTAGCCAGGTCTTGACAGACTGAAGCAAAGGGATGTCCTTCCCAATGAGTAGTATGTCATCCACATACAATATGAGGAAGACAACTATATCCCCTACAACCTTCTTGTAGACACAAGGTTCATCTTCGTTCTTGATGAAACCAAACTGTTTGATTGCATCATCGAATCGAAGATTCCAGCACTGAGAAGCTTGCTTTAGTCCATAAATGGACCTATGCAGCTTGCATACTCTACTAGTATGCTGTGGATCTACAAAACCTTCAGGTTGTGTCATGTACACATCCTCGAGCAGGTTTCCATTCAGAAATGCGGTTTTGACATCCATCTGACATATCTCATAGTCATGGTAGGCTGCAATATCAAGCATGATCCGAATGGACTTAAACATCGCTACTGGAGAAAAGGTTTCATCATAGTCAATACCATGAATCTGCTTGAAACCTTTAGCTACCAAGCGACCCTTATAGATAAGTCCATCCATGTCAGTCTTTCTCTTAAAGACCCACTTGCACCCAATGGGTTTTACCCCTTCAGGTGGATCAACCAAAGTCCATACTTGGTTGGTGTACATGGATTCCATTTTGGATCTCATGGCCTCTAGCCATTTCTCGGAATCTGGTCTCATCACAGCTTCCTGATAGGTGGTAGGCTCATCCTCTATGAGCACAATGTCATCATGGTCAGACAAGAGAAATGAGTATCTCTCAGGCTGACGACGTACCCTATCAGACCTGCGAAGAGGTATGTCTACTTGAACTGGTTGTTGTTCCTCAACTCTTTGTGGAACAACATCATGCACAACACTTTGTGGTTCCAGTTCAACTTCCATCGAGGCATCAGTGCTATTGTTCGCATCTTGAACTTCTTCAAGATCGAACGCGCTCCCACTAGTCTTTCTAGAAACAAAGTCCCTTTCTAGAAAGACCCCAGTCTTTGCCACAACTACCTTGTGCTGACTGGGAATGTAGAAGTAATATCCCTTAGTTTCCTTGGGATATCCGATGAAATAGCACTTGTCAAATTTGGGTCCTAACTTGTCTGAGACTTGACGTCGAACGTAAGCCTCACAACCCCAAATCCTCATGAAAGACACCTGGGCATCTCTCCCAGTTCATATCCTATATGGTGTCTTTATCACGGCCTTGGATGGAACTCGGTTGAGTATAAAAGCTGCCATGCCTAGAGCATAGCCCCAAAGGTATGTCGGAAGATCTGTGTGACTCATCATAGATCGTACCATATCTAATAGGATACGATTCCTCCTTTCGGATACACCATTCCACTGTGGTGTTCCAGGAGGAGTGAGTTGGGATAGAATCCCACACTCAGCTAAATAGTCACGAAACTCATGGCTTAAGTATTCACCACCTCGATCTGATCGAAGTATTTTAATACTCTTGCCAAGCTGGTTCTGTACTTCATTCTTGAATTCTTTAAACTTTTCAAAGGATTCGGACTTATGTGTCATCAAGTACACATAACCATATCTACTGAAGTCATCAGTAAATGTGATGAAGTATCTATAACCGCCTCTAGCAGCGACATTGAAAGGGCCACATACATCACTATGTATGAGTCCTAACAAATCAGTCGCTCTCTCGCTGTGCCCACTAAAGGGAGTCTTGGTCATCTTGCCTCGTAGGCATGACTCGCATATCTCATATAATTCAAAATCAAATGAGTCCAGCAAACCATCCTTATGAAGCTGGGATAAGCGCTTGTCATTTATATGACCTAAGCGACAGTGCCAAAGGTAGGTTTGGTTCAAGTCATTTGACTTGAACCTCTTGGTATTTACGTTATAGATAGGGCTCTCAAGGTCTAGAATATAGAGTCCGTTTATCAGAGGTGCACTACAATAGAACATATCGTTTAAATAGACAGAACAACATTTGTTCTTTATTATAAACGAGAATCCTTTCTTGTCCAAACAAGAAACTGAAATTATGTTCTTAGTCAAGGCAGGCACATAACAACAATCATCTAATTCTAGTACTAGCCAAGAGGGCAGAGATAGATGGTAAGTTCCTACAGCAATAGCAGCAACCCGTGCTCCATTTCCTACTCGTAGGTCTATCTCACCCTTCGTCAATGGTCTGCTATTTCTCTGCGCTTGTACATTAGTATAAATGTGCGAAGCACATCCGGTATCTAATACCCACGATGAAGAAATAGAGAGGTTGACTTCTATAACATGTATACCTGAAGTAGAAATCTTATTTCTCTTCTTCTTAAGATCTTCCAGGTATTCTTTGGAGTTCCTCTTCCAGTGCCTTGCTTGTCCTTGATATAGGTGACAAAGATATTCAACCATATCGTAAGCGCCCATCAACTCATGTTGCTTCTGAAGCTCAGAGTTCATGGTCGCGAGCATAAGACAAGACACATCTAATGCGTCATCTTGATGCTTCTTGTAAGCATCCCGGTCAGCTCGCGTGGCAGTGGCAGGAGGAGCCTCCGGAATGGGCTGCTCCAGAACGTACACTTTACGTTCCTGAATGAGAACTATTCTCAGGTTCCTGTACTAGTCCAGGAAATTTGCTCCGTTGAGCTTGTCCTTCTTAAGGACAGAACGCAGGGAGAAAGAGTTCGTATTCGACGTCATGGTTATCTACAACAGAAAATTTGCAGAAATAAATATCATATTCTTTTAAAATCATTTAATTAGGCCTTTAATTAAATGATGCTCCCACTGAATACTATAATTCTTGTGGGACAAGATCCACATCATACTAACCCTTGAGTTAGCTTTGGCTAATACGCCCAAGGCTTAGTATGATCGGTAGGTAACGATTACCAATTACATCTCTATGCAACTCTTGTTTATAAAATCAATATCCGCATTTATATTAAAACTCGAGTTAGCTTTGGCTAATACGCCCGAGAGTTAATATAGATGTGATTTTGACCTATATTTTCCAACCGTTGGAAGAATACCTATAGTTGACTCGATCTAACCGAGCAACTAGGAATACTCAATCTAATTGAGTTTTATATTCACCCATGCGTTGATAGGCGGGACCAAGATTGTCCCTTCGTACCCTACCAAGATAATATGTATTGCTCTGCTTTGGCAGATTCAACAATACATGTGATCGAGGTAGTGATAGGTATCACGGCACGGTTAGGCATTTAGAGTTGGTTCAATCGAAATCTAATCTAATCGAAAAGGATGCATCTTGTGCACGACTTAGATCTAATCTAATCGCAAGGGTGCATCATGTGCACGACTTAGATCTAATCTAATCGTAAGGCACTAATTAATTAATTACTTATTAAACATGCATCATATACATAAGCAATTAACTAATTAATCTATTTGTGATTTAGTCATGGCCCTACTACGATCCTCTCAAGCCAATGAGATGATCGAATGGTCAACCTAGGGTCAACATCTTCTACAAGCTCCTCCCTTTGACCACCTTGTGTTGCTCGTGCCCACCTCGGAACTCTGTCTCGTGTGGACCCTCCACCGCTCCAATTTGTACATTACAATTTGAAACTCGAGTTACATTCGAGTCTAAATCTAATTTACAACCAGAATATATGAGAAAGGCACGACGCGCAGGTCGCGGAAAAATAAAAACATACAACACGCGCAAACACATAACGGCACGCAGGCCGTATTATGAATTACAACACAATCCAATCATATTGGGTTTTTTGGGCCATGACTATCACAAAATTAATATATAATTCAAAATTATATATTTTTCATAATTTTCTATAATTTTAAAATTAATTTTTACAATTTTTACAAGTAAAATTTCCCGGCGGTCCCGTTTAGCGGTTTCGGGCGCAATCGCGGAACGGATCCCCTTGCGGGGCCAGGGGCAGCGGCCCTACCCGCGATCTAACCATCGCGAGGGTTCCTTTGCGATCCAACAGCGCCTAAACTCGCTGTCCCAAAACAATTTGGGATGAAACCTTTGAGAAGAATTTTCCCGGCGGTCCCGATTAGCGATTTCGGGCGCAATCGCGAAGCAAATCCCCTTGCGGGGTTAGAGGGAGTGCCCCTACCCACGATCTAACCATCGTGAGTTGCTCCTAAGCGATCCTACAGCGCCTTCGCTCGCTGTCCCAAACGGATTTGGGTCGAAACATCACCGTTTGGAAAAATCTTCCCGGTAGTCGAAGCATACAAGCGTCTAAACACTTGTGCTTCGATTACTCGAGAAAAATACTCATAAAAACCCAAAAATCATAATTTTACAGAAAATTACAGAAACTTTAGTTTTCATAAAACCAAAAAATTAAACTCGTACAAGCCTTGCACGTGGCTCTGATACCACTGCTGGATTTTTCGGGCCGCGAAAACCGCTTTTCGCGTCGCGGAAACCCCGAATCACCCAAAGCCGTAGATACGTGCAAAGAAAACCGAACGAAATACAAGTACGAGTTTCAAAATATCTAGATCTACTCCTAGATCTATGTGTTAAGAATTTTACCCTTGAAGCGTGCCCTCGCAAATCCCGCTCGTCCAACGGTACGCCGGATCTCGAGAGTGTCAACGTAGACACCCCTCTAATGATATCCACACGAACAAGGAGTGTCTCTCACACTCAAAGGATGGAGAAGAGAGCCCCAAGTGTGCTAGCACTATCTAGAGCTCTCGGATGGGATTGAAAAAGGGAGAAAAGAGAGAAAACAAGAAGACTCTCACATACTCAACTAGTAGTATTCTCTTCTTGTGTCCTTCACACTCTCTTATCTTTTCTTGGATGAAACTCAACACCTTCTCACCACCATGGAAGTCACGGCAACCACCAAGAGAAGCAAGCATCAAAGGAAGAAGATGCAAGAATGAATGCAAATCAATTGCATTCACACACCATCAAGTGTGTGGCCGGCCACACAAATGTAACCCCCTCATTTAATGTGGCCGGCCACATTAAAAGGAATGGGTGTGTAACCTCCATGAGGTGGCACACCATTATGAGGTGGTGATGATGTGGCAAGGATGTGTCATGCCATGTAGGATGAGTCAACCTACATGATGTGGCAATGCATCAAGTCAAACTTGATGTTTCAACTTTCATTTGGTCAAGTCAAAATTGACCAATTTCTTCCTTGTTGAGTTAAATCCAACATTTGATTCAAGTCAATTTCAATTTAATGAATCTCAATTCATTAATATAAATTGACTCAATGAATCAAATTTAAATTAGACTCATTCAACAATTTAATCTAATTGAGTCTAACTCAATAAGTCAAATTTAAATCCAATCTTTGGTGCATCATATGAACCTAATCCAATTGGTTCATCATATGAACCTAATATCCATCCACTTGTTCTTTGTGTGTGACCCAATAGGTTCTTGTAACGTTGGCAATGTTTCTAAACTCCTTTAGAAATATAAGCAATGAGCGACATCTAGCAATACATAATTGCTACCCAAGTTACAAGAATGTTGAGATCCAACATCACGTTGTGACTACTAATTGTGACTCCTCACAATATGTGACATTGTCCTTCTATCCTAGACATCTAGATTGATCAATATGAGGCATAGACCATGTCATCCTCTAATCAATCTAAATCTTGAACTCCAAGTAGACTCACTCGATCAAATGAGCTCAACATCTAATGTTGACTCATTTGGGCATGGCCATGCACTTAGTGGTCTCACTCTATCAAGAATACCGATGTCACTCCCGTCATATGCGAGGGATAGATCCCATCTACATCACTCACAATCCTCTACATAATTAGTTATATACCCAGTAATCGCCTTTATAGTCCAACCAGTTACGGGTGACGTTTGACGAAACCAAAGTACATAACTCCTTATGTAGGGATCCATGGTGACTTCAGGTCTAAGGACTAATAGTCATACTAATAGCCACATGAGAAAGTATATGACACTCATATAACGATCCATGATACTTTCTCATGGCGGGTCATTCAGTATACATTCTCTAATGTATACCCATGTGTCAACTTAATATCTCTATATCCATGACTTGTGAGATCAAGTCATCGAGTTGACCTACATACTTGTCTTATTGCATTAACATTGTCCCTGAATGTTAATACTCGACTAGTAATGATTAAGAGTAGTGTTCCCTATATCATCTCACTATCGGTTCAACTAACCGATTGATATAGGTGAGAACCATCTACTCAAGGACATTATTATACTTAGTTTATTTGGCACCAGTACAAGTAAGTATAATAACCAAAATCCAAATGCCTTTATTAATATACAAGAATATGATACAATGAGTCCATACAATCATCAAATGATTGGCTCTAGGGCTCTAACTCACACAAGCTAGGGCCGGCCACCCATAAACCATGCTTAGGCCGGCCCTAGCTTGATCCCCATGCTAGCTTGGCCGGCCCCTTTTAGGTGGGTATAGTACTCTATAATTAAGAGACTACGATAGGGACCGAGAGGAGGAACTAGTTTTGGTCTCCCGATAAAAATTAAGCATCCCGTGTTCGCCCCGAACACACAACTTAATTTTATCAATAATAATTCATTCCACTAGAGAACTATTATTGAACTACCGCACCAATCCCAAATTACATTTTTGGGCTCCTTCTTATTTTGAGTGTGTTAATCTCCCTGTGTTTAAGATGTCGAATGTCCACTAATTAAGTGAGTTACTGACAACTCATTTAATTAATATCTTAATCCAAGAATAGTACCACTCAACCTTATCGTCATGTCGGACTAAGTCCACCTGCAGGGTTTAACATGATAATCTTTATGAGCTCATCTTGGGGACATTATCAACCTAGATTACTAGGACACAGTTTCCTTCTATAATCAACAACACGCACTATAAGTAATATCATTTCCCAACTTATCGAGCTTATTGATTTATCGAACTAAATCTCACCCATTGATAAATTAAAGAAATAAATATCAAATATATATGCTTGTTATTATATTAGGATTAAGAGTGCACACTTCCATAATAACTGAGGTCTTTGTTCCTTTATAAAGTCAGTCTAAAAGAAACGACCTCTAATGATCCTACTCAATATACTCTAAGTGTACTAGTGTAATTATATAGTCAAGATAAACTTATGCCTAATTACACTACAACCTTCCAATGGTTTGTTCCTTTCTATTTTGGTCGTGAGCTACTGTTTATAATTTATAAGGTATTGATAACATCCTCTTCTGTATGTGGCACCACATACTATGTTATCTACAATATAAATTAATTGAAGAACTACAACTAAATGTAGACAATTTGACCAAATGTAATTCTTTATTCAAAATAAATGTTTACAAAAGCTTAGGCTTTCAGTATACATTCCAACAACTCTGTGGTTGCAGGCATCCTAGATCCAACTATTATGGCTTTTTGTGTGCTTGTGTGTGATTTGAACCCTCGTGCATGTCGAGGTTGTTGTGTGTGCATGATTGTAATAATTAAATACGGTCGATTGTCATATTATTATTATTGTTGTTTTACATTCTGTTCGATCTAGATTACATGTAAATTCCTTTAGGGAATATAGGATCGATAAATGTAAAATTTTATTTTGTTGCGGCTTGTATCCTTGCTATGCGTGGTGCTATTTTGAGGACCAGAGGCGCGACGAAGAAGGAAGTGAGATAGACGCGACGGCTTGATCCATCGGCGGCACATTAGAGGACAATGATCCATTGGCAGCATATTAGAAGACAACGTTGGATGAGTCCATAATAGTTGAAAATTTTATTTTCATTTTTATTGCCTTATATGTTGTTTTTATGTGCTGTGATGTGTGTGTTGTGATGTGCGTGCATGATTAAAATTCCTTAATTTAAATAACTAAGTAAGAGAGGGATTATTTAAATAAATTCTGTGGTCTCTATTACTGGTTTGTAAGTGATGCATTCAAACTTGCGCGTTGGCTTTAAGTGCCTTCCTCCATATTGGATGAGTTTTCTTGTGAATCACTAGACCAAACTTCCTTTATGGATGATTATAGGAAATTATTTATGTATGTGTGATCTTTGTTAGAGCGTATACTAAAAGCCTAGCTTTTTGTAAACACTTTTTTTGAAATAAAGAATCACATTAGTCAAATGTCTACATTTATATGCTAAGTGTATTTGTTCAATTAATTTATATTGTAGATAACATGGTGTGTGGCGTCACACATAGAAGATCATGTTATCAGTTCCTTATAAGTTATAAATAGTAGCTCACGACTAAGATGGATAGAAACAAACCATTGGAATAGTCGTAGTGTAATTTGGTATTAGTTTATCTTGACTATAAAATTACACTAGTACACTCTGAGTGTATTGAGCAGACCATTAGAGGTAGTTTCTTTTTATCCTGACTACATAAAAGAACAAGATCTCTGTTATTATGGAAGTGTGTGCTCTTAATCCTGATATAATAACAAGCCCATATATTTAGTATTTATTTCTTTAATTTATCAGTGGATGAGATTTAGTTCGATAAATTAATAGGCCCGATAAGTTGGAAAATAGTATTATTTAAAGTGTGTGCTGTTAATTATAGAAGGAAACTGTGCCCTAGCGATCTAGGTTGATGATGTCCCCAAGAGGAGCTTATAAGGAGTGTTATGTAAACCCTGCAGGTCGACTTAGTCCGACATGACAATAAGGTTGGGTGGTACTACTCTTGGAGCAAGACGTTAATTATGTGAGAGTCAATAACTCATTTAATTAATGAGCATTCGATATCTTAAACACAGGGAGACTAACACACTCATGATAAGAAGGAGCCCAAAATATAATTTGGGATTGGTGCGGTAGTTCAATGATAGCTCTTTAGTGGTATGAGTTATTATTGATGATCTTGAGTTGGGTGTTCGGGGCGAACATGGGAAGCTCAAGTTCATCAGGAGACCATAACCAATTTCTCCTCTCGGTCCCTATTGTAGCCTCTTATATAAAGTCTTATATCCACCCAAAGCCTAGCCTCTTGGCCCATGTTAGGGGTCAACCCCTATCCTTGCTTGGAGCCCAAGCAAGGGGCGGCCAAGCCAAGCTTGGAGCTAAGGCTAGGGCCAGCCAAGCCTTGCTTGGTGCCGAAGCAAGGGGCCGACCAAGTGTGAAAGGGAAGAGAGATTTTATTAAAAATAAAATTTTGATAAAATCTTTCCTTTTATGTTTTTATCTACATGGTTTTAAAAGAAAGTTTTAAATTTTAAGATCTTTCCTTTTATAGATTTTTTACAAAGGATTAAAAGAGAGATTAGATATCTTTCCTTATTTGTAGATATCTATAATGTTAATAGAAAGATTTTAATCTTTAAGAAAACTTTCCATTTTTGTAACCATGATATAAAAAGAGTTTTATTTTTAAATCTTATCTTTTATAGATATTCATAAAAGTTTTAAAAGAGAGAGATTTTAATTTATAAAACATTCCTTTTTTAGCTAACCACAAAAGGAATTTTTAAAAGAGAGATTTTAATTTTTGTTTAAAATCTTTCCTTGTTTGTTTAAACATGGTGTGGCCGACCATAGAGAGGAATAAAAGGAAGTTTTATTTTTTTTGTTATAAAACTTTCCCTTTTTGGATTCACCAAGGATTATAAAAGAGAGGGAGGGGGTGCCTTCATGAGACACACAACCTATTCTATTGTTCCTCTCTTCCATCCTTGGTGGCCGACCCTTCCTCTTCTCTTTCTCTTCTTCTTTGTGGCCGGCAGCATCATCTCTTGTGGAGCTCTTGGTGGCCGGTTGCTTGTAAGTGAAGAAGTAGAGAAAGGAGGCATTGTTTTCTAGTGTCCCTTGGAGCATTGTGGTGGTGGCCGAAACTTGGAAGCAAGGAAGGTTTGGTGGATTTTTCTTGGTAGATTGTCGCCCACACGACATCCAAGAGAAGGAGAGGAATACAATAGAAGATCAAGAGGTTTTTGTTAACAATGAAAGGTATAACTAGTTGTCTTGTTCCGCATCATACTAGTTTTCTTTGTACGGATTTTGAATTAACAAACACAAGAGGCTAACGATTCTAGACAATCGATTTTATGTTTCGATTTTGTGTTTCTTTTATTTTTCGGTCTTGTGATTCAATTGTTCTTTGTGGTTAAACCAAGGGTTAATGTAAGGGGATTAAATATTGAATTTCGTTGAAAGGTTTTTTCTAGGAAGTGGTGGATGATCCCATACCCAAGAAGACCTAATGCCTCGCCATGTTTAACCTGGAAGCTGATCTTTGAAATAAATATTTAATTAACTTTGTAATATGGGTGGATTTGGATCAATAATGTTAAGCATCGTTTGTGATCCAAGTCTAAACCTCTAAGAATAGATAAGTTGAATTTGGAATCAATAATGTTAAGTTCTGTTTGCGATTCTAAGTTTAATTTCTAAAGAACACAATAGGTTGCTAGGAAAGGTTCAGGACTTGTACAAAATATTTATACAGGGGAACTAGTGCGATATTCTGGGTAGCAACCAACAATTGGTATCAGAGCTAGGATATTTCCTCTGTGTGTTTGGTTTTTTAGTTTAATTATGCACATGTCATACATATTTTAGGCATGATAACAGTAGGATGTGCAAATAGATTAATTCTGTGGTTGCAAGCATCCTAGATCCAACTATTATGGCGCTAATGTGTTTGTGTGAGATTTGACCCTTGGACATGTCGAGGGCATTTTATGTGTATGCATGATTGTATGTATTAAATAAAGCAGGAGCTGTATTAGTTTTAAGATTTTACTTTTTGTTCAATCTAGATTACATGTACATTCCTTTGTGGAATATAAGATCGACAAATGTAAAATTCTATTTTTTGTCATGGATCGTATCCTTGCAAGGCGTGGTACTATTTAAGGACCAGAGGCGCAGTGGAAAAAGAAGCAAGATAGATGCGGCAACTAGACCCGATTGCAGTGTCTAAAGATGGTTGCAGCTAGGGTTGGCGTCTAAAGATGGTTGCAGCTAGGGTTGGCAGCACACAGAGGGCAGTGATGGAAGAGGTCATAATAGTTGGAAAATTATTTTTTCCATATTTATTGCTTTTATTTGCTGTGATGTGTGTGTGCATGATAAAATCCTCATCTTAAATAACTAAGTGGGAGTGAGATTAGTAAATAAATTCCACGGTCTCCATTACTGGTTTGTAAGTGATGCAAACAAACTTGCGCATTGGCTCTGAGTGCCTCCCTCCACATTGGATGAGTTTTTTGCGGATCACTAGATCAAACTTCCTTTATGGATGGTTATAGGAAATTATTTAGGAGTGTGTGATCTTCTCTAAATGAAGGGGCACAATCCTATTTAATGGACTAAGTATCAAGTAATGGTATACACTTAGGCGCATTTAATAGTATCCTCCCCAACGGAGTCACTGCTATTATTTGTGTGACCAAAGGAATACCAACTATTAATTTTATTTGTCATAAAGTTAGGATGACAAGAATAAAATTAATGGGTAAGACCTCCTCTTACAAATGTTTGATTTTGTATACGCCCACACTAACGTGGCATACAAAATTCACAGTGTTTTGAGGTGTTGGTGAATTTAAATAATATTGTTTAAGGACACAATATTATTCTAAATTCTAAAGTCTTGGCAAAAACTTATTTTGTGATTTTTAGGATGACTTTCAACCCACTGGCTATTATTCTGAAAGAGAACAAATTTATTGGTCCAAATTACATAGATTGGAAAAGAAAACTGGACATTGTCCTAACTGTTAAAAGCTATAAGTTTGTACTGTTAGAGGTCTGCCCTAATGTGCCTAATAGTGATTCTAGTGAAGAAGAGATTGAGTATCATAAGAAATGGGTAAGGCAGATGAGATGACGCGGTGTTACATTATGGCTTGAATGTCAAATGTGCTGCAACATCAGCATCATGACTTGCCAACTGCCTATGACATGATGAACAATCTCAAAAAACTCTTCGGACACTAGAATCAGGCTGCTAGGTAAGAGGCAATGAGAAAATTAATAACAGCCACCATGTCAAAGGGTACACCCGTTAGGGATCATATCCTAAAGATGATGGCTTATTTGAACCAGATACAAATCCTTGGAGCTGAAATTGATGGGGAAACCCAGGTCGATATTATTCTCCAAACGCTACCCAAAAGTTTTGAGCAGTTCTGCCTGAACTACAATATGAATAAAAGGATTTATTCATTGGCAGAACTACTAACAAAACTTCAAGCAGCAGAAGGGCTATTTCATCATAATTCTCAAATTCACTTTGCTGAAAATGTTTCTACTTCTAAGTCGAAAGGCAAGAAGAAGAATAAGAAACAAGCTGGCTCGGCAAAGAAAGTGAAATAATCTCTAGGTACTGGACTTAAAGCAGGAGTAAAGAAGCTGAAGGGCAAGTGCTTTATTTGCAAGCAGTCTGGACATTGGAAGGAGGACTGTCCTTGTAGGAAAGAGAACAATAAAGGTATATCTTATTCTCTTGTAGTTGAAACATGTTTAGCGGTGTTATCTACCAGTACCTGGTTTGTAGATACAGGAGCCACTGATCATGTCTGCAATACATTGCAGGGGTTCCAGGAAACCCGACAACTATATGTGGGAGAGATAACCATCTACATGGGCAATGCTACGAAAGTGGCGGCTGTTGCAGTGGGAGACGTCTACTTATCATTTGATAGAAATAGAACTTTGATTTTGAGAAATTTTCTTTATGTACCAAGTTTTAGAAAGAATTTAATTTTAGTTTCTAAACTATTTTTGGATGGATATACTGTTTCTTTTGATGACAAAGTGGTTGTCAAGAAAAATAGGGTAATTATCTGTTCTGGTACATTTGTTGGCAATTTGTATACTCTAAATCTAACAACTCCCATAAAGCAACAAATGGAAATTAATAACACATCCTCTAATTCGAATAAGAGAAAGGAACCTTCAAATATGAACCAAATATATCTTTAGCATCTAAGACTTAGTCATATTATTTGAGTAGGATTCAAAGGCTAATAGACGATGGAATTTTGGGTTCATTAGTGTTGGAAAACTTTCCAACTTGTGAATCCTGCTTGGAAGGAAAAATGACCAAGAGACCTTTTAAGGCCAAGAGGTATAGAGCAAAAGATGTGTTGGAATTGGTTCATGTTAGAGTGTATACTAAAAGCCTAACTTTTGGTATAAACATTTATCTAGAAAAAAGAATCACATTGGTCAAATGTCTACATTTATGATAAATGTAGATGTTCAATTAATTTATATTATAGATAACATGGTGTGTGGTGTCACACACAGAGGATCATGTTATCAACACCTTATAAATTATAAACAATAGCTCACGACCAAGATGAAAAGGAACAAACCATTGGAAGGTCGTAGTATAATTAGGTATTAGTTTATCTTAACTATATAATTACACTAGTACACTTAGAGTGTATTGAGTAGGACCATTAGAGGTCGTTTCTTTTTATACTGACTTTATAAAGGAACAAAGACCTCAGGTATTATGGAAGTGTGTGTTCTTAATCCTAATATAATAACAAGCACATATATTTGATATTTATTTCTTTAATTTATCAATGGATGAGATTTAATTCGATAAATCAATAAGCCCGATAAGTTGGGAAATGATATCACTTATAGTGTGTGTTGTTGATTATAGAAGGAAACTGTGTCCTAGTGATCTAAGTTTATAAAATCTCCAAGAGGAGCTCATAAGGATTGTCATGTTAAACCTTGCAGGTGGACTTAGTCCGACATGATGATAAGGTTGAGTGGTACTACTCTTGGACTAAGGTATTAATTAAATGAGTTGTCAGTAACTCACTTAATTAGTGGACATTCGACATCTTAAACATAGGGAGACTAACACACTCATAATAAGAAGGAGCCCAAAAATGTAATTTGAGATTGGTGCGGTAGTTCAATAATAATTCTTCAGTGGTATGGATTATTATTGATGAAGTTAAGTTGTGTGTTCGGGGCGAACACAAGAAGCTTAATTTCATCTGGAGACCAAAACCAATTCCTCCTCTCGGTCCCTATCGTAGCCTCTTGTATATAAAGATTTATACCCACCACATACCCACCTTCTTTCCCATCCTAACGGGGTCAGCCAAGCTAGCTTGGAACCCAAGCTAGGGCCGGCCAAGACCAAGTGGATGAGCCAAGTTGGTGGCCGGCCAAAGCTTGGGTCCCAAGCTTAGGTGGCTGGCCACTAGAATATTAAAAAGGATTTTAATTAAAATTATTTCTTATGTGGATATCATGGTTTTAATAGAGAGTTTAAAATTTAAATCTTTTCTTTAATAGATTTCTACAAAAGATTAAGAAAAGATTTGAAATCTTTCCTTATTTGTAGATTGAAAGGAGATTTTAATTTTGAGAAAACTTTCCTCTTTAACCATGATCATAATTTAAAAGAGAGTTTTAAAAATTAAATATTCTCTTTTATTAGTTTCTACAAAAGATTAAGAAAAGATTTGATATCTTTCTTTATTTGTAGATTGAAAAGAGCTTTTAATTTTTAGAGATAACTTTCCTTTTTGGAAATTATCCACATGTTTAAAAGAAAGATTTTAATTTATAAAATTTCCTTTTTACTAACCAATCATGAAGGATTAAAATTATTGGAGAAATTTTTATAAATTTCTGGAAATAAATTAGGAAGTTTTAATTCTTGTGTGAATTAAATTTTTCTTGTTTTGGAGAGAAAGTGGTCGGCCATATGAATTGAGAAAAGAAAATTGATTTTTAATTAATTAAATTTTCATTTTCATGGCAAAAGAATTAATGAAGTTTTTATTAAAATTTCCTTATTTTCCAAGACCAAGGATTATAAAAGAAGGGGTAGAGGTGCCTTCATGGTGAACAACTCTATTCTTATTCTTCCTCTCTTTTTCTTCCTTGGGGTGGCCGGCCCTGTTAGTTTTCTCTTCTTCCTTTTCTTTCTTCTTCATTGGTCGGATCTTGTAAACTCATGGAGCTTGAAGATGGCCGGATTTTAGCATGGAGAAGAAGGAAAGAAAGGAAGCATCCCTTGGAGCTTGGTGGTGGTGGTCGAACTACATCTATTCTTGGAATATTTGTGGTGGCCGAATCTTGCTTGGAGAAGAAGGTGGCTTAGGTGGATTCTCATCTCGGTAGGTTGCCCACATAATGTCCGAGATAAGAAGAGGAATACAGTAGAAAATCAAGAGGTCATTAAAGTTTACAAAGGAAGGTATAATTAGTAATTAATTTCCGCATCATACTAGTTATATTTCTTTTGTATGAATTCCAAACACAAGAGGCATTAGATCTAGTATTTCGAATTAGTTTTTTCAAATTTGTGTTTTCTTTGTTTTCGAATTGTGATTCGATTGTTCTTTTTGGTTAACCTAGAGTTATTTAAGGAAATTAAATATTAGCTTTCCTTAAAAGGCTTTGTCTAGGCGGTGGTGGTTGCTCCCATATCCAAGAAGGTCATGTGCCTCGCCATGCAGAAGCCAATTTTAGAAATTAATATTTAATGAAATTAATAACATAGGTAGATTTGAATCAATAGTGTTAAGTTTCGCTTGCGATTCAAATCTAAACCATTAAGAACAGATAAGTTAAATTTGGAATCAATGATGTTAAGTTCTGTTTGCGATTCCTAATTTAACTTCTAAAGAACACAATTGGTTATTTAAGGAAAGGTTCGACACTTGTACAAAAATTTTTGTACAGTGGAACCGGTACATTTTCCTAGGACTAATCAATAGTTCATTCTAATTTATGTGGACCTATGGCTATCAAAGCGAGAGGTGGTTTCGAATATTTTGTCTCTTTCATAGATTACTCCTCGAGATATGGATACATTTACTTGTTGCGCCACAAGTCTGAGAGCTTTGGTAAGTTTAAAGAGTACAAGGCTGATGTGGAGAAACGTCACGGTAAAAGTATCAATACACTGCGGTCTGATCGTGGTGGCGACTACCTCTCAGGAGAGTTTAGGAATTACTTATCAAAGGTTGGGATTCAATCCCAATTGTCTGCACCTGGTACACCCCAACAGAATGGTGTGGCAGAACGAAGGAATATGACTCTTATGGAAATGGTTAGATTGATGATGAGTTATTCAGAATTATCAAATTCATTCTGGGGATATGCTTTAGAAATAGCAGTGTACATTTTGAACTTGGTACCTTCTAAATCAGTACCCTCTACTCCCATGGAATTGTGGAATGGGCGTAATCTTAGTCTGAGTCATATTTGGATATGGGGTAGTCCAGCACATGTGCTGAAGGGAGATACTGATAAGTTGGAATCTTGTACAGAAGTTCATCTGTTTATAGGTTATCCTAAAGGAAGGAAAGGTGGTTTGTTTTATAGTCCTAAAGATCAGAAGGTCATTGTTAGCACGAATGCCCGATTTTTAGAAGAGGACTATGTAATGAACCATAAGCTCATGAGTGAAATTGTTCTAGAAGAAATGAGATAGGACATGTTGGTTGCTACTCGGAAAATCTATCGGTTCCACTGTACATAAATTTTGTACAAAGGTCTAAACCTTTTCCTAGCTACCATGTGTTCTTTTAAATTAAACTTGGATCGCCTGCGGAACTTAACACGTTTGATCCTAAGTTTAATTTATTTGTTCTTTTAGGTTTAGACTTGGATCTCCTGCGGAACTTAACACGTTCGATCCAAATCACCTAGGTCACAAAGTTGATTAAATATTAATTTCCAAATTTAGCTTCCATGATTGCATGGCGAGGCACATGACCTTCTTGGATATGGGAGCAACCACCACCGCTTAGACAAAGCCTCTTAAGGAAAGTTAATATTTAATTTCCTTAAATAACTTTAGGTTAACCAAAAAGAACAATCGAAGCACAAGTTCGAAAAGAAAACAAAAGAACACAACATTGAAAACTAATTCGAAACCTAGAATCGCATGCCTCTTGTATTTGGTATTTTTACAAAGAAATAAAACTAGTATGATGCGGAAAATAATTACTAGTTATACCTTTCTTTGTGAACTTTTAATGACCTCTTGATCTTCTACCGTATTTCTCTTCTAACCTCGGATATTGTGTGGGCAATGATCTTCCGAGATGAGAACCACCAAGGCACCTTCTTCTTCCTTCCTTCAAGTTTCAGCCAAGCAAAAACTTCCAAAGGATGAAGAACTTTTTCCACCAACCAAGCTCCAAGGGATGCAAGAAACAAGCCTCCTTTCTCTCCTTTTCTCCAAGATAGATCTGGCCACTTCTTTGTCTCCAAGAGGTGATGAAGTCTCGGCCACAAGAAGGAGAAGAGAGAAGGGGAAGGGAAACCTCTAGGGGCCGGCCACACCTAGGAAGAAAAGAGAGGAAGAAAAAGAATAGAGTCGTTCACCATGAAGACACCTCTACCCCCTCTTTTATAATCCGTGGTTTTGGCAAATAAGGAAATTTAAATAAAAATTTCCTTAATTCTTTTGCCATGAAAAATAAAAATTATTTTAATTAAAACAATTTTCTTTTTTCAATTACAATGGTCGGCCACCTCTTTCCCCAAAACAAGGAGAGTTTTAATTAAAACAAGAATTAAAACATCCTAATTTGTTTCCAGAAATTTATAAAAATTTCTCCAATAATTTTTATCCCTTCATGATTGGTTAATAAAAAGGAAGTTTTATAAATTAAAATCTTTCTCTTAAACATGTGGATAATTTCCAAAAAGGAAAGTTATCTCTAAAAATTAAAATCTCCTTTCAATCTACAAATAAGGAAAGGTATTAAATCTTTTCTTAATCTTTTGTAGAAACTAATAAAAGAGAATTTTAATTTTTAAACTTTCTTTTAAATCATGAACATGATTAAAAGGAAAATTTTTATCAAAATTAAAATCAATCTTTTAATCTACAAATAAGGAAAGAGATTTAGCTCTTCTCTTAATCTTTTGTAGAATCTTATAAAAGGAAAGATTTAAATTTTTAAACTCTCTTTTAAAGCATGTTATCCACATAAGAAAAAAATTTTAAATTAAAATTCCTTTTTATTTTAATAGGGCCGGCCACCTAAGTTTGAGTTCAAGCTAGGGTCGGCCACATGAATTTACCCATGAACCAAGCCATGGCCGGCCCAAGCTTGGTCTCTAAGCTAGCTTGGCCGACCCCTATAGGATGGGTAAGAAGGTGGGTATAGGTGGTTATAGTACTCTATAATTAAGAGGCTACGATAGGGACCGAGAGGAGGAATTGGTTTTGGTCTCCCGATAAAATTAAGCATCCCATGTTCGCCCCGAACACACAACTTAATTTTATCAATAATAATTCATTCCACTAGAGAACTATTATTGAACTACCGCACCAATCCCAAATTACATTTTGGGCTCCTTCTTATTATGAGTGTGTTAGTCTCCCTGTGTTTAAGATGTCGAATGCCCACTAATTAAGTGAGTTACTGACAACTCCTTTAATTAATATCTTAGTCCAAGAGTAGTACCACTCAACCTTATCGTCATGTCAGACTAAGTCCACCTGTAGGGTTTAACATGACAATCCTTATGAGCTCCTCTTGGGGACATTCTCAACCTAGATGACTAGGACACAGTTTCCTTCTATAATCAACAACACACACTATAAGTGATATCATTTCCCAACTTATCGGGCTTATTGATTTATCGAACTAAATCTCACCCATTGATAAATTAAAGAAATAAATATCAAATATATGTGCTTGTTATTATATTAGGATTAAGAGAACACACTTCCATAATAACTGAGGTCTTTGTTCCTTTATAAAGTCAGTATAAAAGAAACGACCTCTAATGGTCCTACTCAATACACTCTAAGTGTACTAGTGTAATTATATAGTTAAGATAAACTAATACCTAATTACACTATGACCTTCCAATGGTTTGTTCCTTTCCATCTTGGTCGTGAGCTACTGTTTATAATTTATAAGATACTGATAACATGATCCTCTATGTGTGACACCACATACCATGTTATCTACAATATAAATTAATTGAACAACTACATTTATCATAAATGTTGACATTTGACCAATGTGATTCTTATTTCTAGATAAATGTTTATACCAAAAGCTATGTAACACCCACTAAGCTTTTAAGATAAATATGAGAATGATGAATTTACCTTAGAAAAATATTAGTAGAATGTTGAACCAAAAAGAAATAAAAAGAAATAAAAATAGGGAATGGTCAAGGATTGAACCTTGAACCTCTCATGATGTAAATGATAGGATTAATGAGTAATAACCAGTTAGGATAGGAATAATATATTGATAGCAAAGGAGGGAAACTCATGATAAGGGTGAGAGTAAAAGCTAGCCAAAAGAAAACAAGAAAAGAGCAAGAGAAAGGCAACTTGCCTTCCTTCTTTTCTCTCCCTCTTCTTCTTCTTTTGCCGTGACTTAAAGAGGGGAATTAAGGGGATTCATTCCCCCTTGTTTCATCATGAATGATGAGAACAAATAAATAAATAAAATAAAAAGAAAAATGAAAAAAAGGGGCTAAGGGAGAAGGAAAGCATCCCCCTTAACATAAAAGAGAGTATGTAAAGAGAAGATTTTATTTTTCTCTCATTTCTCTCATTCTCTCCTCTCCATCACCGAGAACCTCAGCCCCCTCTCCTCCATTTTTGGCCCCCAAAAACAAGGTTCCTCCTAGAATACAAGGAAGGCTACCAAGGGAAATCAAAGGAGGAGAACAAGAAGAAGAGACCTCTTCTTCCATCACCACACTTTAGAACCACAAGCGAAAAGGATGTAAGCTTCCCCTCACCTGTGGTACAAGGGATTTTAATGTGTTTTTGGATTTTATGAGGATTTTAAAACCTAGAAACAAAGTTGTGAAAACTCGGCCAAAGAAAGGACTTGATGATCCTAGGAATGTTTAATATAAGCTTTGATTCATGATAATTTTTCTATGCTTTGTAAGAAGGTTTTCTCTCATATTTTTATATATATGTGATGTTAGATTAGGGATGTATCTAACCCTAGAGTTTCGGCCAAAAAGGTTTTGTAAGGGCTAGGGAATTTAATTGTTTACCTAACTTGCACAAAACCCTCTAAATTAATGGTTAAGGATCCATTATTGTTTTCATACTTGAAGATTACTTGGAACCAAAAGTATTCCACACATAAGTTTCGGCCAAGAAAGGGTTTAGGGTTAGGAATACTTTGGATTTAAACTCACCATGTTTATATGATAGAATATAGAGTTTCTTAAAGAAGTTGCATGCTTGTATGTTGATAGAAACTCATGAACACCACTCTTAATGTTTCGGCCATGGTAAGGTGGATGGCTTAGAATATCTTAAACAGATTTTTAACATGCTCAAAACCTCCATGATAATAAGATATGAAAGTTTTTTAATGCTCCCATGCTTAATTAGAGTATAGGAAAATTGGTTGCATGATATATGATAATTATGACCACAAGGGTCCTAGCTTGTTGTGAACCAAACTTATATGTATAGTTCTTTGATATTTTTGCCATAAAACTTGTTTAGGTTTTCCATACTTTAGGCCACCTAAAACCTAGTTTAAAGACTTGGAAGGTTTCGGCCAAACATATGCTATGAGATAAAGAAAGGAAAAACCTAGGAAACCTAAGACGCAATTTAAATGTATGCTTATAGTGCTTGACTTTTATACATGTTATGAAATGTGTTATGACTTGCTATGCTTTTATGCCATTTGAACAAATTCTATGCTTGATGAGGTTCGGCCATGTAGGGTTTAAAGACCTAGAAAACCTAAAATTTAGACCTCATGTGTTAAAGATGCTTCTTATGAAATTGAGATAACATGTTGATTGTGTTCACATGCTTATATATTTAACTATGATTCAAATGGACACCTTAAGGTCTCAGCCATGAAGGGATACATGCCCTAGAAACCCTAGAACTTACATTGAACATGCTCATGTCACTCTCCATGAAATATGAAATGTAGAAAGCTAAAAATTTACATGCTATATGTTGTTAGTGACCTAAATTGATGCTAAGGGAAGTTTCGGCCATGACCACTTGTATGAGGCCACTTATGAATTTATACATGATGCTAGAGTAAGTTCACATGCTTGTATGCTTGCTTGAAAACCTAAATGAGTACTTGTAAATTTCGGCCATGACCTAATGTTAAGGGCTTAAAGGAGTTAGGAACTAACTCAATTGTGCTTACCATATTCCTTGAAATAGATGCTATAAATATGGTTAAGGTTTCCATGCTTTATGTCATTTAGAACCTTGCTTCACACTTGTTAAGGTTCAGCCAAATGAGGTTTAAGGACTTGGAGAACTTGGAGTCCAAGTAAATCTTGTTTATAATACTTCCTATGAGAATGATATGTGGATGAACTAGGTTCTACATGCTTGGATGTTGTTTAAAACCTAGATTGAGGGTTTCAGCCAAGATAAGAACCTAAGGGATTAGGAAGCTTAGTACCCAAGTTAATCATGTTACATTGTTTCTTATGATTGGATGAGCACATGATACACTTTTATGCTTAGACATGTATGCTTGTGAGCTATATAAAATGAGAATTTTTACAATATGTTATGAGTTCAAAAGATGCATGTTTTATGTTATGATATGAGGGTAAATTTTACATGCTTTGATGATATGATATGGGATGAAAATATGCATGCTTATGTTATGATATGTGGATAAATTATGCATGCTTTGATGCTATGTCAAGTGCTTAAAATATGCATGCTTTCATGATATGCTAAGTGGTTAAATTATGCATGCTTGATGATATGCTTTATGCTTAAGATATGCATGTTTTTATGATCTATGCCTAAGTGATGCATATTATTATGATATGATGTATGCCTAAGTGATGCATACTTTTATGGTATGATGTATGCCTAAGTGATGCATACCTTTATGATATGATGTATGCCTAAGTGATGCATACTTTTATGACATGATGTATGCCTAAGTGATGTATACTTTTATGATATGATGTGTGCCTAAGTGATGCATACTTTTATGATGTATGATATGTATAAGTATGACATGTACTTTACTTTATATGGCTTGTACCAAGGGTGGGCTCCATAAGCGCCCCGGGGTCGATGGAATAAGACTCGGGCCTCGTTAGGGATGGGCTCCTAAGTGCCCCTAGGTCGATGGAGTAAGACTCGGGCCTAGTATGTTTGCCTTGTAGGGTTCAAGACTTGCTACCTTGGACCTACATAGGTTGCGCGCAATATGTAAGTGGTACATAGCCGGGATCCCCTTTAAGTTGAGATTATGTTCAAGTATATATGTAAGAAGAAATGGTTTTAAAGATCATGAGACATACACATGTTTTTTGGATACATGTTTTTCAAAATCATATGCATATACCTTATGATGATTTATATGCCATGGTTAGATATGATTATGTTATGTTCCATGATATGTTCATGTGTATGATATGCCATGACTCCTTATGATGATTTATGTGCCATGGTTAGATATGATTATGTTATATTCCATGATATGTTCATGTGTATGATATGTCATGACTCCTTATGATGATTTATATGCCATGGTTAGATATGATTATGTTATGTTCCATGATATGTTCATGTATATGATATGCCATGACTCCTTATGATGATATGCCATGATTAGATACGATTATGTTATGCTTCATGCTATGCTTTACGCTATGATATGCCATGACAAGTTATGATTTCTTCATGTTGCATGATATGCTTAAAAGAGTATGTTACATTATGTCATGACTAGTTGAAGTGATGCCATGTTGAGACATTCTTTGATTATACTATGATTTTCGATTTTAGTGAGTAGGAAAGGAACTTACTGAGCCATGAGTGCTCACAGCTTACTGTCCTTGTACCACAGATAAAGGAAAAAGCTGGATGAGCTAGAGGAGCAGCAGGAGGGGCAAGGAGATGTGTGTGGCAGTGGCTAGGCAACCAAATAAGAACCTGCTTTAAAAACTTTTAAAGAACTACGCTTTGGTATCATGAATTGTAGTACCTTATGTGTGACTTGATGTTATGTTTCTACTAATTTTGATATCATGTTATTGAGGCCATGATAGTGTAGTTCGGTTTTGATGAAAAGAAAAACAAAAGAAAAGTTTTTATGAAACTAAGAAAATTATTTTAAGTCTTCCGCTGTTATTTGTACATAGAGTATCGTAGCCCCGTCCCTTAGGGTTAGCAGGGAGGGCGGGCGTTACAAGCTAGGCTTTTAGTATACATCCTAACAGGACACGCTTACTTTAGTACCAATAGTGCAAGATGAAATATCATAAAAAACTACAACACGTATCACAAATGATACACAACCATAGACAATGTCTCGTCGTAGTGGGAGAGTTGTGAGGCAACCTGAAAGATTCATGTTTTTGGGAGAGCCTTCAGACTTGATCCTAGGTAAACATGAACCTAATCCCCGAACATACGACGAAGCACTTCAAGATAAAGATGCAGCATCTTGGCAAAGAGCAATGAATTCAGAAATAGAATCTATGTATTCTAATAAAGTCTGGAAGCTAGTAGAACCATCAAATAGTGTAAAAGCTATTGGATGTAAATGGACCTGCAAAAGGAAAAGAGGGGCAGACGGGAAGGTGGAAACCTTCAAAGCAAGGCTTGTTGTGAAGAGGTATACTCAGAAAGAGGGAATCTATTATGAGGAAACTTTTTCGCCAGTAGCTATGCTTAAGTCTATCCGGATACTCTTATCTATTACTACTCATATGGATTATGAGGTTTGGCAAATGGATGTCAAGACAGCTTTCCTTAATGGAAGTCTTGAAGCAAACATTCATATGAAGCAACCAGAGGGGTTTATTGCAAAGGGCAAAGAGCATCTAATATGTAAGCTCAATCGGTCTATTTATGGACTAAAGCAAGCTTCAAGGTCTTGGAACATCTGATTTAATATAGTAATCCAGTCGTATGGATTTATTCAGTGTCTGGATGAGTCTTCTGTATACAAGAAGTGTGATGGAAATATGGTGGTATTTCTTGTACTATACGTAGATGACATTTTGTTAGTTGGAAATAATATCAAAGTATTGTCAGAAGTAAGGGTATGGTTGTCTAAGTAATTCGGTATGAAGGACTTGGGAGAATGTGCACATATTCTCGGGATCAAAATAATAAGGGATCACAAGAAAAGAATGTTGTGCTTATCCCAAGCTTCATATATTGATACGATCTTAGCTCATTTTAGCATGCAAGACTCCAAGAAAGGTTTTCTACCTTTTAGGCATGGAGTATCTTTATCTAAAGAGATGTCTCCGAAGACACCAAAAGAGATAGAAGAAATGAAGGCAGTTCCTTATGCTTCAGCTGTAGGAAGCCTAATGTATGCTATGTTATGCATGAGACCGGATATCTGTTTTACCGTGGGCATGGTTAGCAGATATCAAAGTAATCCAGGACTGGGACATTGGACTCCCGTAAAGCATATATTAAAGTACCTAAGAAGGACTAGAGATTATATGCTGGTTTACCAAGCAGATGATTTTCTCCCTGTGAGTTACACAGATTCTGACTTCCAATCAGATAGGGACAATAAAAAGTCTACATCAGGCTATGTGTTTAATTTAGGAGGTGGAGCCATAACATGGAGGAGTGTTAAGCAGAAATACGTTTCAAACTCAACCATGGAAGCTGAGTATGTGGCAGCCTCTGAGGCAGCCAAAGAAGTTGTATGGCTCAGATAATTTTTGATGAACTTAGATGTGATTCCTGGTTTGTCCAAAATCATCACAATTTATTGTGATAATAGTGGTGCAGTAGCAAACTCAAAGGAACCACGAGCCCATAAGGCGAGTAAACACATTGAGTGCAAGTACCATTGATAACCATAATTTTACTATATTATTTTGATTCATATATGCATGGTTTGATGTTGATTCATAGGTTTAAATCATGGTTACGTCACATTTTTGTGCATTGTCTTATTCTTGGACTTAATTGCAAATTATAGTATTTTTGTGTTATTTGATGTTAATATCTGATTCTTATTTTGTAGGCATCAAAGGATCTTGGATTTGGATCTATTTGGACCAAATTTGTGTTCGAATCGGAGTTGAAACGAGAAGATCAAACCTTGGAGTTATTTGGACCGTTCATCTACAATCAAGCAGATCTAAGTCATCAATTGAAGATCTGGCCCATCCAACCTAATGAGGAGGAGATCTCAGCCATAAATGAAGATCCAGAGGTTTTGATTCAGATCTGAGTTCATACAGCCATTGATCAAGCTCAAATTAATCTGGACCGTTCATTGAAGATTGGGCAGATCTGAACCATCTAGTGAAGACTAGTTGATCCGACCTAAGGGAGAGTAGATCCAGACCCTAGATCAAGATCAGTACCTCCGGATCAGATTTTAGGCAAACTTTCACCGTTGATTTAGCTCCGAAGCATCCCAGCCGTCCGATCAGATCTGAGATTTGATTCAAAACAGAGAAGCTACAGTACATTCTCTTGGTCGATCCTCCACAGCGTGTAGCTTCATCCCGGCGCACGACTTCTTCCGGATTTCGACCTCGATTCCTTCTCCAATCAACCTCTATAGCTTCAACTTCATTGTAGAGCTTCACGGCAGCCCATCCCGATCTTCTGGAGCCATTGAAGGGTGTTCTCTCCGGCGGAATTCTCATCTCGGCAAGTCTCTGTTTCCGTCAGATTTGGAGGTGTTCCTCCAAATCTGAGCTCCGATTCCCATCAGAAACGTTCGGCGGTGGTCCTCCAGCGTTACTGAGCTTCATCCGACCACAATCCATCATCCGCATCTTCATCCGAGATTCAGAGACCAGATTTTCAGATTTCCAGCATTTTCGGGCCGGTGATTGGTTTTGAGGTGTTCACAGCATGTCGGGGGTGGTCCATCAGCACTGTTGAGCATTCCTCGAGCTGATACGCTGTAGAACTTCTCCGCTGAGGTCCAGAGTTGGGTGTTCTTGACTTTGACACTCTTGTGTGACGGCAAGAGTGTGAAACTTATAGAGAATGGTTGTGAGTTGGTTCGGTTAGGGTTAATTTCATTTTATTCCTATTTTGTAGCTTGATACAGATTTATTTTTATGTTTGTTAAGTTTTTATGCAAGTAATTTAGCATTTCATTACCTTGTTGAAGTTTAATCATGTTTAATTTGTGCTTGATTAATTGTTTAGTTGGGTAGTTTTAAGTTAGGGTTTGAATTGGTGCTGTAGATCAGATTTATTACTGTCTCATTATTTCATATTTAGAGTTAATGGTGTTGATGATGAATTCATTACGTAGTGTGACAATGCGTATGGATTAATCAGAGATACTTAGGTAGATTTTATTTATGCATTAGATTAAATTCTTATTCGCTGTGCTTTACTTTTGATAGATTTAGATTTAAAGCTTTAAACCACCCATTTCCACATTAAAACCCCTAAAAATAGGAATAAAATACAATCCTAAAATTACATCCTACCGTTAGTTCCTTGAGGTTCGATCCTGGGCTCGTTACTACAACATTATTGCGAAATTAAGGGGTTCAGTGGAAAATACATTATTAATTTGATTTACGAGTGTGACAGACATCGTTATCAAATTTTGGCACCGTTGCCGGGGATATCACTTGAAACGGTGTTTGATGATCTTAGGATTGTTATTTATTTTGAAAAATTAAAAAAAAATTATTGTTTTGATTGCTTCCATGCTTATATATCCAGGTGTTTGATTTAATTTATTCCTGAGTCTTCTGATTTTATTTGCTAGTGTTTCAGTGTAAGAACAGGAAATTCTATTTGACCATGGATCCATATTATCCGTATTTTGGAGATTGGATGAAGAGTCATTATTATCAGCCTCAGACTGGGATTTATGCGCCTGAATATCAGTATGAGGATGCACAAGAACAAATTGAAGAATCAATGTGGAAATTCAATGAAGTTATGCATCAAATGAGTGAGCATCAAGAGCAAGAATTTGCAAGGATACAGAATATTCAGAGTCAGTTAGATCATATTGCATTATCCATCAATCAATTACAAGCATAAAACGCCAGTGAGGAGATGGATTATGGAGCTCTTGTCAGGCCTGACCCTACTTCCATTTATTCACAAGATTTATCTAGTTTTATTTGTGATGATGATGTAGTTGTTCAAATTTCTGATTCTACTAATAGTGTTGCTTTAGATGATGTGAATCATGCATGAATTGATGTAGAAGATGATTTAAGTGTAGGGGAATGATTACTGAAAGCATTACCTCAAGAATCACCAAGAAATGAAGATGTAAGTGTAGGGACTTGTGCTATGGACCCAAGCACCCAAGAATCACTACATGAAGTTGTACATTCACCAGAACCAGAGCCTGAGCATTTACTTGATGAAAAGGAGGTAACAATCACCACTCTAGGTACCTTTCAACACGATAAGGTAAGTATTATTTGTGATACATCAGAAAATCTAATTGAGGTACCATGCATTGATTTTATTAGATGTGATTCATTTCTTGATATATTTTCTACCCACACTAATGCTCTCCTATTTTCTTTGTATCCCACATGTGTGTGGGAGGTGTTTTCTTTTATGGATTGTGTAGGAGAAATTAAGCTTCCGGAGTGGGTACTTACACTGAACCGCCTTCGACCTCCAGAAAGAATGGTCAAAGGAAAAATGATTAATAAGAAGAAATTGAGTGGAACCAAAAGTACTCCACTACCGGGGTGGCTTCTTCTTTTAAACCTTCTTCAACTACCGGGAATGAAAGGGGAGTTGGTTCTAATTTATCTTTCTTTTGCATTTTAATTCATGTTTTGTTAATAAAATCTTTTTGAGAGACTTTCTTTAGTTTCATACTTTACATTTTGCATTTTACTTTCATACTTTGCATTTTGTTAGTATACATAGCATTTCATTTGAATAAAAGTCTCCATGAATTATTTAATAATATTTTTAAGATGGTAAAAGTTTCTTTAATTTGATCATCAATTTTAGGTCATATGAATGATTGAATGCTCTACTTACATGACATTGGTTAAAATGGTGGTGGATTCCAATTTGATCAATTGGGCTTGATTGCATATAAAAATTACCTAGAGAGGACCACCCTAAGCCTACACGTTATTTTCTTGTTGTGTGTCATCCACTTACAATAAATGAAACTCTATAACTTGCTTAGTTTCTTTTCAAAGTCACAATAGCATTTGTGTGCATGGAAATTGAGGATTTTGTCAATTTTGTTTCCCTTCATACTTTCCAATTCCTTTCTTCACAATTTTCATTATACATTCTCATCTAGCATTTTAATTCTTGATAATCCTTGCTTGTCATTCTTTAATTGAGTGTTTTGGTTGAATACTTGATGAGTTAGATTTTGCAAGATGATAAAGGTTTAAGTGTGGGGGAGGTGTGTAGTATTTTTGAATTTTTGGATGCACTTGTTAATGGCCGGGAAAATTGTAACGCCCGAAAATTCTCAAATCAAGTTTAGAAATATTCTATGATTTTTCTGGAATTTTAGGATATTTTTATGGAATTCTTAGAGTAGCGGAAGTAGCAAAAAGAAATAGAAACGTAAAATAGCTTAAGCGGGAATCGAACCCGGGACCTATCGAGTCCGATAACCTTTAGATAGCTTTAGTAACAAAGTGAACCCAGCAGGGCCGTGCTGAAAGGAAAGGGGAACAATTATATTTATATTTGAGTTGGGTCGAATTACCCACTTAATATAAATAGGGCATTTAAATGAGGAATTGTTATTTTCTTAAACGAGAAAAACTTTTCCCTCAAACCCTCACACACCGCCGACCCCTCTCTCCCTCACCCTCTCGGCGCCCAAGACCAAGGAACCTAGGGTTCCATTCCAAGGGCCATAGGAGCACCTTCCGGCGATGACTTCAGCACGAGAACGCTCCCCTCCGCGAGAGGAACGCATAGACGCGAGAAGATCGTCGAAAGGATCATCTTCTCCGGAAATCTAGCGATTAGAATCGTAAGAAAATTAGAGCAGAAGGTAAGAAACCCCTCACCTGCAGTATAAGTAGTTCTCGTGTGATTGCATGCTTTAGTTTAGTAGTATATGGCTTTATCCCACATAGGGTGTGCAACAGCGCACGCCAAGTGCCCGATAGTATGTTCAGCACCATTAAAATGCGACTTAGGCATTTTAATAGTTAGCTAAATGCGATAGACACATTTATTTAGTATATGCAGCTTTACTACAGCTTATATGGGACTACGGTATAATGGGTGAGCTCCCACAGTCGCCTCTAGGTTCAGATAACCTAGCTCTAGGTTCAGATAACCTAGAAATAGCAAGATAAGAAAATTTAGCTATAACCAGTATTTTATTTTAGCAGTGGCACTGTACTGGATCAGATATCCATCAGGTTGGGCTCCCACAATCGTCCCTAGGTTTAGATAACCTAGTAAACCCTACTAAATTCGGGACTTGCAAACCTGGGTCTAGATAGGGATGCGCGCATAGCAAGTACAGTTGTCGGGCCCAAACAGCAGCATGATTATTATTTTAATATATTTATGAAAATAGTTTTCAAAACTTCACAAATAGTTATGTGAATTCAGTACAGCTCTAGCATTAGTTAGAATTAACTCAGCTCAGTTTTGTATCAGTTTAGTTTCCTATTAATACAATATGATAGCTTATGTTAGCACTTGTTGCCATGATTAGTTTGTTTGTATGCCATGCTATGCTTTTACCTGTTCAGCATATATTTTAAATAGCATGTTTTAAAAACATAAATTGCATCGTATGCATGTTTTAGTGAGGTAAATGGTTTCTTACTAAGCGTAAAGCTTACAGATACTTCTTTCCTTATACTGCAGATAAAGGTAAAGGAAAGATGGATTAGCGGAGGCTGGAGGTTAATGCGATGAAGATGTGTGTGGAAGGAACCTGGAGTGAAGATCTTGGATAAATTAGCAAACTAAGACTTTAGTTTTATATAGTGTTATTTTCTGTATTTCTAGTTATTTTAATACCTTGAATCGTGAAAGACTGGCTTAGATTGTTAGTACTTATGCTCATAATCCTAGTTATGTGTTATTGGTATGTTCCCAGCTAATATAGAACTCTTGAAGGTGAGTTTGGCACGAAACAATGCTGAAATCAGAGTTTTGCTGCGAAATCAGAAACCCCGATCGATCAGTGGATCGATTGGGGGCCCTCAATCGATCAGCGGATCGATTGGGAGCCTGGTTCTGCGAACAGTAAGCCTCTGAATCGATCAGCCGATCGATCCAGTCGTATTCTGTCGCAAACGGAGAGTTCAGGGATCGATCGTTCGATCGATCGGGAAATCGCTCCCTCGAACAGAGAGCTCTGGAATCGATCACTGGATCGATTGGCCAGTCTGGATCGATCAGTCGATCGATCTAGATTATTACCCCGAGCACAGTAGCGATCTGAATCGATCCATGGATCTATCCAACAGCTTGCAATCGATCGAGTTCAATCTGGATCGATTGGGAAGTTGGGTTTCGACCAAGAGACCTTGTAATTCAGCTTCTTGACCATAGGGGATGTAGGATATGCCATATATACCTTAGATTGCATCCCTTAGCACATGTAGTACCAAGAACTTGGATTAGCTTAGCAAGGTTTTAGATTGGTACAGTTTTCTGCACCTAGACTTAGTAATGGTCATGGATATAGCTTAGCACAGCATAATGTGACGGTTCGGCCTTACAGCCTAGCCAGTAGAAGACGGGTCGTTACAGAGTGGTATCCGAGCAGAAAGTTCCATACTTCCTACACACACATCTGCATTTAACCTGCAGCTTCCAAGTAAGAATACCCCTCACTTTGTTATGTTTATTGCTTCCATATTTGTAGATAACTAAAGTATGCTTATCTGTGATAGTGTTGGCTATGTAAACATAATGCTTTAGTTATGTACATCCTTTGTTCCTTTAGAAATGGCACGAGGATGCCCAGCTAGAAGGGCACCAGCTACTGAGCCCCAGCATGAGGCAGTCAGTTCAGTGCCTCCCCCAGACCTTACAGCATTAGTGATTCAGTTACAGAAACAGTTAGCAGAACAGCAACAGGAGATAGCCACTCTCAGGGCTAATCAGCAGAACACTCCCACTGTCACCCCAGAACCCAATTTAGCGACCCCAGTGGTGATAAAGGTTCCACCAGTCCAACCTGCAGTACCAGAAGCCTATCTGATCCAGTGGTAGAGAGTTAAGCCAGAGAATTTCTCCGGCACCAGTGAACCATGGGATGCTCAGGCCTGGTTCAAAACACTGGAGAGTACGATGGAGCTTCTGGACTGGCCAGAAAAAGAGAAGGTGAAGTGTGCTTCCTTCTGCTTGATAGGGGATGCACGTATGTGGTGGGAAAGAATCAAAGCAAAGCGCCTAGTGAACCAGATGGCATGGGCTGACTTCGAGAAAGAATTTCTTTGAGGAGTTCTTTCACATGCGGGTCACAAACCGCCACTACGACGAGTTCACTGAGTTTCGTCAGGGCAACCTATCAGTGGAGGAAGCCGTGAAGAAATTCAATAGATTGGCTCGTCTATGCCCTGAACTAGTCAGCACAGAAAAAGAACGAGTCCGGTTGATGCTCAAGATGCTGAGGCCGGAAATAGCAATGAACGTGGCTGGCGGCGTTCATAGGCCGCAAACCACCGAAGAACTAGTCAGCAGTGCTCTGACCACCGAGCACTACCAGAATAATATCAAGCAGCAGAAGCAAGTCCTCTCAGAAATAATAGGGCCACAACTCTAACTGGAAGGGGAACTCCAGCAACAAGCGCAAACCAGGGAGTTACCCAAAGGGAGGACCAGTCAGCAAACAGCCTAGTTATCCCAAATGTGCTACTTGTGGGAAATTTCACCCAGGGGTTTGTCGCAAGGGCACACGAGGATGCTTTGAATGTGGACAGGAAGGGCATATGGCTAACCAATGCCCGAACAAGACAAGTCTTCCTCAACCACAGCCGATACAATATGGAGGCCAGCCAGCACAGCTACATCAGATGCAGGTCGTTTTAGATGGTCCACACATCAGCCAGGGCAGACTAGAAGCTCCTCCAACCAGAGAGGACGTAGCGAATGCCTCGACAGTTGTTACAGGTCAGATTAGTATTTTACAGCAAAGTACAACTGTCTTATTCGATACTGGGGCAACCCATTCTTATATATCCAAGACATTCGCCGACAAGTTAGCAGTACCCCCAAAGGTATTCCGTGGTCAGTTTTTGACAACACTACCTTCAGGAGAAATTATGGCATCCACGCACTGGCTCAGAGCAGTGCCAGTCATTATAGCAGATAGAGAGCTCTTTTGTGATCTGATAGTGCTAGACATGACTGATTACGATGTCATTTTTGGGATGGACTTCCTAATCAGATAGGGTGCCTCTATCAAGTGCCGTAAACAGAAAGTCATATTCCAACCTGAAGCAGGAGTACAATTTGAGTATAGTGGAGAACCAAAGAGAAAAGCGAAGAAATTTCTCTCAGCTCTGAAGGCACAGAAATTGTTAGATTCAGGATGCACGGGATTTTTAGCGCATATAGTCAATGCCAGTCAGGACAAGGACCAACAGCTAGCAGAGGTCCGAGTCATATGTGACTACCCCGCAGTCTTTCCTGAAGAGTTACCAGGCCTAGCACCAGACAGGGAGATTGAATTTGAGATAGAACTCATTCCCGGTACGAATCCTATCTCCAAAGCACCTTATCGCATGGCTCCAGCAGAACTGAAGGAACTTCAGGAGCAATTACAGGAGCTGCTTGACAAAGGTTTCATACGCCCTAGTCACTCACCATGGGGAGCGCCTGTATTGTTCGTGAAGAAGAAGGACGGGAGCATGCGCCTGTGCATAGACTACCGGGCACTGAACCAAGTCACCATCAAGAACAGGTATCCTCTTCCCAGAATAGATGACCTGTTCGATCAGCTAAAGGGAGCAGCAGTGTTCTCTAAGATAGACCTCAGATCAAGTTATCATCAAGTGAAAGTTAAAGAAGGGGATATACCCAAGACGTCATTCAGGACTAGATACGGACACTACGAGTTCGTAGTCATGCCCTTTGGCGTGACAAATGCTCCAGCTACTTTCATGGACCTCATGAACAGAGTATTCAGGGACTACCTAGATAGATTTGTTATTGTGTTTATCGATGACATTCTTATCTATTCAGGAACTCAGGAAGAACACGCAGAGCACCTGAGAATAGTATTGCAGACCCTTCAGCGGAACCAGCTGTACACCAAGTTCACGAAGTGTGAATTTTGGTTAGATCAGGTGTCCTTCCTGGGTCACATCATCTCAAAGGATGGTATCATGGTAGACCCCAGTAAGATAGAAGCTGTGAGTAATTGGAAAAGACCCAAGAATGCCAGTGAAATCAGAAGCTTTTTGGGACTAGCAGGTTATTACAGAAAGTTTGTAGAGGACTTCTCCAGAATAACCTCCCCACTGACATCTCTCACTAGGAAGAACAGAAAATTTCAGTGGACAAAGGACTGTGAGAACAGCTTCAGCGAGTTAAAAAGGAGATTGACCAGTGCTCCCATTTTGACTCTACCAGAAAACACAGACAGCTTTGATATTTACAGTGATGCCTCTAAGTTGGGACTAGGAGCAGTACTAATGCAAGAAGGTAAGGTGATCGCCTATGCCTCCAGAAAACTCAAGGATTATGAGAGGAACTACCTTACTCATGACTTTGAGCTTGCAGCAGTGGTGTTCGCCCTTAAAATTTGGAGACACTACTTGTATGGAGCTCAGTGTAGAGTGTATACAGATCATCAGAGTCTGAAGTACTTCTTCACTCAGAAGGATCTGAATATGCGACAGCATAGATGGCTTGAGCTGGTCAAAGATTATTACATAGATATCCTCTACCATCTAGGAAAAGCCAATAAGGTGGCAGACGCACTTAGCAGAAAGTCCGATGCTACATTACTATCCCTAGCAGCCATGTCACCGCCCCTACAGAAAGAGATCACCGAGTTTGGTCTAGAACTTATAGAAGGACAGCTCTCTACTATGACATTAGCATCTAACCTGCTTGGTGACATTCAGACAGCTCAGGAACAGGATCCTGAAATTCAGAAAACCAAGCAAGGATTAGCAGAATCAGAAGGTAGAGAATTTCGAGTGTCCGATAGTGGGGTATTATACTTCGGTGACAGACTCTGTGTTCCAGATCAAGAGGAACTAAAGAGGAAGATTTTAGGCAAGGCTCACAGGACTCCTTATGCGATGCATCCAGGTTCCACTAAGATGTACCAAGATCTAAAGAAACATTTTTGGTGGCCCAGGATGAAAAGAGACATCGTTAGATATGTTAGCACCTGTCTGACCTGTCAGAGGGTCAAGGCGGAACACCAGAGACCAGGAGGAGTTCTGCAACCTATCCAGATCCCAGAATGGAAGTGGGAAGACATTTCTATGGATTTTATAGTGGGACTACCCAGAACCATGAATGGTTTTGATACCATCTGGGTAATAGTTGACAGGTTAACTAAATCAGCCCACTTCTTAGCTATCAGGATATCCTACTCCATGGAACAACTAGCTCAGTTGTATCTCAAGGAGATCGTCAGACTACATGGAGTCCCACGAACCATTATTTCAGACAGGGACAGTATATTCACATCACACTTCTGGGAGTGTGTACAGTCAGCATTGGGCACTAAGTTGAAATATAGCACAGCTTTCCATCCTCAGACAGATGGTCAGACGGAGCGAGTAAATCAGGTACTCGAAGATATGCTCCGCGCATGTGCCCTAGACTTCAAAGGAAGTTGGTGTAAATATCTGAGTTTAGCAGAATTTGCATACAACAATAGCTATCAGGCCACTATCGGTATGGCACCTTCGAGGCTCTCTATGGTCGGAGGTGTAGATCTCCAATCTGCTGGTATGAAAGTGGTGAACAGAAAGAACTAGAACTTCAGACAGATCTAGTGGCAGATACCACAGCAGCTATACAGCAGATCCACCAGAGGATAGAGACAGCTCAGAGCCGCAAGAAAAGCTATGCTGATACACGGCGCAGACCATTAGAGTTTTCAGTTGGGGATGCAGTATTCCTCAGAGTGGCTCCCATGAAGGGAGTAATGTGTTTTGGGAAGAAGGGCAAACTAAGTCCCAAATATGTGGGACCATACCTTATCACTAGAAGAATTGGCAAGGTAGCGTATGAGCTAGAGCTATCACAGGAGATGTCAGCCATCCATAATGTATTTCATGTCTCTATGCAGAAGAAGCATATCCCAGATGCCACCCAGGTGATTGAGCCCCAGTTGGTACCAGTCCGCGAAGACCTTAGCTATGATAGTCGGCCTATTCAGATAATAGACCGAGCAGTTAAGAAATTACGGAACAAGGAGGTGCCATTAGTAAAAGTTATTTGGCAAGATCACACCACAGAAGAGGCAACATGGGAGACATTAGCTAGTATGAGACAGAAGTACCCAGAGTTATTCTAAGTTCGAGGGCGAACTTTTTATAAGGTATGGGGGATTGTAACGCCCGAAAATTCTCAAATCAATTTTAGAAATATTCTATGATTTTCCTGGAATTTTAGGATATTTTTATGGAATTTTTAGAGTAGCGGAAGTAGCAAAAAGAAATAGAAACGTAAAATAGCTTAAGCGGGAATCGAACCCGGGACCTATCGGGTCCGATAACCTTTAGATAGCTTTAGTAACCAAGTGAACCCAGCAGGGTCGTGCTGAAAGGAAAGGGGAACAATTATATTTATATTTGAGTTGGGCCGAATTACCCACTTAATATAAATAGGGAATTTAAGTGAGGAATTGTTATTTTATTAAACGAGAAAAACTTTTCCCTCAAACCCTCACACACCGCCGACCCCTCTCTCCATCACCCTCTCGGCGCCCAAGACCAAAGAACCTAGGGTTCCATTCCAAGGGCCATAGGAGCACCTTCCGGCGATGACTTCAGCACGAGAACGCTCCCCTCCGCGAGAGGAACGCATAGACGCGAGAAGATCGTCGAAAGGATCATCTTCTCCAGAAAGCTAGCGATTAGAATCGTAAGAAAATTAGAGCAGAAGGTAAGAAACCCCTCACCTGCAGTATAAGTAGTTCTCGTGTGATTGCATGCTTTAGTTTAGTAGTATATGGATTTGTGGCACATAGGGTGTGCAACAGCGCATGCCAAGTGCCCGATAGTATGTTCAGCACCATTAAAATGCGACTTAGGCATTTTAATAGTTAGCTAAATGCGATAGAAGCATTTATTTAGTATATGCAGCTTTACTACAGCTTATATGGGACTACGGTCCAATGGGTGGGCTCCCACAGTCGCCTCTAGGTTCAGATAACCTAGCTCTAGATTCAGATAACCTAGAAATAGCAAGATAAGAAAATTTAGCTATAACCAGTATTTTATTTTAGCAGTGGCACTGTACTGGATCAGTTATCCATCGGGTTGGGCTCCCACAGTCGTCCCTAGGTTTAGATAACCTAGTAACCCTACTAAATTCGGGACTTGCAAACCCGGGTCTAGAAAGGGATGCGCGCATAGCAAGTATAGTTGTCGGGCCCAAACAGCAGCATGATTATTATTTTAATCTATTTATGAAAATAATTTTCAAAACTTCACAAATAGTTATGTGAATTCAGTACAGCTCTTGCATTAGTTAGAATTAGCTCAGCTCAGTTTTGTATCAGTTTAGTTGCCTATTGATACAATATGATAGCTTATGTTAGCACTTGTTGCCATGATTAGTTTGTTTGTATGCCATGCTATGTTTTTACCTGTTCAGCATATATTTCAAATAGCATGTTTTAAAAACATAAATTGCATCGTATGCATGTTTTAGTGAGGTAGATGGTTTCTTACTAAGCGTAAAGCTTTCAGATACTTCTTTCCTTATACTGCAGATAAAGGTAAAGGAAAGATGGATTAGCGGAGGCTGGAAGTTAATGCGATGAAGATGTGTGTGGAAGGAACCTAGAATGAAGATCTTGGATAAATTAGCAAACTAAGACTTTAGTTTTATATAGTGTTATTTTCCGCATTTCTAGTAATTTTAATGCCTTGAATCGTTAAAGACTGGCTTAGATTGTCAGTACTTATGCTCATAATCCTAGTTATGTGTTATTTGTATGTTCCCAGCTAATATAGAACTCTTGTAGGTGAGTTTTGCACGAAATAGTGCTTAAATCAGAGTTTTGTTGCGAAATCAGAAACCCCGATCGATCAGTGGATCGATTGGGGGCCCTCAATCGATCAATGGATCGATTGGGTGCCTGGTTCCGCGAACAGTAAGCTTCTGGATCGATCAGCCGATCGATCCAGTCGCATTCTGTCGTAAACGGAGAGTTCAGGGATCGATCGTTCGATCGATCGGGAAATCGCTCCCCCGAACAGAGAGCTCTGGAATCGATCACTGGATCGATTGGCCAGTCTGGATCGATCAGCCGATCGATCTAGATTATTACCCCGAGCACAATAGCGATCTGAATCGATCCATGGATCGATCCAACAGCTTGCAATCGATCGAGTTCAATCTGGATCGATTGGGAAGTTGGGTTTCGACCAAGAGACCTTGTAATTCAGCTTCTTGACCATAGGGGATGTAGGATATGCCATATATACCTTAGATTGCATCCCTTAGCACATGTAGTACCAAGAACTTGGATTAGCTTAGCAAGGTTTTAGATTGGTACAGTTTTCCGCACCTAGACTTAGTAATGGTCATTGATATAGCTTAGCACAGCATAATGTGACGGTCCGGCCTTACAGCCTAGCCAGTAGAAGGCAGGTCGTTACAAAAATTCAAGCCAATGATGGAGTTTAGAAAGAATGCTGTTATGAATTAAGTACTCTTAAGATTGTATGCTAAATGTATCCTTTTCTTGAGTTTTATCATGTCAAGAGCAAGCTACAATTGCCTAAAGTTTTGAGATTGATACTATGTTGACACGTTCAAACTCTAGGAACACATGTTGGAAGAAGAGTTCCTTTGATTTGCTTAATTCTGCATAAATGTGAATGAAGTTGAAATTCATTTCTGGATTTTGTCAGAAGCAAATCTGTATAGTAGATTTATTCTTGTTTTGGTCTTGTTTTAAAATATGTTATTATGGAAGTATGGATGGATATGAAGTTGCTGTTATTCAGTTGTTTTGAAATTCTACTGATGGAGAATTGAATCTATGGAACATCACTGAATTTGAAGTGGCAGAAATATGCAGGAATTGTTTGGAAATGCAGAATTTTGTGCCAAGGAAATCAAGAATCAGGTACAACATTTAAACAAATGAGAAGTTTAAGGAAGCTTTGGGATTTGTGGTAACAAATGGTTTCATGTTCTTTATTGGCTTCTATAAGTTGTATAGTCAGTTTACAAAGGAGTTGAATGGCTGTAAAAAAAGACAAGTGCAGAAAAATTCAGCACTTTAGATTGCTGAAAGTATGAACTTTTAACGGTGAGTTGCAATTGTTTGTAATTTGATCAAGAGAATTAGCATTGTAGTGTAAATTGGTGAGTCCCATTTCATTCAAGAAGCATTCTAGCTTGGAATTGAAATTTAGGAAAGGGAGATAAATTGGGCAGATTCTGAATTCTGAATGTGAAATAGCTGGAAGAAGTTTGTGTCAAATGAGAACCTGTGGAAGTCATCAGTGAACTATTGTGGAGGCAAAGAAGACTCACTAAATGACAAGAATACATATAGAGATCTCTTGATGGATAATGGTAGCACTGCTGGAATTCTGAAGCAACAGCACAGTGATAAGAAGACTATGTATCAAGACAAAGCTGAGTTTCTGAAATCCATTTCTGACCCTTGCTGTTGATGAAGAAGTTTATCTGTGAGAGTGAGAAAGGTTATACATTTGTGATAAGGGCAGAAACTGTTAGTATAAATGTTAAAGAAGTTGTACTGGTGAGCATTGGAATCATTCATCAAGTGGAATGGAAGACAATCTGCTGGAAATTGCAGAGCAGAATCAATTCCTTAAGGGTCTGTTTTGTGCCAATCTGGTGAGCCGATTTTGAAGAGCAGGGACTGGAATTCAATTTTGTATTGATTTTGTGCGACATGTAATTCTTTGTGAAGCTGAAGTATCCACGTACAAATTGAAATTACCTTAAATTTCAGTTTTTGAAACTTTATCCAGAAAGGGCCTGAAGAATAGGTTAAGACCATGAATTCCTGCAATTCTGGAAGTGTGAAGTTGCATTAAACTTTTTAATGGATGTTACAAAGCTGAAACAATATGGAAATTAAGCTAATATTTGATGAAATGAAAATGGAGTTGCAAATGCTGAATTTGAATTATGGAATCTGAAATGGTAAAAGGGCTGAGTTGAAGGGTTATGCTAATCTGAAAATTGATTTGTTTAGCTGGAATGAATTTGAGATGTTGTTTGTTGGATGCTTAATAAGTTGTTGTAGGGAGATTGAAACTTCAAGGATTGGACAGCAATTCAAAGAATCGGATTTGGAACTTTGGCAGGAAGTGCAGAAAAGAAATCAGAAATGTAATGTTGATTTGTGCCAAAACTTTGTGCTATTTTTGAATTACAGAAATTTGGATTCAAGTTCAAAACAAAGAAGTTGAATTAAGTGGTTGAGCACTGATTAAAATGATCAGTGCGTTGAGGAAGCAGTAACATCAAATTAAGATATCAAGTGTACAAATCTGAAATTTAGAATTCTGTGAGATTAGTGCAGAATTGAACAATTCTGAAAAGTTGGAAGCTGTGCTCTGCTGATGTACAGAGCTAGCATGTGGATTCGGTACCAAACAGATCGTTTGCAAAAATTAGCTTCAATTTTCAGCATTCATAATCCAAGGAAATTTTGTCACTGAGTCATAAAGGATTCAGCTTCAAAAGGGCCTCAATTAACACCAAATTTTGGCGTTGGAACACGAAGTGAAACTAGAAGTAAATGTAGCTGTTGTAATTTGACTCTAATGTATCAAATTTGTACCAAATTCTTATTAGCAGTCCTGAAATTAGCAAGATCTCAAGTGAAACTCTATTAATCCTAGTAACTATTGGTTTCTCATGTCACTCCATGTTTTTTTTTCAAACTAAATTTTGCAGACACTAGAAGAATCAAGTTCTAGAAATAAAAGATTTGGAAATGCAGAATTGTATCAGTTTAGTGTCAAGCTTTGATCTATTTCTTAGATTTGGCTCTTCATTTGTGTTGACATGAAGGCTGACTTTATGCCACTCTAAGGATGAGTGTCCTTTGTTATCAATATTACTCAGATGTTGTGTGTCAATATGTGACACAAGTTTCCAAATAGTAAATTTCAAGAAAAGCACTTGATCTTTTAATGTCCATTGGTATTCTCTTCTTATATTAGAAGTTACAGAGGCTGAAATACACTTATGTGTGCCAAGTTCATTTTGTGATTGGAGCCTGAGAGTCAGATTTGCAGGAAGTTGCTAATTATAGTTTTTGATTGCTGGTAGTGGAATTACTGAGTTGATAGAACTTTGCAGATTTTGCAGAAACACTGGAATTCAGTGCTGTTTTCAGAGGTAGGAAGCTGATGCTCAGACTAGATGCAGAAATGCAGTTGATGCAGAAATTCGGACTATATGTTGTTGTGAACCTGTTAAAGTTTAAGTGATCATTAAACCTTTTAACAGAGGTTTTGCAGTAAGGGAAAACTTGTAAAGGTCTTTCTTATCTGGACGACACTATGCTGGAGTAAATGCAAATTTGGGTATCCATATTTTCATGAATTTAGTTCTAAATTGCTACTGCTGTTGTGAATTCTGATACTATCTAGTCTGAAACTGAATTGTGGCTGTGATGAAGTCTACTGTGGTTTTATTCATTTGATTTTGGATTTCTGAAATGCAATAGTGCTTTAATTTGAATCTGAATTAATTTATTCAGTGACTGCTGAATTCGTTTGATGAAGACTGCAATCCACCAGAAAATGTTGTTTTGCTAGAACTGACTTGTCGAATATATATGAAGTTTTACTTGAAATATATATGAAGTTTAGGATATCATGGAAGTATAGATTTCACAACAACATTCCCTTGTTTGTGAAATCTGGAATAAGACAGAAGAATGCAAAGACTTTGTTGCAAACAGAAATAAGACTTGATCAACAAGAATGCATTTATATGATTGGATATCTTGAAGTATTGGACCTAGTGTACTGATGCTAAGACTTTACTACTGGGATGTTGCCACTTAATTTCAGACGATTGCTGAAAACAAGAAATAATATTCTGTAATAGATTTTGTTCTGGTTCTATTGATAAGGGAAACAATGGTATCATTTCTGTATCTAAAGAATATGCTGAAATCTATACTCTGCTTAATGAAATGGAGTTTAAGCCATACATACATTCATGGAAAAATTTTAACCTGGATGTTATCACAGAGTTGATTGATGTTGATCTTGCTTCATCAGAGTTTACTTGATTTTTAGGCTAAAAATTGAAGACAAATCAGAAACACAAGTTGGAACTGATACTTAGTGTTTGATTCTGCATTCTAGGGTTCAGTTACTGATATAACATTTATGGAAAGTTTAAATTTAAGTTGAATTCTTGTGCTATTGCGAGGAATGTGGTTAAATCTTCTTGCAAGTCAAGTTGTATTCACTTGGTGTTTTAATTTCTGAAATGCAGGAATTCCTTAAATTACAGGAAATGTAAAGTTGAAATCTGAAGCTGTTGATTTCTGGAATTTGCCAGCTGCATTTCAGCAGATGATTTCTGGAATCAGTAAAGAAGAAGATGGAAACGTAGCAATAGCAATAGACAATGTGATTTCTGCACAATTCGAATATGCAAGTTTCTGAAATTAAAATCTACAGAATGAATACAAAACAGAACAGTGGTTAAAGAATATCAAGTAAGTAGATGGCATGATATGTTTAATTGCCCGAGACGACCAAGTTTTAAGTGTGGGGGAGGGAACTCTTCTTGGCAAGCTGATGTGAGATTATTTTAGTTTCAAAATGCTGAAATTGAAGTGCAAAAAAAAAAATAGTGAAGAAGAAAGGAAAAACAGTGGCAAAACAAAAGAGTATCAAGTGTGGAGATAGAATATCAAAATTTTTGTTAGCGATCAAATTGAAGGGAGGTTAGCTTGATACTTTGAATTGGTAACAACAAATGGTATTCATCCTTTTACACATAAAAAATGGTCAACTCATCAAGTATATTCCTCTAATACTCTCATCTCCTTAATTTTTCATTGAGTTCTTTTCTTTTCCTATTTCATTCACTTTCATTGTTCTTTTTGATTCCATTCCAATTCTTGCTGATAAATCCTTTTGATTCATGTATGCTATGTTTATAGTGGTGGAGAAGTAGAAAATAAGCAAGCTTATGGTAGTGAAATGTTGTGAGTTGCATTGAGTGAGCTTCACTTATACATATTTTTGAGTGGGAGAGCTAGAATAAGTAAATCCCTTGTGAGAATGCAACTTGCTTAACTTTTCAATTGGATAGAAACTACCATACCTACCGATTATTATTTGGATTATGTTCATGATTATTGTGATCTTTAGATGATCTTAGTTAAATTCATTTTACTATCTTTTAGGTATTGCTAGGGAATTTTTCATGGAGATGATTTTTAGTTTTCTTTACTTGCACGGGACGTTCAAGACTAAGTGTGTGGGATTTGATAACCATGATTTTACTGTATTATTTTGATTCATATATGCATGGTTTGATGTTGATTTCATAGGTTTAAAGCATGGTTACATCATATTTTTATCCATTGTCTTATTCTTGGACTTAATTGTAAATTATTATATTTTTGTGTTATTTGATGCTAATATTTGATTCTTATTTTGTAGCCATCAAAGGATCATGGATTTGGATCTATTTGGACCAAATTTGTGTTCGAATCGGAGTTGAAACGAGAAGATCAAACCTTGGAGTTATTTGGACCGTTCATCTACAATCAAGCAGATCTGAGTCATCCATTGAAGATCTGGCCCATCCAACCTAATGAGGAGGAGATCTTAGCCATAGATGAAGATCCAGAGGTTTTGATTGAGATCTGAGTTCATACAGCCATTGATCAAGCCCGAATTAATCTGGACCGTTCATCGAAGATTGGGCAGATCTGAACCATCCAGTGAAGATCTGGATGATCCGACCTAAGGGAGAGTAGATCCAGACCCTAGATCAAGATCAGTACCTTCAGATCGGATTTTAGGCAAACTTTCACCGTTGATTTAGCTCCGAAGCATCCCAGCCGTTCGATCAGAACTGAGATTTGATTCAAAACAGAGAAGCTACAGTACATTCTCTTGGTTGATCCTCCACAGCGTGCAGCTTCATCCCGGCGCGTAACTTCTTCCGGATTTCAGCCCCGATTCCTTCTCCAATCAACCTCTCGAGCTTTAACTTCATTGTAGAGCTTCACGGCAGCCCATCCCGATCTTCTGGAGCCATCGAAGGGTGTTCTCTCTGGCGGAATTCTCATCTCGACAAGTCTCTATTTCTGTCAGATTTGGATGTGTTCCTCCAAATCTGAGCTCTGATTCCCATCAGAAACGTTCGGCGGTGGTCCTCCAGTGTTATTGAGCTTCATCCGACCACAATCCATCATCCGCATCTTCATCCCAGATCTAGAGACCAGATTTTTAGATTTCCAGTATTTTTGGGATGGTGATTGGTTTTGAGGTGTTTACAGCGTGTCGGGGGTGGTCCATCGGCACTGTTGAGCATTCCTTGAGCTGATACGCTGTAGAGCTTCTCCGCTGAGGTCGAGAGTTGTTCTCGACTTTAACACTCTTGTGTGACGGCAAGAGTGTGAAACTTGTAGAGAATTGTTGTGAGTTGGTTCAGTTAGGGTTAATTTCATTTTATTCCTATTTTGTAGCTTGATACAGATTTATTTTTATGTTTGTTATGTTTTTATGCAAGTAATTTAGCATTTCATTACCTTGTTGAAGTTTAATTGTCTTTAATTTGTGCTTGATTAATTGTTTAGTTGGGTAGTTTTAAGTTAGGGTTTGAATTGGTGTTGTAGATTAGATTTATTACTGTCTCGTTATTTCATATTTAGAGTTAATGGTGTTGATGATGAATTCATTACGTAGTGTGACAATGCGTATGGATTAACAGAGATACTTAGGTAGATTTTATTTATGCATTAGATTAAATTCGTATTCGCTGTGCTTTACTTTTGATAGATTTAGATTTAAAGCTTTAAACCACCCATTTCCATATTAAAAACCCCAAAAATAGGAATAACATACAATCCTAAAATTACATCCTACCATTAGTTCCTTGAGATTCGATCCTAGGCTCGTTACTACAACATTATTGCGAAATTAAGGGGTTCAGTGGAAAATACTTTTTGATGGACTTATATGTGATTCCTGGTTTGCCCAAAATCATCATAATTTATTGTGATAATAGTGGTACAGTAGCAAACTCAAAGGAACCACGAGCCCATAAGGCGAATAAACACATTCAACGCAAGTACCACCTGATACGAGACATCATAAAGTGAGGAGAAGTTGTTGTCGCCAAGATTGTATCAGCAGATAACCTGGCAGATCCTTTCACTAAGGCCCTTCCGGCGAAAGCTTTTGATAGCCATGTTGAGGGGAGGGGATCAGATGTATGGCAGCGTTTATGACAACATAGTCTTTTAGTATAAGTGGGAGATTATTAGAGTGTATACTAAAAATCTATCTTTTTGTAAACATTTTTTTTTTAAATAAAGAATCACATTGGTCAAATGTCTACATTTATATGCTAAGTGTAGTTGTTCAATTAATTTATAATGTAGATAACATGGTATGTGGTGTCACACACAGAAAAGATCATGTTCTCAGTTCCTTATAAGTTATAAATAGTAGCTCACGACTAAAATGGATAGGAACAAACCATTGGAATAGTCATGGTATAATTTGGTATTAGTTTATCTGGACTATAAAATTACACTAGTACACTCTGAGTGTATTGAGCAGGACCATTTGAGGTGGTTTCTTTTTATACTGACTGCATAAAAGAACATGACCTCTGTTATTATGGAAGTGTGTGCTCTTAATCCCGATATAATAACAAGAACATATATTTAGTATTTATTTCTTTAATTTATCAGTGGGTGAGATTTAGTTCGATAAATCAATATGCCCGATAAGTTGGGAAATAATATTATTTATAGTGTGTGTTGTTGGATCGAGAAGCGCTAGAGGGGGGGTGAATAGCGCTCGTGGCTTTCACTCGTTTTGGAATTGCAAAACTCGAGTAATAAACGCAACAGAAATTAAAATAATAATTACACACAAAGACACGAGGAGTTACTTGGTTCGGAGCCTGTGGTGACTTCTACTCCAAGGCCCGCGATCGTTGATCACTTCCGGTGGGCAACAACTATAAGCTTGAAAAGTTATTACAAACTAATTACAATTTGAACTATGAAGAAAATGTAGTACCAACAACAAGAATATCAAATCTGAAGCTCGGGGTTGTCGGGATGATGTTACAGCAATTCAGGATCGTCTCGTTAGTAGCTTGTAGCGTATGGATTGCTCGGAAGTTGATATCTTGAGCTGCTGGTTGAGACTCCCTTATAAAGGGTGTTCAAGGTGCCTCCATCAAGCTCCAAGGCACCTTAGACCCTAAGTTTTATCCCGCTTCGATCGCTGTCGATCAGGCTTTGACCGCTGCTCATTTTCCACCTGAAGGCGGCTTCAATGCCTCTCCAAGGCACCTTCGAGCAGTGATCCAAGGCACCTTCAGTCCCCATGAAGGCGCCTCCAGCTCCTCTGGACAGCTGGCTTCGGCTTGCACCTGAGGCGCCTCCAAGCTCCATGGAGGCGCCTCGGACACTGTTCATCCAAGGTGAAAGTTGCTCCTTTGTTCCAGCAAAATGTGTTAGTCCAAAGCACATACCCTGCAAAACAAAGTTAGCACACAATAGACATAGTAAATAAAATATTGATAGTCTCTGAACTATCCTGGGTCTGACTTCGGATTTCCAACTGGAAACCCTAGGTCGACCCGATGCCTACTGTTCCCTCTGTGGGGAACACGTCCTCACCTACTCCTCTCAGGAGAGTTACATGTTGTCAGTGCGATCCTCTGGATCGACTGGATTTTTGCTCAGTGCTCGATGCTTCCGGACTTTCTGCTGGATGCCCGCTCCCCGACCCGCCCAGTCTTCCACCTGGTTCACGACACCAAGACTTTCCACCGAGGGTTACCACCCCCTAGGACTTTTGCCTGAAGCCCTCGACCCACCAAGACTTTCCACATAGGGTTACCACCCCCTATGACCTAGGGTTACCACCCCTTAGGGTTTTCTACCTACCTAACCTCAGTTAGGACTTTTGCCTAAGTACACTTAGGACTTTCCTGCAAGCTCATTCAAACTGTTAGATTACAATATAACTTAACTTTGAATCCTTTGCCATTATCAAAACACTGGTTCGATCATCGGATGCTTCCCGCACCAACAATCTCCCCCTTTTTGATTATGGCAACTTAAATTCAAAGTTAAGTAAAACAGACATAAGTAAATGAATGTATCAATAAACATAAGAAAGCTTTTTAAATAAAAAGTTCAAGTAAGAACGTAAGCAAGCTAAATGTCTAAGGCTCCCTCTTAATAAATGTCTAAGTCTCCCCCTTAATGAGAGATCTCTTAACCTTAATTTGAAATTGTCCTACTCTCCCCTTTTGCCATATATCAAAAAACTTTTGTAGGGAAAAGATAAAATGAAAGGACTAAGTTTTTAAATATGTTTTCAAAGAAGTTATACTTGTTTTTGAAGTAAGCAAATCAAAGCAGAAGAAATATTTGAAACATGAAGTTGGTTTAAAAAAAAAAGTTTAGTAATTTAGCTAAGAAGATTTTTCTTTGAACCAAAAGATAGCTAAATTGACATTTCTTTACTTTTGAACAACTCCTTTTACTTAGCCAAAATTTGAGGTTAAAACAAACGATTTTTGAGAGGCAAGTTTTGAAAATAGTAAGTTTAAGTTTTGCAATTTAAAAATGACTTAGCTAGTTTCGAAAGGCTTTGTTGAAAAAATTTTTGTAAAAAAAAATTTAAATCCTTTTAAAATACATTAATTTCGAAAAGATTTTCGAATATTTTTTAAAAGCTTAAAAAAATAAACTGGGACTTTTTGTAAAATACTTGAATAGAACATGTAAGGAATAAAAAATCTTTTGATTTGACTTAGTTAATTTTGAAGATGACTATAGAAGTCATAAAATATTTAGACGAATAAAGAATCTTAAATTAAAGGCAAAGGAGGAGCAATTAATTGAGAACCTAATGTCCAAGCATGAGTCAAGTTAAATGGATTTCAAATTAACCAATTTCCTTTAGTGAGGTATCAGAGCCCTAAAGTGCAAGCATGAGTCAACTTGAAAGTTTAATATCCTTAACTAAATGTCTAACCTTTAGTTACTGGCTAAATACCTAGAGGGAAACAGTTTTCACTTGGTTATTCAAGTTAGGTTAGTAATCCAGTTAAATTTGACTAGGGTTGGATTATTTAACTTGATTAATGTAAAATTAGTTTTTAACGCCCAGACTCACTATGATGCACAGAAGTAAGCATTCTAGAGTCCAGGTTATACCCTATGCATCTCACATCGTTCTAAGTTTCTTTCAAAATACAAACAAGTTATGCCTAGTGTGTTTGTGAGATACTCTTGCTGAAACTAGGGGAACATGATTTCTAGGGGAAGATCCTAGGCTAAGTCCAAATTTTGAAAAACTAATAAGATTGGGATTTTGAAAACATTATTTTTCCTAGAATTTTAAAAGATAATTTTAAGATTAAGCAATTTTGAAGATCAACAAAAAAAAATTAAAATTAGATGTAGGAAATTTGTTTGAAAATCAAGATCTATTCTACCCAACACATTCCTATTTATCTTCTAAGTGTACTGAACTCGAGTTCAGGTAAGTGTTTTGTGAAAATGTCAGTTAGGTTTGATTTGGACTTAACATGGTTAAGTAAAATTTCACCTCTAGCTACATGATCCATTACAAAATGGTGTTTTACCTCTATGTGTTTTGTCCTAGAGTGGTGAATTGGATTTTTGGTCAGATTAATTGAACTTATATTATCAATTAAAATTTTTGTATTTTTATATTCTAGTTGATAGTCTTTTAGTGTGTGCATCATCCACAAAAGTTGAGAAGTACAATCTCCAAGGGCTATGTATTCAACTTCAGTAGTGGATAAGGCAACATAGTGTTGCTTTATGCTTAACCAACTTACTAGGTATTGACCTAGAATTTGGCAGCTTCTACTTGTGCTTTTTCTATCTAGTTTACACCCAGCATAGTCTGAATTAGAATAGCCAAAAAGGTCAAAGGTGCAAGTTCTAGGGTACTAGAGTCCTACATTTATAGTGCCCTTAATGTACCTAAGTATTCTTTTAGCATATGTTAGATGTGACTCTTTTGCACAGGATTGGTATCTTGTGCACATACCTACTACAAATAGTATATCGGGCCGGCTTGCAGTTAGGTAGAGTAAGTTACCTATAACACTTCTATAGTGTTTGGATCTACTGGTTTTCCTTCAGGGTCGGAATCAATGTTGATATTAGCTACCATTGGTGTATTTATAATTTTTAAATTTTCCATGCCAAATTTTTTAATTAGTTCCTTAGCATATTTAGTTTGATAAATATAGATTCCATCTTTGGTTTGTTTAATTTGTAATCCTAAGAAAAAATTGAGTTCCCCTACTAAACTTATTTCAAATTTATTTTCCATTAATTTAACAAATTCTTTTAAAAGTTTAGTGTTGGTTGAGCCAAAAATTATATCATCAACATAGATTTGGACTATGAAGATGTCTTTCTCTAAGGTTTTGACGAATAAGGTCTGATTTATTTGACCTTGGTTAAAGCCCTTGGATATTAGGTAATTAGATAACCGTTCATACCATGCCCTAGGTGCTTGTTTTAGGCCATATAAGGCCCTTTTCAGTCTGAATACATGGTTTGGTTTGTCTACGTCCTCAAATCTGGGAGGTTGGCTTACATATACCTCTTCCTTAATGAACCCATTTAAGAAGGCTGACTTGACATCCATTTGGTATAACCTAAATCCTTTATGTGCTGCATATGCCAACAATGTCCTAATGGATTCAAGTCTAGCTACTGGTGCATAGGTTTCGTCATAGTCTAAACCTTCAACCTGACTAAACCCTTTGGCTACTAGTCTGACCTTATTTCTTACTATATCTCCCTAATCATTCAATTTGTTCCTAAATACTCATTTGGTGCCAATTATGGACTTATCTAAGGGTTTAGGTACAAGTTCCCAGACTTGGTTCATATCAAATTGGGCTAACTCTTTCTGCATAGCAATGATCCAGTCTGGGTCAGGTTGGGCTTCTTCTATAGTCTTAGGATCAATTTTAGAGATAAGTGCAATCTGACTTAGGTTTCTATAAGAAACTCTAGTTCTAACTCCTAGGTTTGGGTCACCCAAAATTTGGTCAGGTGGGTGAGAGGTACTTATTCTGGTTGGTCTTATACTTGAGTCAGTAGTTGGTTCCTCTGGTCTTGTGTTAGGTTGAATTTCTTCATCTTCTATAATTCTTGGGTTAATGTCAACATTTTCATTTATATTAGGTAAGTTATTTTCTTCACCAAAGATTACATTAGTTGTTTCTTCAACTTTTAGGGTATTTCGGTTATAGACTCTATAAGCCCTACTGGTTGTGGAGTACCCTAAGAATATTCCTTGGACTGATTTGGGTGTGAATTTTCCTAAGTAATCTTTAGTGTTTAAAATGTGAACTTTACATCCAAACACTTTTAAATAGTTCAAGTTGGAAATTTTATTATAATATATTTCGTACGGGGTTTTATTGTGTAATTTGTTAATTAGAATTCTATTTTGAATGTAGTTTGTTGTATTTATTGCTTCGGCCCAGAATTGATGATTTAACTCATATTAGTTTAGCATGGTTCTAGCTGCCTCTTGTAGGGTTCTATTTTTCCATTCCACTAGACCGTTCTGTTGGGGGGGGGGTTCTAGGATATGAAAACTCATGTTTGTATCCATTAATTTTATAAAATTGGGTAAACCTATGATTTTCAAATTCACCCCCATGATCACTCCGTATTCTTTTAATTTTGGTATCTTTTTCATTTTCTATTAACTTGAAAAAATTATTAAAAACTTCAAAGGTTTCATCTTTTGTTTTTAGAAATTTTACCCAAGTGTATCTAGAGTAATCATCAATTATTACTAAGCAGTATTGATTCTTACTTAGTGACTTGGTTCCATGTGAGTCAAATAGGTCTAAATGTAGGAGCTCAAGTAAGAAGTCAGTTCTATCTAGGTTGGTTGACTTGTGAGTTGATTTGGTTTGCTTACCTTGTTGGCAAGCCTGGCAAATTATATTATCTAGGTTCTTTAATCTGGGTAACCCTCTAACTAAGCCATTTTGACTCATTTTTTAAATGAGTTTAACATGGGTGTGAGCTAGTCTTTTGTGCCACAGGTTGGTTTCCTCTTGTTGTGTCAAAAGACACTTTATTGAGGATAGGTCAATTGTGTAGATGTTATTTTTCCTAAGTCCCTTAAGTATGATTTCGGGGTTATCAATATTTTTAACTAAACACCCAGAATTATTAAAAATAACTAAGTAGCCACTATCACACAATTGACTTATACTCAGTAAATTAAAGTTGAAATTTTCAACTAATAAAATGTTTCGGATAATGAAATCGGAATTAAGTTCGATATTACCTTTTCTGATTACCTTAAGTTTACCGTTGTTGCCGAATGCAACTGATCCTAGGTTCTTGTATTTGAGCTTTGTGAACTTCAATCTATCTCAGCCATATGTCTGGAGCATCCACTATCCAGCATCCATTGATCCAATTCCTACATATAAGGTATTTGAATTGGATTCCTTTTAATGGATCAAAAGATAGTTTGATTGAAATAAGCTCCTTAATTTTCCATCTCACCCATTCTAGGTTTTAGCGATCAGTTATTCCTATGGGTGATTTTGAGATGGTTGAACATATTAAGTTAATTAAATTTTGAAAAATATTAAGTTAAATATTAAATTTGAAAAATATTTAAGTTAAATATTAAATTTGAAAAATATTTAAGTTAATTAAATTTGAAAAATATTAAAATTAAATTTGAAAATATTTAAGTTAATTAAATTTGAAAAATATTAAAATTAAATTTGAAAATATTTAAGTTAATTAAATTTTGAAAAATATTTAAATTAATTAAATTTTGAAAAATGTTTAAGTTAAAATTTTAAAAAATGTTTAAGTTAATTAAATTTTGAAAAAAAAATTAAATTTCAAAAATATTAAGTTAATTAAAATTTGAGAAAATATAAGTTAATTAAATTTGAAGAATGTTAAAGTTAATTAAATTTTGAGAAATATTAAGTTAATTAAAATTTGAAAAATATTAAGTTAAATATTAAATTTGAAAAATATTTAAGTTAATTAAATTTGAAATATATTTAAGTTAATTAAACTTTGAAAGATATTAAGTTAATTAAACTTTAAAAAATATTAAGATTTAATTTAATTTTAATTTAATTTAATTTAATTTTTATTTTAATTTAATTTAATTTTTATTTTGTTTTAATTTTTAATTTAATATAATTTTAATTTAATTTTAATTTAATTTAATTTATTTTTTATTTTATTTTTGTCCTTAGTCATCTCACCCAATCTAGATTTTTCAATCAGGGATCCTATAATTTTGTGAGATGAATTAGTTTCAATTATAGGGGTTGGTTTAACTTTATGTTAGATTCAGGTTCAGCTTTGGGCTTAACAAATAGGCATTCCTTGGATAAACTTCTGCACTATGGTGAGTCACATGGACATCATTAAAGTAGTCATGCCTTTGAGATTTTCCAAATAGTCCTATCCACTGAACTTAGTACAAAACCTTAGTCTAACTAGTTAGGATCTATAAAGGGTACATTCGGTCAGTTCTACTTAGCCAAATGCACCAAGTCGAAGCCACATCTTCCTAGACATGCATAGACTAAGCTTCCCTAACGTACTATCATCCAATACTTCACCAGTACCGTGGGCCAAGTTAAACTTAGCCCTTTTTATTCTAGCCCTAATTACCCTGCTGGGTAGGTTGCATTTGGTTATCCTGTCGGGTAGATTCTTTTTGGAGGTGCCAGCTATTTTGGAGCCTCCATTATTGATTTTCCTTTAACTTGTTTTGAAAATTTTAATTTAGAATTATATTCCTTTAAATTTATTTGTTAAGATAATTTTTATTTATTAAAATAATTTTAACTTAATTTAATTAATTATTTATTTGTTAAGATAATTTTTATATTTATTTATTTAGATAATTTTAATTTAATTTAATTAATTATTTATTTGTTAAGATAAATTTTATTTATATATTTAGATAATTTTAATTTATTTATTTATTTATTTGTTAAGATAATGTTTATTTATTTATTAATTAAAATAATTTTTCTTTTTGCTCCCCCTGGATCATAACCTCGATAAGGTTTATCAAGGTAATGTACTTTATCCTTGGGGATCCAATATTGACCAAGTCCAACTTGATTGACCAAGTTGGACTTGGGTACCCATGCTTAGACTAGTTTACTATTTGGTTGTAGACTGAGGATAGATATGATCGATATTTCTTTTTGGTTTTGAAACCTAGTCTAGTTCTATTGTAAATGGCTCATTGTGTTCCAAGAATTAGGTCAAGGTTCTTGGACCCCAAAGAAAACCGTTCTAAGGTCTTCTCCAAATCCTTGACCTGAGTTCTCAGACTAGAATTTTCTTCCTCATGTTTTTGGACTTGAGTTGAATTTTCAGTTTGAACTGGGTTAGGCAAGGGTTTGGAATTAGTCACTTCTTTAAGGATTGCTACTTCCTTTAGAAGTGACTTGACCCGAATGTTTGATTTTGCTAATTTGCGTAATAAATAATTAACTAAATTATTTAACCAAGGAATACTTACAGAGGGATCGGGCCGTTCGGAAATGGATACGGATCCGTGGCTTTTGTCCAAGTCTGCTTCCGATTCACTCTCGTTCTCGGACATGCTGATTTGGTCCCGGGCCATTAGTGCTAGGAGGCTCGTTTGTTCAAGCTCGTCGTCGGTATCTTCTTCTAAGGATTCTTCAATGGTCACTTTCAGCACATTCTTCTTCCTCTGCTTCTTTGCATCCTTCTGATTTGGCCAATTGGCCTTGATGTGCCCCTTCTGGTTGCACTCGTAGCAGATCACCTCGAACTTGACTTTTGAACTAGGTTGAACCCCCTTAGATTGTACTGCCTTCTTTAGGTCTCTCTTGTTGAAGCCCTTCTTCTTCTTGTAGAGATTTTTCACAAGGTTCACGAGTTCGGTTGTCAGTTCGGCATCTTCTTCGTCTGAGTAAGGTTCTTCTTCCGGCTCTGGTTCGGTTCTTCGCCGTGTTCTTAGTTTACGTGTTCTAGTGGTACCTGCAAGCAAAGCTACACCTTTCTCGATTGGCTGCGCATTAGTCTGCTCATGTAATTCAAACTTAGAAAATAATTCATCTAGTTTTATACATGATAAATCCTTGGAAACTTTGTAGGCATCTACCATTCATGCCCACAATATGTTCCTCGGAAAAGAGTTGAGTGCATACCTTATGACGTCCCGATTCTCGACTTTCTGCCCGATTGCATGGAGGGAGTTGAGAATATCTTGTATGTGTGCGTGGAGTTGACTTGCTGTCTCTCCTTCCTGTATTTTGAGATTGTATAGTTTATTAAACAGTAAATCTCTTTTACTCACCTTGGTGTCAGAGGTGCCCTCGTGGAGTTCGATCAGTTTCTCCCATAACTCTTTTGTGTTGGAGAATGGTCCAACTCTGTTGAGCTCCTCCTTGATCAGTCCACACTGGAGGGTGCAGGTCGCTCTGGCATTGACTTCCACCTTCTTGATTAGAGTTGGTTCCCAGTTCTCACAGGATGTAGGCTTGCCATCTTCATCGATTGGCAGTTGTAATCCAGTCTTGACGATCATCCACGTCTCGAACTGGATTTTTAGAAATTCTCCATTCGTCCTTTCTAGTACTCGAAATCTTCTCCGGTGAAGAGTGGGGGATGAACGGTGCTGTAACCCTCTTGTTGGGCCATTGATACCTTGCACGATAAAAACAATAAAATCTATTCCAAGACTTGGTCTTGGATTAGTAGTGCGGGAATATATAAGAAAAAAATGAACTCGAGTGGTGTTGCACCAGCTTCGAGCAAAATCGATTTGAACGAGAAATAGATCGGAATATAGTAATTATACTAATTCCGGTCGACTCCGAAAAATTGAAAATACCATGAAAAAAATTGCTTGATTGGTGGTTGCACCAAATCGAAGCGATCCCGCTTTGATACCAATTATTGGATCGAGAAGTGCTAGAGGAGGGGGTGAATAACGCTCGTGGCTTTCTCTCGTTTCGGAATCGCAAAACTCGAGTAATAAACGCAGCGGAAATTAAAATAATAATTACACACAAAGACACGAGGAGTTACTTGGTTCGGAGCCTATGGCGACTCCTACTCCAAGGCCCGTTATCGTTGATCGCTTCCGGTGGACAACAACTATAAGCTTGAAAAGTTATTACAAACTAATTACAATTTGAACTATGAAGAAAAAGTAGTACCGACAACAAGAATATCAAATCGGAAGCTCGGGGTTGTCGGGATGATGTTGCAGCAATTCGGGATCGTCTCGTTAGTAGCTTGTAGCATATGGATTGCTCGGAAGTTGTTATCTTGAGCTGTTGGTTGAGACTCCCTTATAAAGGATGTTCAAGGCACCTCCATCAAGCTCCAAGGCGCCTTAGACCCTAATTTTTATCCAGCTTCGATCACTGTCGATCAGGCTTTGACCGCTGCTCATTATCCACCAGAAGGCGCCTTCAATGCCGCTCCAAGGTGCCTTCGAGCAGTGATCTAAGGCACCTTCAGTCCCCATGAAGGCGCCTCCAGCTCCTCTGGATAGCTGGCTTTGGCTTGCACCCGAGGCGCCTCTAAGCTCCATGGAGGTGCCTCGGACACTGTTCATCCGAGGTGAAAGTTGCTCCTTTGTTCCTGCAAAATGTGTTAGTCCCAAACACATACCCTGCAAAACAAAGTTAGCACACAATAGACATAGAAATAAAATATTGATAGTCTCCGGACTATCCTGGGTCTGACTTCGGATTTCCAACTGGAAACATTAGGTCGACCCGACGCCTACTGTTCCCTCTGTGGGAAACGCATCCTCACCTACTCCTCTCATGAGAGTTACCTCTTGCCAGTGCGATCCTCTGGATCGACTGGACTTTTGCTCAGTGCTCGATGCTTCCGGACTTTCTGCTGGACGCCCGCTCCCCGACTAGTCCAGTCTTCCACCTGGTTCGCGACACCAGGACTTTCCACCTAGGGTTACCACCCCCTAGGACTTTTGCCTGAAGCCCTCGACCCACCAAGACTTTTCGCATAGGGTTACCACCCCCTAAGGTTTTCTACTTGCCTAACCTCAGTTAGGACTTTTGCCTAAGTACACTTAGGACTTTCCTACAAGCTCATTCAAACTGTTAGATCACAAGATAACCTTAACCTTGAATCCTTTGCTATTATCAAAACACTGGTTTGGTCATCGGATGCTTCCCGCACTAACATGTGTTGTTAATTATAGAAGGAAACTGTGTCCTAGCGATCTAGGTTGATGATGTTCCCAAGAGGAGCTCATAAGGATTGTCATGTAAACCCTGCAGGTGCACTTAGTCCAACATGACAATATGGTTGAGTGGTACTACTCTTGGAGCTAGACGTTAATTATGTGAGTGTCAGTAACTCATTTAATTAATGGGCATTCGATATCTTAAACACAGGGAGACTAAACACTCATGATAAGAAGGAGCCCAAAATGTAATTTGGGATTGGTGTGGTAGTTCAATGATAGCGCTTTAGTGTTATGAGTAATTATTGATGAACTTGAGTTCGGTGTTCGGGGCGAACATGGGAAGCTCAAGTTCATCGAGAGACCATAACCAATTCCTCCTCTTGGTCCATATTGTAGCCTCTTATATAAAGCCTTATATCCACCCAAAGTCTAGCCTCTTAGCCCATGCTAGGGGCCGACCCCTATCCTTGCTTGTTGCCCAAGCAAGGGGCCGGCCAACCCAAGCTTGGAGCTAACGCTACAGCCGGCCAAGCCTTGCTTGGTGCCCAAGCAAGGGTCCAACCAAGTGTGAAAGGGAAGAGGGATTTTATTAAAAATAAAATTTTGATAAAATCTTTCCTTTTATGTTTTTATCCACATGGTTTTAAAGAGAGTTTTTAATTTTAAGATTTTTCCTTTTATATATTTTCTACAAAGGATTAAAAGAGAAATTAGATATCTTTCCTTATTTGTAGATATCTATAATGTTAATAGAAAGATTTTAATTTTTAAGAAAACTTTCCATTTTTGTAACCATGATATAAAAGAAGTTTTATTTTTAAATATTATCTTTTATAGATATTCATAAAAGGTTTAAAAGAGAGAGATTTTAATTTATAAAACATTCCTTTTTTAGCTAACCACAAAAGGAATTTTTAAAAGAGAGATTTTAATTTTTGTTTAAAATCTTTCCTTGTTTGTTTAAACATAGTGTGGCCGACCATAGAGAGGAATAAAAGGAAGTTTTATTTTTTTGTTATAAAACTTTCCTTTTTTGTATTCACCAAGGATTATAAAAGAGAGGGAGGGGTGCCTTCATGAGACACACAACCTATTCTATTGTTCCTCTCTTCCATCCTTGGTGGTCGACCCTTCCTCTTCTCTTTCTCTTCTTCTATGTGGCCGGCGGCATCATCTCTTGTGGAGCTCTTGGTGGCCGGTTGCTTGTAGGTGAAGAAGTAGAGAAAGGAGGCATTGTTTTCTAGCGTCCCTTGGAGCATTGTGGTGGTGGCCGAAACTTGGAAGCAAGGAAGGCTTTAGTGGATTTTTCTTGGTAGATTGTCGCCCACACGACATCTAAGAGAAGGAGAGGAATACAATAGAAGATCAAGAGGTTTTTGTTAACAATAAAAGGTATAACTAGTTGTCTTGTTCCGCATCATACTAGTTTTCTTTGTACGAATTTTGAATTAACAAACACAAGAGGCTAACGATTCTAGACAATCGATTTTATGTTTCGATTTTGTGTTTCTTTTGTTTTTCGGTCTTGTGATTCAATTGTTCTTTGTGGTTAAACATAGGGTTACTGTAAGGAGATTAAATATTAAATTTTGTTGAAAGGCTTTGTCTAGGAAGTGCTGGATGATCTCATACCCAAGAAGGCCTAGTGCCTCGCCATGTTTAACCTGGAAGCTGATCTTTGAAATAAATATTTAATTAACTCTGTAACATGGGTGGATTTGAATCAATAATGTTAAGCATCGTTTGCGATCCAAATCTAAACCTCTTAGAACAGATAAGTTGAATTTGGAATCAACAATGTTAAGTTCTGTTTGTGATTCCAAGTTTAATTTCTAAAGAACACCATAGGTTGTTAGGAAAGGTTCAGGACTTGTACAAAATTTTTGTACAGGAGAACCAGTGCAATATTCTGAGTAGCAACCAACAATCTTCTCCATCTGAAGGGGCACAATCCTAATTAATGGACTAAGTATCAAGTAATGGTACATACTTAGGCGCATTTAATAGTATCCTCCCCATAGGAATCACTGCTATTATTTGTGTGACCAAAGATTAACCAACTATTAATTTTATTTGTCATAAAGTTAGGTTGACAAGATAATAAAATTAATGGGTAAAACATTCTCTTACAAATGTTTGAATTAGTATACATCCACACTATCGTGGCATACGAAATTCACGGTGTTTTAAGGTGTTGGTGAATTTAAATTATATTGTTTGAGGAATCAATATTATTTTAAATTCTAAAGTTTTGACCAAATATTTTATTTTTTGATTCTCAGTATTTCATAATGGCTTTCAATCCTCTTGCTATTATTTTAAAAGAAAATAACTTACTGATCCAAATTATATTGATTGGAAATGAAACTTGGACATTGTCTTAATTGCTGAAGTATACAAGTTCATACTTCTTGAGGTCTATCCTAGCATGCCTGATATGGATTCTAGTGAAGAGGAGATAGAGCGACATAGGAAATGGGTCAAGGCAGATGAGATGGCGCGGTGTTACATTTTGGCTTCTATGTCAAATGTGCTGCAACATCAGCATCAGGTCCTACCCACTACCTATGACATGATGCTTAATCTCAAGGAACTCTTCGGACACCAGAATCGGGCTACCAGGCAAGAGAACAATAAAGGTGTATCTTATTCATTAGTTGTTGAAACATGTTTAGTGGTGTTATCTACCGGTACTTGGTGTGTAGATACGGGAGCTACTGATCATATCTGTAATTCATTGCAGGGGTTCCAGGAAATCTGACGACTACATGAAGGTGAAATCACCATCTACATGGGCCATGCTATGAGAGTGGCGGTTGTTTCAGTGGGAGATGTTTATTTATCTTTTGATAGGAATACAACTTTGATTTTGAAAAATTATCTTTACGTACCATGTTTTAGAAAGAACTTGATTTCAGTTTCTAAATTATTTAAGGATGGATATTCTGTTTCTTTTGATGACAAAGTGGTTGTCAAGAATAATAGGGTGGTTATCTGTTCTGGTGAGTTAGTTGGCAATTTGTATACTCTTAATCTAATTACTCTCATGATGCAACAAATGGAAATTAATAACACATCTTCTAAATCTAATAAGAGAAAGAAACCTTCGGAAATGAACCAAATATATCTTTACCATCTAAGGTTGGGTCATATTAACTTGAGTAGGATTCAAAGGTTAATAGTCGATTGACCTTTGGGTTCATTGGTAGTGGAAAATTTTTCGACCTACGAGTCTTGTTTGGAAGGAAAAATGACCAAGAGGAATTTTAAGGCAAAGGGGTATAGAGCCAAAGAAGTGTTGGAATTGGTTCATTCTGATTTGTGTGGGCCTATGACTATCTAAGCAAGAGGTGGTTTCGAATATTTTATCTCTTTTATAGATGACTATTTGAGATATGGGTACATTTACTTGATGCACTGCAAGTCTGAGTGCTTTGATAAATTCAAAGAGTACAAGGCTAATGTGGAGAAACGTCAGGGTAAAAGTATCAAGACACTATGGTCTGATCGTGGTGGAGAGTACCTCTTAGGAGAGTTTAGGAGTTACTTATCAGAGGTCGGGATCCACTCCCAATTGTCTGCACCTGGTACACCCCAACAGAATGGTGTGGCAGAATGAAGGAATAGGACTCCTATGGAAATGGTTAGATCAATGATGAGTTATTCAGAATTACCAAATTCATTTTAGGGATATGCTCTGGAAACGGCTGCATACATTCTGAACTTGGTACCTTCTAAGTCGGTACCCTCTACTCCCATAGAATTGTGGAATGGGTGTAAACCTAGTTTGAAATACATTCAGATTTGGGGTAGTCCAGCACATGTTCTGAAGGGAGAGACTGATAAGTTGGAATCACGGACCGAAGTTCGCTTGTTTGTGGGTTATCCTAGGGGAACGAAAGGTGACTTGTTTTATAATCCTAAAGATCAAAAGGTCATTGTTAGCACCAATGCTCGATTTTTAGAAGAGGACTATGTAATGAACCACAAGCCCATGAGTAAAATTGTTCTTGAGGAAATAAGAGATGACACTTCTACTTTAGTACCAACGGTACAAGATGAGATACCCCAAGTAACTGCAACACATGTCACAAATGATGCACAATTATAGGTAGTGCCTCGTCGCAGTGGGAGGGTGTTAGGCAGCCTGATAGATTCATGTTTTTGGGAGAGTCTTCAGACTTGATCCCTGGTGAACATGAAGCTGATCCCTGGACATATGATGAAGCACTCCAAGATAAAGATGTAGCATCTTGGCAAAGTGCAATGAACTCTAAAATAGAATCTGAACTCTAAAATAGAATCTATGTATTTTAATCAAGTCTGGAAGCTTGTAGATCCACCAAGTGGTGTAAAATCTATTGGATGTAAATGGGTCTACAAAAGGAAAAGAGGGGCAGACGGGAAGGTAGAAACCTTTAAAGCGAGGCTTGTTGCGAAGGGGTATACTCAGAAAGAGGGAATCAATTATGAGGAAACTTTTTCGCCGGTATCCATGCTCAAGTCTATCTGGATTCTTTTATCTATTGCTGCTCATATGTATTATGAGATTTGGCAAATGGATGTGAAGACATCTTTCCTTAATAGAAGACTTGAAGAAAACATCTATATGAAGCAACCAGACGGATTCATTGCAAAGGGAAAAGAGCATCTTGTATGCAAGCTCAATCGGTCCATTTATGGACTGAAGCAAGCTTCGAGATCTTGGAACATCCAGTTTGATGAAGTGATCCAGTCTTATGGATTCATTCAGTGGTCGGATGAGTCTTGTGTATACAAGAAAAATGATGGAAACATGGTGGTATTTCTTGTGCTATACGTAGATGACATTTTGCTCATTGACAACAATGTCAAAGTGTTGTCAGACGTAAGGGTATGGTTGTCCAAGCTGTATGATATGAAGGACTTGAGTGAATGTGGATATATTCTTGGGATCAAAGTAATAAGGGATCGCATGAAAAGGATATTGTGCTTATCCCAAGCTTCATACATCGATACTATCCTAGCTCGTTTTAGCATGCAAAACTCCAAGAAAGGTTTTCTACCTTTTCGGTATGTAGTGCCTTTATCTAAAGAGATGTGTCCTAAAACATCAAAGGAGATAGAGGAGATGAAGGAAGTTCCTTATGCTTCGGTTGTAGGAAGCCTAATGTATGTGATGCTATGTACGAGAACGGATAACTATTTTACCGTGGGCATGGTTAGCAGATATCAAAATAACCTAGGACCGGAACATTGGACTGTCGTAAAGCATATATTAAAGTACCTGAGAAGGACTAGAGATTATATACTGGTTTACCAGACAGATGATTTGATCTCTGTGGGTTACACAGATTTTGACTTCTAATCAGATAGGGACAATAATAAGTCAACCTCAGGGTATGTGTTTACTTTGGGAGGTGGAGCCATAACATGGAGGAGTGTTAAGAAGAAATGCGTATCGACTCAACCATGGAAGCTGAGTATGTGGCAACCTCTGAGGCATCCAAAGAAGTTGTATGACTTAGGAACTTGCTAATGGACTTAGATGTGATTCCTGGTTTGTCCAAAATCATCACAATTTATTGTGATAATAGCGGTGCAGTTGCAAACTCGAAGGAACCACGAGCCCATAAGGCAAGTAAACATATAAAGCGTAAGTACCAACTGATACGAGACATCGTCAAGCGAGGAGAAGTTGTTGTCGCCAAGATAGCATCAGCAGATAACCAAGCAGATACTTTCTCTAAGGCCCTTCTGATGAAATCTTTTGATGTGTATGTTGAGGGGATGAGAATCAGATGTATGGCAGCATATATGGCAGCATAGTCTTTTAGTATTAGTGGGAGATTGTTGGGATGTATACTATAAGCCTAGTTTTTGTATGAACATCTGTTTTTGAGATATTTTGAAATGAGAATCACTTTGGTCAAATGTCTGTATTTTATATTTATATATATGTCGATTCAGTTGTTCATTTAATTTATATTGTAGATAACATGATGTCTGGTGCCACACAGAAGATCATGTTATCGGTTTCTTATAAATTATAAATAGTAGCTCACGACCAAGATGGATAGGGACAAACCATTAGAATGGTTGTAGTGTAATATGGTATTAGTTTGTCTTGACTATATAATCACACTAGTACACTATGTGTGTATTGAGCAGGACCATTTGAGGTTGTTCGATTTATACTGACTATATAAAAGAACAGAACCTCTGTTATTATGGATGTGCGTACTCTTAATCCCGATATAATAACAAACACATATACTTAGTATGCATTTCTTTAACTTATCAATGAGTCAGATTTATTTGTTAAATCAATAGGCCCGATAAGTTGGGAGATAGTACCATTTATATGACGTGTTGGTGATTATAAAGGAAACTGTGTCCTATTTATTTAGGTTGATCATGTCCTCTTAATGATCTCATAAGGTCATGTAAACCTTGCAGGTGGACTTAGTCCGATATGATAATAAAGTTGAGTAGTACTACTCTTGGAGTCAGATGTTAATTAAATGAGTTGTCAGTAACTTATTTAATTAACGGACATACGATTGTTGGTTGCTATGCGGAATATCATACCGGTTCCCCTGTACAAAAATTTTGTACAAGTCCTAAACCTTTACTAACAACCTATTGTGTTCTTTAGAAATTAAATTAGGAATCGCAAACGAAACTTAACATTATTGATTCCAAATTTAACTTATCTGTTCTCAATGGTTTAGACTTGGATCGCAAACGATGCTTAACATTATTGATCCAAATCCACCCATGTTATAAATTCAATTAAATATTAATTTCAGAAATCATCTTCCAGGTTAAACATGGCGAGGCACTAGGCCTTCTTGGGTATGGGAGCATCCACCACTTCTAAGACAAAGCCTTTCAATGAAATCTAATATTTAATTTCCTTATATAACCCTAGGTTTAACCAAAAGGAACAATCGAATCATAAATTCGAAAAACAAAGAAAACACAAATTCGAAACAAATCCAAAACCTAGAATCGCATGCTTCTTGTGTTTGGTATTTCAAAAACTATACAAAGAAAATTAGTATGATGCGGAAAACAATTACTAGTTATACCTTTCTTTGTATGCAAAGACCTCTTGATCTTCTACCGTATTCCTCTTCTTATCTCGGGCGTCGTGTGGGCAACGATCTTCCAAGATGAGAACTGTTGGGGTTGCAAGGTTGCAAACATAGTCCCACATTGAAAACACATGAGAAAGATCATGGGTTTATAAGAAAAAAGATATCTCCATTAATATGAGGCCTTTTGGGTAGAGCCCAAGAGCAAAACCATGAGGGCTTAGGCCCAAAGTGGACAATATCATACTATTGTGGAGATATCTAAATTCTTTTCGATCCTACAATTGGTATCAGAGTCCGGACTGCCAGAAGGTTTAACCGCCGACTGTGCACAAGAGCTATGGTCTGATTGAGCCATGTGGGCATAATATTGACCTCAAACAAAGAAAGTGGGGGCTCCTATGTTTGGATCAAGAGGACTAGACACCAGGCAGGAAGTCTTAGTTACAGCTAGGCAAGGAAATCCTAGTAGGTCAGGTGGACCGAAGGGCAGGAAGACCAGGTGGGTCGAGGATTGGACGTGGGAAGCCTGTGGTCCTTTGCATGAGGGGTGGATTGTTGGGGTTGCAAGGTTGCAAACATAGTCCCACATTGAAAACACATGGGAAAGATCATGGGTTTATAAGAGAAAAGATATCTCTATTAGTATGAGGCCTTTTGGGTAGAGCCCAAGAGTAAAAACATGAGGCCTTAGGCCCAAAGTGGACAATATCATACTATTGTGGAGATATCTAAATTCTTTTTGATCCTACAAGAACCACCCAAGCCCTTCTTCTTCCTTCTTCCAAGTTTCGGCCAAGCAACTTCTCCAAGAAATTGTAAGTCTTGGCCACCAACCAAGCTCCAAGGGATGCAAGAGCAAAGCCTCCTTTCTCTTCTTCTCCAAGAAAAATCCGGCCACCACAAAAGCTCCAAGAGATGTTGAGGTTCGGCCACAAGAAGAAGAAAAGAGAAAAGAATAGGGCCGACCACACCAAGGAAGAAAAGAGAGAGGAACCAATAGAATATGTGTTATAAGGTGAGACACCTCTACCCTCTCTTTTATAATACTTGGTCTTGGGAAATATGGAAATTAAAATTCCCTTATGTTCCTTGTCATTGGCTAATAAGGAAAATTTAATTAAAAATTCCTTTTAACCCTTATCATGGTCGGCCACCTCATGTGCTCCAAATAAGGCAAGTTTTAAACACAAAATTAAAACTTCCTTATTTGTTTCCGGAAATTTTTAAAATAAAAATTTCTCTAATAATTTTTCCTTTCATGGTTGGTTATAAAAGAAAATTTTATAAATTAAAATATCTCTATTAAAACATGTGGATGATTTCCAAATAGGAAAATTATCTTTAAAATTAAAATCTTCCTCTCAATATACAAATAAGGAAAGATATCAAATCTTTTATTAATCTTTTGTAGAAACTTTAATAGGAAAGATTTAATTTTAAAACTCTCTTTTAAATCATGAACATAGTTACAAAAAAGTAAAGTTTTATCAAAAATTAAAACCTTCTTTTTAACTACAAATAAGGAAAGATTTCAAACCTTTCTCTTAATATTTTGTAACAAGCTATAAAAGGAAATATTTAAATTTTAAACTTTCTTTTAAAACCATGGCTTCCACATAAAAATGATTTTAAAAAATAAAATCCTTTTATTATGATGTTGTCGGGCACCTAAGCTTGGGCTTCAAGTTAAGGTCGGCCACTAATTGAACCATCTAATGCTTAATGTGGTCGGCCTTGGGCTCCAAGCTAAGATTGGTCGGCCACCATAAGATGGGTAAGAAGGTGGGTATGAATGGGTATAATACTTTATAAATAAGAGGCTACGATAGAGACTGAGAGGAGGAATTGATTTTGGTCTTCCGATGAAATTAAACTTCCTGTTTTCACCCCGAACATCCAACTTAATTTCATCAATAATAATTCATACCACTAAAGAATTATTGTTGTACTACCACACCAATCCCAAATTATATTTTGGGCTCCTTCTTATTATGAGTGTGTTAGTCTCCCTGTGTTTAAGATATAGAATGCCCACTAATTAAATGAGTTATTGACAACTCACTTAATTAATATCTAGCTCCAAGAGTAGTACCACTCAACTTTATCGTCATGTCAGACTAAGTCCACCTGCAGGGTTTACATGACAATCCTTATGAGCTCCTCTTGGGGACATTCTCAACCTAGATTACTAAGACACAGTTTCCTTCTATAATCAACAACACACACTATAAATAATATCATTTCCCAACTTATCGGGCTTGTTGATTTATCAAACTAAATCACACCCTTTGATAAGTCAAAGAAATAAATACTAGATATATGTGCTTGTAATTATATCAGGATTAAGAGCACACACTTTCATAATAACAAAGGTCTTGTACTTTTATTAAGTCAGTATAAAAAGAACTTAGCTTAAATGGTCCTACTCAATACACTCATAGTGTACTAGTGTAATATATCAGTCAAGATAAACTAATACCAAATTACACTACGACTATTCCAATGGTTTGTTCCTTTCCATCTTATTCGTGAGTAACCATTATAATTTATAAGGAATTGATAATATGATCTTTTGTGTGTGACACCACACATTATGTTATCTACAATATAAATTAATTGAACAACTATACTTAGCATTTAAATGTAGACATTTAACCATTGTGATTCTTTATTTCAAAATAAAATGTTTATAAAAGGCTAGCCTTTCAGTGTACACTCTAACAATCTCCCACTTATACTAAAGACTATGTTGTTATCAATACTGCCATACATTTGATTCCCATTCCTTCAACATGCCAATCGAAAGCTTTCGCCGAAAGGGCCTTAGTGAAAGGATCTGCCAGGTTATCTGTTGATGCAATTTTGGCGACAACAACTTCTCCTCGCTTCATGATATCTCGTATCAGGTGGTACTTGCGCTCTATGTGTTCACTTGCCTTATGGGCTCGTGGTTCCTTCGAGTTTGCTACTACACCGCTATTTTCACAATAAATTGTGATGATTTTGGGCAAACTAGGAATCACATCTAAGTCCATTAGAAGGTTCCTAAGCCACACAGCTTCTTTGGCTGCCTAAGAGGCTGCCACATACTCAGCTTCCATGGTTGAGTCTGAAACGCATTTCTACTTAACACTCCTCCATGCAATGGCTCCACCTCCTAAAGTAAACACATAGCCTGATGTAGACTTACTATTGTCCCTATCTGATTAGAAGTCGGAATCCGTATAACCCACAGGGAGCAAATCATCTTCTTGGTAAACCAACATATAATCTCTAGTCATTCTCAGGTACTTTAATATATACATTACAGCAGTTCAATGTCCTTGTCCAGGGTTACTTTGATATCTGCTAACCATGCCCACGGCAAAACAGATATCTGGTCTCGTGCATAATATTGCATACATTAGGCTTCCAACAACCGAAGCATAAGAAACTGCATTCATGTCCTCTATCTCCTTTGATGTCTTCAGAGACATCTCTTTAGATAAAGCTAATCTGTCACGCCCCAGAGGAGTCCCTGTCAGAAAAAAATCTGACAGCATCTCCATTGTACGGGGGACAATATGAAGCAATAAATACATACAATACATCTATATAACCATCAGCCCACACGGCTGGAACATACACAAAATAAAAACAACATAACCACGCAGTTAATATACACAGCCTACCCGGCTGGACATAAATGAATAAAACAACCATGCAGTTAATATTTAGCCCACACGGCTGTATCTAAACACAGCGGAAAAACGAAGAGAAAACAAACAATCCACAATCAAAATTTACTAGCCAATTAGGCTTGCACAACCACAAGAGCACGAAAGCAAAACACTACGAATCAAACTCCAAACACAGACCAATTCATACAATACCAAAATCGCTGTATACTAAAAATATAAGTAAAGCAGAAATAAAACTGATATAACGTAGGATCCAAGACTAGCAGCCAACATCTCTCCAAGCATCCATGAATCGTCTACTGTTACCTGGCGAAAGAAAAACCAGTATGTGGGGTGGTGAGTACAGAGAACTCAGCGGGTATAGGAAAAGATAGTGCATGAACAAAACATATAAATAGAGAATAAGCCAACAGTATACAGTCTCATAAGGAAATAGCAGATACTAAAATGAATCATAATCAATATATGCTCATACCTGAAACCAAATCCTTGGCTAGGTAATAGGAGGTCAGAAGTAGTACTAACCTGCTACAATATTGCTCATAACTACAGAGGTAATAAGTGAGATGTATCCATTTCACCAATAAATAAACCAAAGTCTAAACCCCTACAACAAGTGTATATCTTAGCATAGGTAAGCAACAACCACATAAACTAGTGCCAGCAGCAGAAGCAAACAACAACAGCATACGCTAGTAACAGCAACAAAAGTAGCAACAACAGCATCAGCAGATATAATAATAACAGCGTATGCACGGATGGTCACCCCGGCCACCTCTCGGCACCACGACCCCTGTATGGTCGAGAGGCCGGATCGATGACAACTGTACCACCCAAAAGCCGCCACTCCTCTCGAGTGACCGGATGGACAGGTGCTAAGTAGCTATCTAGCTACCAAGTGAAAGGGATCCCTCCTGCTCACAACTCCAACTACCACTACCCATGAGTGGCCGAGTGCGGCACGACAGGACAAGCGGCATCTCCTCCAGCTACCACTACCCATGAGTGGCCGAGTGTGCGGTGCGGCCCAACGACTCACTCCCCCACAAGGAAGAAGTGGTTGCCTGCATGCATGCAATGACATGATGCGTACAATGCAGCGGTCATCATATAAACATAAGCTAAAATCAGGTATAAGGTATGCTACATGAAGCCATTATGCTAAATACGGTACATAAGAAAACAACAAACAAAACATACAAGGTTGGTATATAGTATCTACTAAATATCATTGATAGCAACAAAAGACTATATGGATATAGAAATGAATAAATCAAAGGTTTGAGTGGAAGTATCAAGCGCAAGAAAATAAGAGTGGAGTCAAGGTAAAACAGTCCTTATACAAAAATAGCTCATGCACCAAGTTCAAAGAACTAAAGAGACAAAGTAAGAAGTATCCACCTTAAATGTAGAATATGCTTCCAATCTTCTAGTCAAAGGTCTATCTCGAGCCGACATCTACAATTAAAGGATACGAAAAAAACCCCTAAACGTTTATTAATCAATAATCAAACCCTATTGATTAATTAATCAAATTATTAACATTCAAATTAATCCAACTTATTAATTAATTAATCATCCAATTAATCCAATGATTATTAAAACTAATTTATCCATAACTACCTCATATGATTAATTGTTCCATTACTACAATTAATCAATAACTATCCACTCTGTTGATTAATCATATAATAATTAATTAATGAATCAATGTTTAAGGACCTCCATTAATCAGTATGATAGTAATAAATTAACTAAATTTGTTACATCTCTAAACCATTTCAAATTCATTAGTTAGATAATTAATCAATTGATTAACTATCAATTAATCAAAGTGACTAACTCGTTAATTACTCATTAGCTAAATAGCTACAACTTCTATTTAATTCAATTCAATCAATTTAGTAATCAATAACTCAACACATAACCTTAATTGATTAATCACTTAAATAATTTCAGCTTCTAGTTTAATATTTGTTACCCAATTATCCCTCTCCTTTCCTCTTCAACGACCACACCCAATGGCGAAAGGAGGAGCTGCGTTGAGGCAACCATGGGCGGACGCAGGCGGCGACGGTTCTGGCGGAGCATCGTCTGACAAGGCAGGGCTAGCAAGGAAGTTGGTGGAACCCGAAAGTAGCTCGTCTGAAACTAGGCAGCGACATGATTGCATAGCGCGTCGCCGTGTAACGACCCAAAATTCCTCATTACGAGTCCTGATAGTACGTAAAAATATTTAGAAATGCTTTAGAAAAATTCTAGAGATTTTTAGAAATTTTTAGAGTATTTTTATGTAATTTTTGGAGTTCGTTTGGTATTTTTACTAAACGAAAGAAGTTTCGACAAAAAAATATCCAAGCCGAGATTCGAACCCGAGACCTCCGGCCAAACCAAGTTTTAAGCAAGTCCGGCTGACCAAGTGTGCAAGCAGTCGTTACTGATTAAAGAAAGCATGAAATGTATTTAAGTAGTAGAAGTTGATAACATGAAATAATAGGAAGAAAAAGGTTGCAGCCGAGATTTGAACCCACGAGACAAACCTTAAGCAACGCACGGCTGACCAAGTGTCCCAGCAAAGGTTGCTAATTAAAAAGGGTAATGAAATTTATTTAAGTAATAGTTAATAGGAAACGGAAAATAAATGGGAATAAAAGGGGCGCCTGAGGAATCAAACCTGCAACCTCTGATTTAGCAAAAGCACGACTGACCAAGTGTTCTAGCGAGCAATGCTAAATAAATGAAGGAACAAATTTATTTAAGCAGTATTTAATAAATAGGAAATAAATAGGAGAAAAAGGGTTCGGCTGAGAAATCGAACCCGAAACCTCTGATTTAGCAAAATCACAACTGACCAAGTGTTCCAACGAGCGATGCTAATTAAAAGAAGGAATGAAATTTATTTAAGCAGTAATTAATAAATAGGAAATAAATAGGAGAAAAAGGGTTCGACTGAGGTATCGAACCCGTGACCTCTGACTCAGTCATAGATTTGGCTAAACAAGAATCCAAGCAGCGGTTCTATTTAGAAAAAAAATAAAAATTTATTTAAGGAGTTAACAGAAATACTAGGTTATAAAAGGGATAAGTTAGGAGAGGGTTTTATTCCCATGACCTAAACCATTCTCTCCTTCTCTTCTACATGCGACGGCGGAGCTCGGGCAAAAAACAAAAGGGAGTTAGGGCATCGTCTCCGGCGGCCGACCAAGGTCCTAGAAGCCCTTCTTGTTCAGTTGTGAGTCCAAGTAGCAAGGTAAGTGCTTCTCACCTGCAGTAGGAGTAGTTTCGGACCTTTGTTCTTCTTGAATTCGAAGCATGAGAAGCGCTTATAGTGCAGATTTTTAATTAAGCTTATAGTGCAGATTTTAATTAAGCTTATAGTGCAGATTTTTATATAGGCTTATAGTGCAGATTTTAATTAAGCTTGTAGTGCAGATTTTTAATTAAGCCTATAGTGTAGATTTTAATTAAGCTTATAGTGCATATTTTTATATAGGCTTATAGTGCAGATTTTAATTAAGCTTATAATGCAGATTTTTATGTAAGCTTATAGTGCAGATTTTAATTAAGCTTATAGTGTAGATTTTAATTAAGCTTATAGTGCAGATTTTAATTAAGCATATAGTACAGATTTTAATTAAGCTTATAATGCAGATTTTTAATTAAGCTTATAGTGCAGATTTTTATTTAAGCTTATAGTGCAGATTTTAATTAAGCCTATAGTGCAAATTTTAATTAAGCTTATAATGTAGATTTTTATGTAAGCTTATAGTGCAGATTTTAATTAAGCTTATAGTGCAGATTTTTATATAAGCTTATAGTGCAGATTTTAATTAAGCTTGTAGTGCAGATTTCTTAAAGAGCTTATGGTGTAGATTTCTTTAAAGTTTATAGTGCAGATTTTTTGTGGAATTTGTAGCGCAGATTTTTGGTGGAATTTATAGTGTAGATTTTTTGTGGAACTTGTAGTGCAGATTTTTGGTGGAACTTATAGTGCAGTTTTTAAAGAAAAAGATTATAGTGCAGTTTGGTTAAGTATTATAGTGCAGAATTTATGTTTGCATAGTATGCAGAAATAGTGTAGCATAGAATGCAGAATCTTGATTAGTATAGTATGCAGAATTTTGATTAGCATAGTATGCAGATTTTTGTTTATGCATTTCAAAGTTAGAATTTGTTTAAACATTTCAGTTTTTAAAGAAGCATTCTTTTATTAGAGGTATTAACAAGTATAAGAAAGAAAAAGGCCAAGGCCTTAAGTAGATCCCAAAGTCAAGACTTTAGGGATTTTGGCACATAAGGTGCTCGTTAAAATGCCAAGACATTTAAAGAAGAAGTAATTAAGATAAATCAGCTTATAAATCAGTATTTTACTTTTATTAGTGGCACTGTGCTGGACTCTCAGTTGTCCTTGGGTTGGGCTCCCATAGTCGTCCCTAGGTTTAGATAACCTAGTATGTTGGACTCTCAGTTTTCCTTGGGTTGGGCTCCCATAGTCATCCCTAGGTTTAGATAACCTAGTAAACCCTACTAGATTCGGGACTAGCTATCTCGGGTCTAGTTAGGGATGCGCGCATAACAAGTACAGTTGCCGGGCCCATCAGCAGCATGATTATTATTTTTATCTATTATGAAAAAAGTTTTCAAAACTTCACAAATCAGTTACGTGAATACAGTTCAGATTCAGCATTAGCCTAGCATCAGTTTAGCTCAGCTTATGTATCAGTTCAGTTAAACTTATTATTCTGAAGTATAAAAGTATAAGTTTTGAACAAGTGAAATAAGCTTTACATGTTTAGCATTTCAGCATGTCTTGTTTCTTTTGCTATTAGATGAGCATGTGTAGATTTCCTTTAAAGCATTTAGTTTTAGATTTATTTTATTCACATGCATATTCGAGTTTTGTGAGTTAGATAGCGCTTACTAAGCAATTTTGCTTATAGTTGCATTTCCTCTTACTGCAGATAAAGGAAAGGAAAAGTTATAGCAAAGGAAGGCTACAAGGAGGTGCGGATGGATGTGTAATGCCTGGACTATAGAAGCCTTGGAATTTAGCATAAGAATTTATTAAGATTGTCATTTATTAAGAATGTATTAGATGAGTCATTTAGTCTTCCGCTGCTAGTTAATTGTATGTTTTGAGTTCTCCGAGAGGTTTAGGAATTACTATCAACCTGTGTGCAATGTTAGTTAAGATAAGTTAGTAGTCCAGTAGCGCTCCGCCCTCACAGTCCAGTAGTGAGGAGGGTGGGGTGTTACACGTCGCATGGTGTCGTCGTTGCATAGTGACAGTCGAGAGGTCGTCACCGGGAAAGAACAAGACTCGTCGTCTGTGGAGGTGCGTGGTGTGGTCGTTGTCGCATGGCGCCACTGCAGCGTCATCGTTGCATGACACCGCGGCGATCGATCACGCTGCGAAGCAGCAGCGGAGGAGAATGGAGCGACGATGGTCAGCCGCCAGTGTTCACGATGAGGAGGTAGGGCTGCCCTTGGTGACCGGAGTTATCAACGACGGTGGTCCTTCGCAAGTTATCGAGTCTCGGTTGTCCATCGTCGAGGACCAGAAACAGGCGGCCACGGCGGCAATCTGGTCGCGGTGGGGGAAAGAAAAGCAGCTTGTGCCGTTGATTGCTCGTGACAGGATCATCACTGGTCATTCTCGGGGATAGAGGAGGTGTTTCTTTGGCGGACAGCGGGGCGAAAGCGGGGAAACACGGCGCCGGCGAGGGCTCGCGGACAACTACCGTGGCAAGGTCGCATCGCGTGCACAAGTAGGGAGGTGACCGAAGGGTTGTAATTAAACTTAGGTTTTGTATCGTTAAAAACTATATTTATATTCAATAACTCCTCATTTAAATGGATATTTCTAAACAGACTTTCTTTGACCCAATAATTTATCCCTTTAACATATGTCATATGAGCTCCGAAAAATTTTCAGGAAATTCCTAAAAATTCCTAAAAGTTTTGTTAAGGTTATTCGTCCAATAACCTCTATTATTTAATTGCCGGATTTTACATTCTTCCCCCACTAATAAAAATTTGGTCCCCAAATTTCCTGTTCAACTCTGGGATCCTCATCCTAGGGTAACAACAAACAACATACTCATATACTACTCCAACTAAATCTATGAACAACCCTCCAACCATAAGAGATGACTCTGTAGGTTATGAGCACACCACGCTTCCATTGCGTCACTCTGATATCTCTTTAACTGTGGGTAAAATCCATTGATAGATCCTCAAAAGACTATATATTACCACACCTAATCTCTTAATATCCATCAATCAAAAGTCATTCTCAACAATAATCAAACCCAATAGCCTCCTGAACAATGATAGAGTAAAAGTAAAGCATCCAACCTTCAACACCTATTGTTAATAAACTTAGATATATCCATCATGGTTCAACATTACACGTCCATGTCGTACCAATACATAGATAATATCTTGTGGGAAAGTTTATTTTCATAAATATTTAGTGAAACAAACCAATCATATCCTTATCATTCCAAATACTCAAGTATCCACAGTACAAAACTTATAATCCAAAATCTACAAATAAGGAAAGAGATCTAATCTCTTTCTTTAATCTTTTGTAGATCTTTTACAAGAGAGATATTTTAATTTTAATTCTCTTTAAAATATATCTTCCACATAATAATAAAAATTAAAATTAAATTTCTTTTTTAATTTATTTTGGCCGGCCCTACTAGCTTGGGTTCAAGCTAGGGCCGGCCACCCAATCTCATACCTAGGCCGGCCCTAGCTTGATCCCAAGCTAGCTTGGCCGGCCCCCATTGGGTGGGTATAGAAGGTGGGTATAGGTGGGTATAGAACTCTATAAATAAGAGGCTACGATAGGGACCGAGAGGAGGAATTGGTTTTGGTCTCCCGATAAAATTAAGCATCCCGTGTTCGCCCCGAACACACAACTTAATTTTATCAATGATAATTCATTCCACTAGAGAACTATCATTGAACTACCGCACCAATCCCAAATTACATTTTTGGGCTCCTTCTTATTATGAGTGTGTTAGTCTCCCTGTGTTTAAGATATCGAATGTCCACTAATTAAGTGAGTTACTGATAACTCATTTAATTAATGTCTAAGTCCAAGAGTAGTACCACTCAACCTTATCGTCATGTCGGACTAAGTCCACCTGCAGGGTTTAACATGACAATCCTTATGAGCTCCTCTTGGGGACATTATCAACCTAGTATCTCTAGGACACAGTTTCCTTCTATAATCAACAACACACACTATAAGTGATATCATTTCCCAATATATCGGGCTTATTGATTCATCGAACTAAATCTCACCCATTGATAAATTAAAGAAATAAATATCAAATATATGTGCTTGTTATTATATTAGGATTAAGAGCACACACTTCCATAATAACCGAGGTCTTTGTTCCTTTATAAAGTCAATATAAAGAAACGACCTTAAATAGTCCTACTCAGTACACTCTGAGTGTACTAATGTAATTATATAGTCAAAATAAACTAATACCTAATTACACTACGACCTTCTAATGGTTTGTTCCTTTCCATTTTGGTCGTGAGCTACTGTTTATAATTTATAAGGTACTGATAACATCATCTTCTGCATGTGACACCACATACTATGTTATCTACAATATAAATTAAATGAACAACTACAAACAAATGTAGACAATTAGACCAAATGTGATTCTTTATTCATAATGAATGTTTACAAAGTTTAGGCTTTCAGTATACACTCCAACAATCTCCCACTTATACTAATGACTAAGCTGCCATATCTTCTACCATACATCTGATTCCCATTCCCTCCACATGCCAATCGAAAGCTTTCGCCGGAAGGGCCTTAGTGAAAGGATCTGCCAGGTTATCCGCTGATGCAATCTTGGCGATGACAACTTCTCCTCGCTTCACGATATCTCTTATCGTGGTACTTGCGCTCTATATGTTTACTTGCCTTATGGGCTCGTGGTTCCTTTAAGTTTGCAACTGCGCTATTATCACAATAAATTGTGATGATTTTGGGCAAACCAGAATCACATCTAAGTCCATTAGAAAGTTCCTGAGCCATACCGCTTCTTTAGCCGCCTCGGAGGCTGCTACATACTCGCTTCCATGGTTGAGTCCGAAACGCATTTCGCTTAACACTCCTCCATGAAATGGCTCCACCTCCTAAAGTAAACACATAGCCCGATGTAGACTTATTGTTATCCCTATCTGATTGGAAATCAAATCCGTGTAACCCAGGAGCAGATCATCCGCTTGGTAAACTAGCATATAATCTCTAGTCCTGGTACTTTAATATATGCTTTACCGCAGTCCAATGTCCTTGTCCAGGGTTACTCCGATATCTGCTGACCATGCCCACGCAAAACAGATATCGGTCTCGTACATAGCATTGCATACATTAGGCTTCCTACAGCCGAAGCATAAGGAACTGCTTTCATGTCCTCTATCTCTTTCGACGTCTTTGGAGACATCTCTTTAGATAGAGCTACTCCATGTCTAAAAGGTAAGAAACCTTTCTTGGAATCCTGCATACTAAAACGAGCAAGGATTGTATCTATATATGAAGCTTGGGACAGACACAACATTCTTTTCTTACGATCCCTTATAACTTTGATCCCAAGAATGTGTGCACAATCTCCTAAGTCCTTCATATCAAATTGTTTGGACAACCATACCCTTACGTCTGATAATACCTTGACATTGTTGCCAATTAACAAAATATCATCTACGTATAGTACAAGAAATACCACAATGTTTTCGTTACACTTCTTATATACACAAGACTCATCCGGACTTTGAATAAATCCATATGACTGGATTACTTCATTAAACCGGATGTTCCAAGACCTTGAAGCTTGCTTCAGTCCATAAATGGACCGATTAAGCTTGCACACTAGATGCTCTTTGCCTTTTTCAATGAACCCTTCTGGTTGCTTCATATGGATGTTCTCTTCAAGACTTCCATTAAGGAAAGCTGTCTTGACATCCATTTGCCAAATCTCATAATCCATATGAGCAGCAATGGATAAGAGTATCTGGATAGACTTAAGCATGGCTACCGGTGAAAAGGTTTCCTCATAATCGATTCCCTCTTTCTGAGTGTACCCTTTCGCAACAAGCCTAGCTTTGAAGGTTTCTACCTTCCCGTCTATCCCTCTTTTTCTTTTGTAGATCCACTTGCATCCAACGGCTTTTACACCATCAGGTGGTTCTACAAGCTCCCAGACCTTATTAGAGTACATGGACTCTATTTCAGAATTCATTGCCTTTTGCCAAGATGCTGCATCTATATCTTGGAGTGCTTCGTCATATGACCGGGGATCAGGTTCATGTTTACCCGGGATCAAGTCCGAAGACTCTCCCAAAAACATGAATCTTTCAGGCTGCCTCACAACCCTCCCACTACGACGAGGTACTGTCTGTGGTTGTGCATCATGTGTGACACGTGTTGCAGTCTCTTGTGGTACTTCATCTTGTACTGTTGGTACTGAAGTAGACATGTCCTCTCTAAGTTCTTCTAAAACAACTTTACTACTGGGCTTGTGATCCATTATATAGTCTTCTTCTAAAAACTGGGTATTGGTGCTAACAATGACCTTCTGGTCTTTAGGACTATAAAATAAACCACCTTTCGTTCCTTTAGGATATCCTACAAACACGCGAACTTCTGTACGAGATTCTAACTTATCAGCATCTGGTTTCAGCACATGTGCTGGACTACCCCAAATCCGAATATGTCTTAGACTGGGTTTCGCCCATTCCACAATTCTATGGGAGTAGAAGAAACTGATTTAGAAGGTACTAAGTTCAGAACATACACTGCTGTTTCCAGAGCATATCCCCAAAACGAATTTGGTAATTCTGAATAACTCATCATCGATCTAACCATCTCCATAAGAGTCCTATTCCTTCGTTCTGCTACACCATTCTGTTGGGGTGTTCCAGGTGCAGACAATTGGGATTGAATCCCAGCCTCTGATAAGTAATTCCTAAACTCTCCTAAGAGGTATTCGCCACCACGATCAGATCGTAGTGTCTTGATACTGTTACCTAATCGTTTCTCCACATCACCTTGTATTCTTTGAACTTATCAAAGCACTCGGACTTGCGGCGCATTAGGTAAATGTATCCATATCTTGAATAATCGTCTATGAAAGAGACAAAATATTCAAAACCTCCTCTTGCCTGGACAGACATAGGACCACACAAATCAGAGTGAACCAACTCTAACACTTCTTTGGCTCTATACCCCTTGGCCTTGAACGGCCTCTTGGTCATTTTACCTTCTAAGCAAGATTCACAAGTTGGAAAATTTTCCAACTCTAATGAACTCAAAAGTCCATCAGCTATAAGCCTCTGAATCCTACTTAAATTAATATGACCAAGTCTTAGATGCCAAAGATATGCTTGGTTCATTTCTGAAGGTTCTTTTCTCTTATTAGAATTAGAAGATAAGTTATAAATTTCCATGTTTTGCTTTGTGGAAGAAATTGGATTTAAAATATACAAATTGCCAACTAATGCACCAGAACAAATAATCACTTTATTTCTTTTAATAACTACATCGTTACTGAAAGAAACTGAATATCCATCTAAAAATAGTTTAGAAACTGAAATTAAATTCTTTCTAAAATTGGGTACATAAAGACAATTTCTTAAAACCAAATTTTTATTTCTACTAAAAGATAAGTAGACGTCTCCCACTGCAACAGCTGCCACCTTAGTAGAATTGCCCATGTAGACGGTAATCTCCCCTTCAGATAGTCGTCGGGTTTCCTGGAACCCCTGCAAGGAATTGCAGACATGATCAGTGGCTCCCGTATCTACACACCAGGTGCTGGTAGATAACACCGCTAAACATGTTTCAACAACTAGAGCATGAGATATATCTTTGTTTTGGTTCTTACGAGGACAGTCCGCCTTCCAATGCCCTGACTGTTTGCAGATGAAGCACTTGCCCTTCGGCTTCCAGCTTTAAATCCCGTACTCTAAGATTTATTCACTTTCTTTCTTGAACCAACTTGTTTCTTCTTCTTCTTTCCTCTCGGTTTAGAAGTAGAACCATTTTCAACATAGTGAATTTGAGAATTGTGACGAAATAATCCTTCTGCCGCTTGAAGTTCTGTCAGTAGTTCCTCTTATTCATATTATAGTTCAAGTGAACTGCTCAAAACTTCTAGGTAGCGTTTGGAGGATCATATCGATCCGGGTTTCCCCATCAATTTCTCCTCCAAGGATCTATATCTCTTCGGATAAGCCATCATGTTTAGGATATGATCCCTTACAGAGTACCCTCTTGCATGGTGGTCATCATTATCTTTCTCATAGCTTCTTGTGCCCTATCCCGATGACCAAAGAGTTCCTTGAGATTGTTCATAATATCATAAGTCGTTGGTAAATCTTTATCGATGTTGCAATACATTTGACATTGAAGCCAAATGTAACACCGCGCCATCTCATCGCCTTTACCCATCTCTTATGATATTCAATCTCCTCTTGGGTAGATTCACCAGTGGGTGCATCAGGACAAGGTTCAGTCAGTACAAATTTATAGCTTTCAGCAGTCAGAACAATATCCAGGTTTCTTTTCCAATCTATGTAATTTGGTCCAGTAAGTCTATTTTGTTGAAGTATGATGGACAGTGGGTTGAAAGTCATCCTAAGAATCACAAATAACTTTTGGTCAGAACTCTAAATTTAGAATAATATTGATTCCTCAAACAATACTATTTTAAATTAACCAACACCTCATAACACCTTGAATTTTGTATGCCACGTTAGTGTGGACGTATACAATTTCAACATTTGTAAAAGGAGGGTTTAAACCCATTAATTTTATTATCTTGTCAACCTAACTTTTTGACAAATAAAATTAATAGTTGGTATTATTTGGTCACACAAATAATAGCAGTGACTCCGTTGGGGAGGATACTATTAGATGTGTCTAAGTGTACACCATTACTTGACACTAAGTCCATTAATAAGATTATGCCCCTTCCGTTGGGGAAGATCACACGCTCTTAATTAACTTCCTATAGTCATCCAAAAATGGAAGTCTGTTCTAGTGATCCGCAAACAAGCTCATCCGTTATGGAGGAAGGCACTCAGAGCCAACGCGCAAGCTTGTTTGCATCACTTACAAACCAGTAATGGAGACCATGGGATTTAAAAATCCCTCTCCCACTTAGTTATTTATAAATGAGGAATTTCAACTATGCTAGCCTACTAAACTTGTAAACTAACATGCACACACAGCACAATATAAAAGCAATAAATAGAAAATCTAATTTTCAACTATTATGGCTTTTATCTTTAGTTGTCCTCCGTGTGTTGTCATCCCAAGCTGCTGCCATATTTGGCCACCGCCACCGGGTCTAGCTGTCGCATCCATCTTGCTCCTAGTTCCGCTGCGCCTCTGGTCCTTAGAAGGTTCCACGCTTTGCAAGATTCGATCCGCGACATAAATAGAATTTTACATTTTGATCTTATATTCCATAAAAGGAATGTACATGTATCTAGATCAAAAATAAAATCCTAATAAAACTAAATACAGCTCCTGCTGTATTTTAATACAATCATGCACACACATATAAATTGCCCTTGACATGTCCAAGGGTCCAATCACACACATAATTAACTAAAAGCCATAATAGTTGGATCCTGCATCCATAGAGTTAGCACATCCTACTATTAACCTGCCTAAATTATGTATGACATGTGCATAATTAAACTAAATACCAAATACACAGAGGCAAAACCCTAGCTCTGATACCAATTGTTGGTTGCTACTCGGAAAGCCTAGAGGTTCCACTGTACAAAAATTTTGTACAAAGGTCTGAACCTTTTCCTAGCTACCATGTGTTCTTTTAAATTAAATTTTGGATCGCCTGCGGAACTTAACACGTTTGATCCAAAACTTAATCTATTTGTTCTTTTAGGTTTTGACTTGGATCTCCTGCGGAACTTAACACGTTCGACCCAAGTCTCCTTAAGTTATTAATTCCATTAAATATTAATTTCCATAAAAGGTTCCCAGTACTGACGTGGCGAGGCACATGGCCTTCTTGGATATGGGAGCAACCACCACCGACTAGACAAAACCTTTAATAGAAAGCTAATATTTAATTTCCTAAAATAACTTTAGGTTAACCAAAAAGAACAATCAAATCACAAGGAAAAGAAAGAAACAAAAGAACACAACTTCAAAAAACATATTCGAAATTCTAGAACGTAAGCCTCTTGTATTTGGTATTATTTCCATAAATAACTAGGATGATGCGGAAATAGAAATTACTAGTTATACCTTGTAGAAAAAACCTCTTGATCTTCTACCGTATTCCTCTTCTAACCTCGGACGTTGTGTGGGCAACGATCTTCCGAGACGAGAAACCACCAATCACCTTCTTCTCCTCCTAGCTAGGTTCGGCCAACAAAGAGGAAGCTTCACCAAGGAAGAAAAACAAAATACTAACCAAGCTCCAAGAGATGCTAGCTTTCTCTCCTTCTTCTTCTTCTTCTCCGAGTAGTATCCGGCCACCACAAGAGCTCCAATAGAGGGGTAGGGTTCGGCCACCACAAGAGGAAGAGAGGGAGAGGTTGGCCGGCCACACCAAGGAACAAAAGAGGGAGAGGAATAATAGATGTTGTGTCTTGTGAAGGCACCCTCACCCCTTCTTTTATATTCCTTGGCCTAGGCAAAATAGGAAATTTAATTACAATAAATTTTCCTTAATTTCCTTGACATGATTTAATTGAGAGAATTAAAATAAAATTTCCCCAATTAATTTCAAGTGGCCGTCCATCATTGGATAACAAAAGAGGACAAGTTTTAATCAACAATTAAAACTTCCTAATTTGTTTCCAGAAATTTTAAAAATAAAATTTCTCTTTAAAATCTCTTCATGGTTGATAAAAGAAAATTTCTATAATTTTAATTTTATCAACATGTGAATAATTTTTAAAGAAAAAATAAAACATCTCTCCAATCTACAAATAAGGAAAGAGATCTAATCTCTTTCTTTAATCTTTTGTAGATCTTTTACAAGAGAGATATTTTAATTTTAATTCTCTTTAAAATATATCTTCCACATAATAATAAAAATTAAAATTAAATTTCTTTTTTAATTTATTTTGGCCGGCCCTACTAGCTTGGGTTCAAGCTAGGGCCGACCACCCAATCTCATACCTAGGCCGGCCCTAGCTTGATCCCAAGCTAGCTTGGCCGGCCCCTATTGGGTGGGTATAGAAGGTGGGTATAGGTGGGTATAGAACTCTATAAATAAGAGGCTACGATAGGGACCGAGAGGAGGAATTGGTTTTGGTCTCCCGATAAAAAGCATCCCGTGTTCGCCCGAACACACAACTTAATTTTATCAATGATAATTCATTCCACTAGAGAACTATCATTGAACTACCGCACCAATCCCAAATTACATTTTTGGGCTCCTTCTTATTATGAGTGTGTTAGTCTCCCTGTGTTTAAGATATCGAATGTCCACTAATTAAGTGAGTTACTGACAACTCATTTAATTAATGTCTAAGTCCAAGAGTAGTACCACTCAACCTTATCGTCATGTCGGACTAAGTCCACCTGCAGGGTTTAACATGACAATCCTTATGAGCTCCTCTTGGGGACATTATCAACCTAGTATCTCTAGGACACAGTTTTCTTCTATAATCAACAACACACACTATAAGTGATATCATTTCCCAATTTATCGGGCTTATTGATTCATCGAACTAAATCTCACCCATTGATAAATTAAAGAAATAAATATCAAATATATGTGCTTGTTATTATATTAGGACACACTTCCATAATAACCGAGGTCTTTGTTCCTTTATAAAGTCAGTATAAAGAAACGGCCTCAAATGGTCCTACTCAATACACTCTGAGTGTACTAGTGTAATTATATAGTCAAGATAAACTAATACCTAATTACACTACGACCTTCTAATGGTTTGTTCCTTTCCATTCTGGTCGTGAGCTACTGTTTATAATTTATAAGGTACTGATAACATCATCTTCTGTATGTGACACCACATACTATGTTATCTACAATATAAATTAAATGAACAACTACAAACAAATGTAGATAATTAGACCAAATGTGATTCTTTATTCATAATGAATGTTTACAAAGCTTAGGCTTTCAGTATACACTCCAACATTTCCAAGTCAAGAGGCGGATCTACTGCAAGAGGAAGAAAGCTAGGGTTAGGGTTTTCTTGTACTCATTGTAAGCTTTGTGCTTGTATTTTGTATCCTTTCCCTTTCTCCTTGTAGTGTGATCTTGTAGGGCTTCTTCGCCTTCGGTAGTTACCGAAAAGGAGTGTTTACATAGTGGAGGTGTGTGTGCGTATGTGGATCCTTGGATTAGTCACCTCCTTTGGAGGTGGATACCAAGTAAATCTACGTGTTAGCATTGTTGTAGCTGTTTCTTGTATATTTCCGTTGCACATCTTTGGAGAAACAAGCAACGAAGCACACGAGCACGCGACTAGCTATTCACCCCCCCCCCCCTCTAGCTTCATTTTGGTTCCAACAAGTGGTATCAGAGCGAGGTCACTCTTCACCGGAATCATCGCCGGAAGGGGCAAACAAAACAAGCAAAGCTAGAGGGTGAAGAAGTTGGAGCAAATTCATCAAAAGTCAAAGAATTCAAGAAGCTCAACTTCAAGATGCAATTCCAAGATGGACTTGGATTTGACACAAGGGTGGCTCCACCATACACAATGACAAGCTTCGATTCTTGGAGATCAAGAATCGAAAATTTATTGATGATGGAGATAGAGCAATGATTTGCTCTTATGGAAGGCTTTGAAGCTCCAACAAACTCCAAGGGCAAAGTTCTCAAGAAAAGTAAATGGAGTAAGGAGCAACTCCAAAGATGTGAGGCAAATGACAAAGTGACCAAGCTTTTGGTCAATTTATTGCCAAGCAACATCTTGGAGCAAATTGGAGATTTTGAAGATGCCAAAGAGCTATGGAGCAAATTGGCAAACACTCATGAGATCCCCTCCACTGTACCAAGCCAAGAAAAATCCAAAGAGGGCGACTCATTGGAGCAAGACCAAGAGGAGGACTCCGAAGTTGAGAGGTGCTCAACTTCCGAAGAAGAAGTCCAAGAAGCCTCATCTTCAACGAAATGCAATGAAGAGGGCAAGGAGGGAGCATACTCCTTGTTCCATGAACAAGATGAAGATGAAGAAGCCTCCACCTCTAGGATCGAGGGGGAGCAATCCTTGGTGATGCCGGATCAAGAAGAAGAAGAAGCTTCTACATCCGGGTCAAGAGAAGAAGAGGAGGAAGAGGCTTCCACCTCCACAAGTCAAGCCAAATCTATTGGAGGAGAATCGTTATCGGATCAAGAGGAAGCCTCTACCTCCGGATCCAAAGGAGAAAGTGTCATCCCTACACAAAAAGGTATAAACATTTCAATTAATAATAAAAATCATATTATATGCTTTGAATGTAGGGAACATGGGCATTACAAAAGTAAATGCCCTAAATTGGCTAAGAAGAAGGGTCAAGTGGCACAAAAGGGCAAGGAGAAGCCCAAGGAGATCATCCCAAATACAAAGAAGAGCAAGGAGCACATTGTGTGCTTCTCTTGCAATCAAAAGGGGAATTACCGAAGTCAATGCCCTAAGGGGAAGAAGGTGGTCAAGGCTCAAGGAGGAAGCTCAACTCAAGGGGGAGCCTCCAAGGTAAAAAAGAAGGTATCTTTTATTGAGCCTACTCCTTTAAATTATGGTAAAAAGCATGATAGTTCTAACTTATATCATTTTAATGCTATTTACCATGAAAATAGGAGGCATGATAAAATTAAAGAAAATCATGTAGCTTATCATGCTAAGACCTCTCAACCTAGGTTTAGAAAGGTAGATAGGAATTTAGGCAAGAACCCTAAGGATTCTAGGTATTTGCCTAAGAAGAAGAAAAATCTAGTTTTTAGTGAAAAACCTATGGTTGAAGAACTATGGAAGGAAAATCAAGTCTTGAGGTCAAGACTTGACAAATTAGAGAGGACCCTTAGAAAAATTGAAAAAGAAACACAAGGGTCTAAGGGTAAAAATCTAGGGCTAGGAGTATCAAAGTCATCCAATGGCCATAGAGGTTTGGGATACAAACCAAAGGCCAAGAAGGATGTAATTTCTTACCATAGGGTTCCATATAGTTATGGAACCAACCCTAAGTCTAGAGGTCAAGTCAAGGATACAAGAGAAGTTATCCCTAGAAGTATCTTTGCAACAACAAATGTGACTAAGATTTCTAAGAAGTCTAAGAAAGTCACAAACAAGGTCACTAGGGAAGCAATGTTGATACAATCGACCTAGGATTAAATAGGTGATCTTTATTTTTGATGTGTGTGTCAAAGGGTTTAAGTTAGACTTTACATTGGTTCTAATATGTACTTAAGTTGTGCAGGACTTGGTAGACTACACAAGCTTGGAAAGTTTCATGGCTCATGTTCTTAAAGATTGGTGAAGGATGGTGCATCCGATGGACTACGGACAAAAAGCAAACGGAATGAAGGGAAGTGAATCTCTAGGCAATGTGAAGGATGGCACGAAGATTAGCTGCAGGCTTGAGTGCATCTGAGGGACAAAGGCTGAGGAGAAAGACTTCAAGAGCAACTCCGGACACCAGTCGACTGATGCAGTCGACTGGGAGCGAACAGAGACATTCTGTTCGCTCGGTCCACAGTCACGAGTCGACTGATGAAACATGCAGTCAACTGGTGCAGTCGACTGCATGTTTCAGCAATCGACTGGTATAATGTCGTTGGGATGATGACGCACAGGATCTCCACAGATTTGATTGAAACAGTAGTCGTTGTGTGATACCAGTTGACTGCATGTTTTAGCAGTCGACTGATGTCGCGAATTCTAACATACTGTATATAAAGTTGAGAGCTTGGAAAGAAAAACTCAATTGATTAAAATTACTGTTTAAGCTTTCCAAGTGATCTTCTAGTCTTACTACTCTTATTCTCTCCTCCCTAAGCTCATCAAAACCTTGTAAAAGGAGGAGATCATCTTGTAAAGGTTTCTCCACCATTACTCTTGGATTGAAAAGGAGAAGATCTTAGTGGAGCTTGCTTGGGTGTGTGTGTACCTTGGATTAGTCACCTCAAGGAGGTGGAGACCAAGTAAATCGAAGAGTTAGCCGTGTTCTCTTATTGTTTTTCATTTTCATTTCTTTTTGTGCTTCCGCTAACAAATTGTAGGTAAAAAATCAAGAAAGGCTATTCACCCCCCCCCCCCCTCTAGCCATACTCAAGGTTCTATCAATTGGTATCAGAGCGAGGTTCGCATCGGAAGACCTCACCGTCAACCGAAGCATCAAAATGACATTTCAAGAGGGATATAGCACCGCAAGGCCACCCTTCTTCGATGGGAACGACTTTGCATATTGGAAAGGTAGGATGGAGTATTATTTAATGAATGACATTGAAAATTGGTTTAGTGTTATAGATGGATTCGAGATGCCAAAGGATGGGTCAGGAGCTCCTCTTTCAACCAAGGATTGGACAAAAGAGATGGCAAAGAAGGCTCAAGCAAATGCAAAGGCTACAACAACTCTACAATGTGGACTCTCAAAGGAGCAACTAAGAAAAGTAGGACCATTCAACTCCGCCAAAGAGATTTGGGAAAAACTCATTGAGTTGAATGAAGGATCAAGCGAATCAAGGAGAGCCAAGAGAGATCTCTTGTTGGGGCAACTTCAAACTTTCACTATGAAGACAAATGAGACCATGAGTCAAATGCATGGTAGATTCAAGGAGATAGTGAATGGTCTTCATATAATAGGTGAGAAAATTGACAATCGAGACTTAGTATGGTATGTTTTACAATCCTTTCCTAGAACTACCTTATGGGCATCAATGGTTGATGTGTATAAGGTTTCTAGAGATCTTTCCTTAGTTAAGCTTGATGAATTATTTTGTGAATTTGAACTTCATGAACAAGCTAATATGGTTTCAAAAGAGAAAGGTATGGCTCTTATTGTAGAAAAGAAGGAAAAGAAAAAGAAGAAAGAAAAGAAGATAGAATCCTCATCATCCGAATCCAAACAAGAGTCATCGGATAGTGATGATGAAATGTCGGCGAGTGAAGTGGCTCACTATGTCAAAAAGATGATGGGAAGATCAAGAAAATTCACAAGAAAGGATGTGAAGAAAATATTTCAACCCTCAAAAGGTAAAAGTAGTCAAAGTTCAAGTTTTAACACTAATGTGACTTGTTATGGATGTAACAAGAAAGGACACATTAAGCCAAATTGGCCGGAACTAAAGAAGAAAGAAGAAAAGGAGAAGAAGAAAAAGGAGAAAAAGAAGAAGGAAGCCATGGTGGCTCAAGCTACATGGGATACACCAAGCATTGACTCATCGGATGAAGATGAGCTATGCCATGTTACTCGACATATGGCATTTATGGCTTTTGAAGATGACAAAGAAGAGTCAAGTCAAGAAGAAGTGTCAAGTGAAGAGGATGCATCAAATGGAGAGTCATCAAGTGAGGAATCATCATCAAGTGATGATGATGAGGTAAAAGAATCTCCCAAAGTAGAATTTCTCTATAAAACCATTGCTCATCTCAAAAATGCTTTTGTCAAATCACAATCTAAGGTAAAAACCTTGAAGGGAAAGCTTAGGACCATTAAAGTTGATGCATGCATGTCTAGTGAGTCAAATATGCTCAAGGAAGAAAATGAGAAATTGAAGAATGATGTGATTGAATTAAGAACATGTTTAGAAAAATTCACAAATGGATCCAAGTATCTAGATATGATCATTAGAGATCAAAGAGCCGTTTACAACAAAGCCGGAATAGGATATAGACCTAAGGAAAAGGAAGTTGCTTATATGTCTCTAATCAATGGTACTAGGAATGATGCACTTAGGAACAAAGTTACGAAAAATCTTAAAGGAAAGGTAAAACAAGCTTGGGTGCCTAAGAAATATTTGAATGATATTTCCGAATCTAGTGCATGGGTACCAAAGAGTTGTGTGTTTTATGTCTCTTAGGTAGAGAAGAAGGATGCAAGTATGTGGATTGTGGATAACGGTTGCTCAAAACATATGACCGGTGATGTGAGCAAGTTCTCCACAATAAATTATATAAAGAAGGGAACGGTATCATTTGGGAATAGTGGAAAGCTCAAGATTATAGGTAAAGGTACAATTGAGGTATCATCTAAAATTACTATTCATAAAGTCCTATTGGTTAAAAGTATGGGGTTTAATTTGCTTAGTGTTAGCCAATTATGTGATGCCGGATATAATGTTGAGTTTCATCCCGATAAATGTTTAGTTAAGCACAAAAATTTTGAGAATGTTGTACTAAACGGATTTAGAAAAGCAAATCTTTATTATATTGATCTTTCATATGCTTCTAATCCTCCTATTAAGTGTTTAATATCAAAAGAAGAGGAAGGATGGTTATGGCATAGAAGACTTGGACACATCAACATGAGAAACATAGCCAAGGTAACCAAGATGGAGCTAGTAAAGGGACTACCAAAGATCAAGTACATCAAGGACAAATTGTGTGATGCATGTCAAGAGGGTAAGCAATCAAGGTCATCACACAAAGGTAAAACTTTAACTAGCACTTCATTTCCATTAGAGTTATTGCATTTGGATCTTTTTGATTGTCATAGAACACCCTCTTTGGTAGGTAACAAATATTGTTTGGTGATAGTAGATGATTACTCTAGATATACTTGGGTTTATTTCTTGAAACAAAAGGGGGAAACTTTAGAAACAATTATCGGGTTTACCAAGAGGGTAGAAAATGAAAAGAATCTCAAGATTGATAGAATTCGAAGTGATCATGGTGGAGAATTTGAAAACTTGAACTTTTCTAAATTTTGCTTGGAAAATGGCTATAAGTATGAATTTTCTTGTCCAAGAACACCTCAACAAAATGGTGTAGTGGAGAGGAAAAATAGGGCCTTACAAGAGGCGGCTAGGACCATGCTTAATGCAACATGCATTTTAAAATCAGTTTATCATGCAAAATATCCACTTAAAACTATGCAATGAAAAACATAAAATTTGCTATGCTATAGAGATCAAACCCTGCACTCTCTAACTCTAGTTCTCAACTTAATAATGTTTCACTTTAACAAATCAATGAGCTTTGAAAACTTTATCTTACATACTAGTAAAAATAATAATCACTTGCTTTGGGCCCGGCATTGTACCACTTTGTGCGCATCCTTAATAAAGTCTGAGGTAGCTAATCCTGAACTTATTAAGGTACTACTAAGCGATCTAGGGGCCTAGGAGCGATCTAGGAGTTCACCCATGGACCTTGTGTCTAGTACATGCCATCTTAAAATAAAATACTTTCTTTTTAATACTTCTTTCTTATACTTGCACTAACTTGTCATTTCAACAAACACCTTGTGTGCACTTAATCCCTCACACTTATAGGGAAGCACCTTGGGGCACTTGATTATACTTCTTAGTCCCAAAACTTAATGGGAAGAAAATCAAATACTCTAAACGTGCTCTTAATCCCAACCTTTAGAGGGCATCTTACAATCATAACATCTATCACCTTTAACATACATAAAACATATCATGGCATGAATCTTCTTTTAACTTACATAGATACATACTACAACATGCATCGACGAAGCAACTTATACCGCAGGTGAGAAGTACTTACATCCTTTTGTTAAATCTTACTAGTATAAGATGTAGGGAAGACAATCTTCTCTTGCCCTCCCTAATTTCCAAGACACCTTCCTGCATGTTCTACTTCCTTGGGAGAGACCCTCTCCTTAGATTCTTCCCTTGAAAATCTTAAAGACTTGAAGCCCTAGGTTTCTTGGCCGAAACTTGAAAGGAGGAAGGAGAGTTTTCGGCTAGAGAGGAGAAGAGGAAGATGAAAAGCTAGGTTTTCATTTCTTCTTTTCCCTTTTATACTAGGTGGAAGTTGAAGCATCTTTTCACACAAAATCTACTTATAATCAATTATTTTCTATTCCCAATGTGACACTCTACCACCACCCTAATGGCAACTTCAACTAATCTTAAATAAAAGGTCTTGAGTTCAATTCTAGCCCAAGGCTATTTATAAATCTATTTTTATTTCTTTTATTGTCTCCTATTTAGTTTTTGCTCTTTTGACATAGAGGAAATTTATGTCATTACAATTCCCCATACCTTATAAAAAGGTCATCCTCAAACTTAGAACAATTGTGGATACTTCTGTCTCATATCATCCTCACGTTTCCATGTTGCTTCTTCATGCTGTTGACTTTGCCACAGCACTTTTACTAACGATATCTCTTTGTTTCTCAGTTTCTTGACTTCTCAATCTATTATCTGAATAGGTCGACTTTCATAACTGAGATCCTCTTGAACTTGTACTATCTATGGTTCAATCACTTTGTTTGCATCAAGAACATGCTTCTTCAGCATTGAGACATGAAATACATTATGAACAGCTGACATTTCCTTAGGTAGTTCCAACTCATAAGCTACCTTGCCAACACTTTTGGTGATCAAGTATGGCCTCACATATCATGGACTAACTTTCCTTTCTTCCCAAACCGCATGCAATCTGATGAGTGAAGTAAAATGACCATCTCTATCAGAAATTATGATTTTGGGAACTCCATGCAATCTGATGACCTCTTTCACATATAATTGTGCTAACTGCTCAATAAAGTAGGATGTTCTGATTGCTAGAAAATGAGCAGACTTGGTCAATTTGTCTACTATTACCCAGATAGCATCATAACCATTCATAGTTCTGGGTAATCCTACTATAAAATCCATAAATATATCCTCCCACTTCCACTCTGGGATCTGGATAAGCTGCAGAACTCCGCCTGGCCTCTAATGTTCTTCTTTAACCCGTTGACACGTCAGATAGGTACTGATGTATCTAGCAACATCTCTCTTCATTCCAGACCACCAGAAGCATTCCTTTAAATCATGGTACATCTTGGTGGAACCAGGATGCATTGCATAGGGTGTTCTATGGGCTTCATCTAGAATTTTCTTTTGCAATTCTTCTTGATTAGGGACACAAAGATGATTTTCATAATATAGCATCCCACAGTCTGATATTCAAAACTCCCCATTTTCTCTTTCTTGTATTCCTTGCTTGATCTTCTGAATATTAAGATCTTCATCCTGCCCTTTCTATATATCATCAAACAAGGTTGACACTAGTGTCAAAGTGGAGAGCTGCCCAGTAATAATTTCTAGCCCAAAATTTACTACTTCCTTCCGTAAGGGTTAGGACATGGCAGATAAGGACAATAAAGTTGCGTAAGATTTTCTACTTAGCGCATCTGCCACCTTGTTCACCTTTCCTGGATGGTAGAGGATTTCACAATCATAGTCTTTGACTAACTCAGGCCATCTCCATTGTCTCATGTTTATGTCTTTCTGAGTGAAGAAATACTTCAGACTCTGGTAATCTATGTAAATCTTGCACCGAGTTCCATATAAGTAGTGCCTCCAGACTTTGAGAGCGAAGACTACTACTGCTAACTCGAGGTCATGAGTGGGATAGTTCTTCTCATAATCTTTGACTTGTCTCGCGGCGTAGGCAATGACTCTGCCATTCTGCATCAGTACAACTCTGAGTCCCAATTTAGAAGCATCGCTATACATTTCGAAGCTCTCGCCATTTTCTAGAAGAGTCAGGATTGGAGCACTGATCAGTCTCCTTTTTAGTTTAATGAAACTCTTCTCACAATCCTCTGTCCACTCAAATTTTCTATTCTTTCTAGTAAGTGCTGTCAATGGAGAGGCAATCCTTGAGAAGTTCTCAACAAATTTCCTATAATAGCCTACTAATCCAAGGAAACTTCTGATTTCACTGACATTCCTAGGTCTATTCCAGTTACTCACAGCTTCTATTTTTGTCGAGTCTACCATGACCCTATTCTTGGAAATAATGCAACCTAGGAAGGGCACTTGATCGAGCCAAAACTCGCACTTGGAGAACTTCGCGTACAACTATCTCTGCTGAAGAATCTGTAATAATGTCTTTAGATGTTCAGCATGTTCTTCCTGACTTTTGGAGTATATAAGAATATCATCTATAAAGACGATTACAAACTTATCCAAATACGCTTTGAACACTCTGTTCATCAGATCCATAAACGTAGTCAGAGCGTTCATCGCTCCAAAAGGCATGACTACGAACTCGTAGTGTCCATACCTCGTTCGGAATGTCGTCTTCAGTACATCATCTGCCCTCACTTTCACTTGATGATATCCGGACCGCAAGTCTATCTTAGAAAAGACTGTGGCTCCCTTTAACTAATCAAATAGATCATCAATCCTCGGTAAGGGATACCTGTTCTTGATTGTTACTTTATTCAGCGCTCGGTAGTCCACACACATTCGCATGGACCCATCCTTCTTCTTTACGAACAACACCGGAGCTCCCCATGGTGAGTGACTAGGGTGAATGAAGCCCTTGTCGAGTAGCTCCTATAACTATCCCTAAAGTTCTTTCAATTCTGTCGGAGCCATGCGGTAGAGTGCTTTTAAGATTCGATGGGTACCAGGGATGAGTTCAATCTCAAATTCAATTTCCCTATCTAGAGCTAAGCCTGGAAATTCGTCCAGAAATACTTCCGAGTAGTCACATACAACTCTAACTTCCTCTAGCTTTTGGGCTCTCTCTTGCTGGGTGTTAACCACATGAGCTAGAAACCCAGCACATCCATCGGCTAACATCTTCTGAGCTTTCAGGGCTGATAAAAATTTCTGGGCTCTCTTCTTTGAATCTCTGATGAACTCAAACTTACACTCTGCCTCAGGTTGGAATAGAACCCTTCACTTACGGCACTCCATGGAAGCACCATACTTGCTCAGGAAGTTCATCCCAAAAATAACATCATAATCAGACATGTTCAGCAAGATCAGATCGTTGTACAGTTCTCTGTCTGAAATTTTGACTGGCACAGCTCGTAGCCAGTGCGTAGATGTCATTATCTCTCCCGAGGGTAGTGTCGTCAAGAATTGTCCGCTTAGGACCTTCGGGGGTATACCTATTCTTTCCGCAAATACTATGGAGACAAACTAATGGGTTGCCCCAGTATCAAATAGCACAGTTGCATATTGATTAAAAATACTTATCTGACCTGTGACAATGGTGGAGGCATTTGATACTTCCTCTCTTGTAAGGGAGAAAATTTGAGCATTTATAGAACTTGGTGGAGCTTCCAGTCTGCCTTGACTAATATGGGGACCCTCCAACGCAGCCTGTATCTGGTGTAGCTGTGCCTGCTTGCCTCCATATTGCATAGGTTGTGCAGGAGGTTAAGGTTGATCTTGGTCGGGCAATTCTTGGCCATATGCCCCTCTTGACCACATGTATAACAGCCACTCGTGCCCTACGACAAATTCCAGGATGCATCTTTCCGCAGGTGGAACATGTGGCATACTTAGGTTGCTTGTTTACAGATCCTCCCTTCTTATTACTCCACTGCTTCCTCTTGGAGCTCCCTTTCCAGGTTGACCCATGACTCTAGAGTTTCTGAGTGTCAGAACTCCCTTGACCTTTGTTCTCCATCAGTACTAGCTTCTGCTGCTTGATACTGTTCAGATAATGCTCCATGATCAAGGCACTACTAATCAACTCTTTTGCAGTCTATGGTCTATTAATTCGGCCAGCTACATTCAGAGCTATCTCTAGCCTCAGCATCTTGAGCATTAGTCTTACCCTTTCTCTTTCTGTGCTGACCAGCTCGGGACATAGGTGAGCCAACCTATTAAATTCTTCACGGCTTCATCTACTGATAAACTTCCTTATCGGGATTCCGTGAACTCATCGTAATGTTTGTTCGTGACTCGCATATGGAAGAACTCTTCGAAGAACTTAGTCTCGAAGTCAGACCAGGTCATTTGATCTACTTTTCGTTTTGCCTTGACCCGTTCCCACCACATTCTTGCATCCCCAATGAAGCAGAAGGAGGCACACTTAATCTTTTCTACCTCCGACCAGTCCCGTAGCTCCATTATACTCTCCAGGGTTTTGAACCATGCCTGAGCATCCCATGGTTCATTGGTGCCAGAGAAATTCTCTGGTTTCAGTTTCTGCCACTGGATGAGGTATGCTTCTTGCCTCACCACCTTTTCTGGGGCTATAAGTGTAACGAAGGGTACTTCAGCTATAGTAGGTGTTACCATATTGACTTCCGGTGGGACCATAGGGGAAGCTTGCTGGTTAGTAGTTAGGGCGACAATAACCTGCTGATGCTCAGCCACTTGTCTCTAAAGCTGAGCTACCACGATCAGAATGAAGAGGCATACATCAGCCCCTCGACTGTCTAGTTGGTCGTCCTCTTGCCATCTACAGATTCATAACCCAACCAATGAGGCATACGTCAGCCCATCATCATTCTTAGTTGTTTCCCTTAATACTTTCATGTATAAGTATGCTTAATCTTACAAATATTTCCTACTAATCATAACAGAAATAAAATGCATAAAATTTATGAGAAGGTACTGTCTTACTTAAGAGCTGCAGGATCAATGCTTGATGTGTGTGTGTGGCAGAAGGGTGAAACTTGCTCTGATACCAAACTGTAACGACCGCATGACTGAAACCCTAACTTAGAGCACGAACGTTACTTTTTTTTATACCTTCTAAGGACATTGTTATTTTCACTCCGCTCGATTCAGAAATCTAGTTTGAACTTGTTTCGGCTGTTAAGCCACGGTTTGGAGCGAAGCAAAGCTGAGAGGAACTCTATAGTTTCTGAGGGGTCTGGGCGGTGTGACCCTAACTAGCCCTGTGGCCCTGCCTGTGAAGGGGTATGCTATGGTCGTGTGGTGATGACCGGCCGTGTGGCCTTACCAGACCCAAGTTTAGGTACGATCGTGTGTGCCACACGGCCGTGTAAGGCCTTCCCTGATGAAACAGGGCACGACCGTGTGGCTTCCACACGGTTGTGCCACCTGGTCAGTGAGGAAGAGGTGCACGGCCGTGTCGCTCACATGGTCGTGTCACCTCGGCTGTGATAAAGGGGTGCTCGGCCATGTGAAACCACACGGCCATGTCATCTTACCCGAGAATAAGAGGCGCACGGCCGTGAGCTTCACACGGCCGTGTCACCTTGACCGTGACCAAGAGGAATGCACGGTTGTGTGAAGCCACACGACCGTGTCACTCCAGCCGACAGGAAGAGGTGCACGATTGTGTGAAACCACACGGCCATAGCACCCTGACCGAGAGGGAGCAGGTGATGGCTGTGTGAATCCACACGACCATGTCACCTTTGCCAAGAGGGAGCAGGTGATGGTCGTGTGAACCCACACGACCGTGTCATGGGCCATGCAGGGGGTCACACACAACACTACAAAGGAGGTTGGTTCTCCCCTTTGTACTCCCTCTTGGCTTACCGTTCTCTCTCATTTCTTTAAGAAGAGTCTTTGACATGCTAATTACTAACAAACTGTCAATTTCATCATACACAATTCTTAATAGTAATTTTATACTAAGCGGGATAAGAAAATAGGTCCATCAGTACCAAAATCTAACATATTCCATGCACTAGCAAGTTCTAAGATCACTTCCCACTGTTCCGGCACACACCAGCAAACATTGCTTCTGCTGCCCCTCCTTACTTGAGCTAATTTCGTTTACCTTTATCTGTAGTATAAGGAAAAGTAATCTATAAGCAAATGCTTAGTAAGTACCATCTACTCACAAAACAATGCATTCAAAGAGTACATGTTTTTCAAACTACTTGCGGAAACCCAAAACATGCACTTAACAATCATTTATGCTAAAATACATAACTCGAAAATATGTATATAGCATGCATTTTAAAATCATTTTATCATGCAAAATATCCACTTAAAACCATGCAATGAAAAACATAAAATTTGCTATGCTATAGAGATCAAACCCTGCACTCTCTAACTCTAGTTCTCAACTTAATAATGTTTCACTTTAACAAATCAATGAGCTTTGAAAACTTTATCTTACATACTAGTGAAAATAATAATCACTTGCTTTGGGCCCGGCATTGTACCACTTTTCGCGCATCCTTAATAAAGTCTGAGGTAGCTAATCCCGAACTTCTTAAGGTACTACTAGGCGATCTAGGGGTCTAGGGGCATCTAGGAGCTCACCCATGGACCTTATGTCCAGTACATACCATCTTAAGGTAAAATACTTTCTTTTTAATACTTCTTTCTTATACTTGCGCTAACTTGTCATTTCAACAAACACCTTATGTGCACTTAATCCCTCATACTTATAGGGAAGCACCTTGGGGTACTTGATTATGCTTCTTAGTCCCAAAACTTAATGGGAAGCAAATCAAATACTCTAAACGTGCTCTTAATCCTAACCTTTAGAGGGCATCTTACAATCATAACATCTATCACCTTTAACATACATAAAACATATCATGGCATGAATCTTCTTTTAACTTACATAGATACATACTATAACATGCATCGACGAAGCAACTTATACCGTAGGTGAGAAGTACTTACATCCTTTCGCTAAATCTTACTAGTATAAGATGTAGGGAAGACAATCTTCTCTTGTCCTCCCTAATTTCCAAGACACCTTCCTACACGTTCTACTTCCTTGGGAGAGACCCTCCCCTTAGATTCTTCCCTTGAAAAGCTTAAAGACTTGAAGCCCTAGGTTTCTTGGCCGAAACTTGAAAGGAGGAAGGAGAGATTTCGGCTAGAGAGGAGAAGAGGAAGATGAAAAGCTAGGTTTTCATCTCTTCTTTTCCCTTTTATAATAGGTGGAAGTTGAAGCATCTTTTCATACAAAATCTACTTATAATCAATTGTTTCCTATTCCCAATGTGTTGCTTTACCACCACCCTAATGGCAACTTCAACTAATCTTAAATAAAAGGTCTTGAGTTTAATTCTAGCCCAAGGCTATTTATAAATCTATTTTTATTTCTTTTATTGTCTCCTATTTATTTTTTGCTCTTTTGACATAGAGGAAATGATATTATCAAATTTTTTTTCTCTCTCTCTCTCTCCCTCTCTTCTTAACCTCTAGTTCTCAAGCTTTCAAATATCTAGATAATTTGCTTTACAAAGTTAACTAGTGTTTATTCAACGGTCCCTATAGGATTGATATTTTATTACTTAACGATATTCTATGTACTTGTAAACTAACAACAAGTATATTATGGAGATGTCTCATCTCGCTATAAGACTAAAGACACTAAAATTCAAAATGTCCAAAAGTATGTTAGTGCACTTTATCTTGATGTCTCTGCCTATACAGTTCACTCCTTTTAAAATTTTTATAATACTAAAAAAATGATGGATATTAATTAAGCTATTGTTCAATGTGCAAGATGAGGATAGATTGAGACATAAGACATCTAAGAGTGCTCACATAGCATCTGCTTCTCTAGTGAGCAAGAAATGGAAAAAGAGTAATGTTAAGGGTAAAGGTAAACAAACTGCAAATTCTAAAGGTTATGGTCATAAGGAGTAAAAAAAAAGATAAGGAATTCACTTATTTCTTTTGCAAGAAGAAAAATCATATAAAGAAAGACTTCTCCAAATATGTCGACTAATGTGTTAAGAAAGGTAAACTTCTCGACTTTGTTAATTCAGAAGTCAATTTATTCATTGTGTCTACTAACACTTGATGGATAGATACTAGTGCTACAACTCATATAAGTGTCATTATACAAAATTATCTCAGAAGCCTACTATCACTTGATGATGAAAGATACATTTATACGAGGAAATGATAAAATCCTAAAGTCTAATTCATAGATGTTTTTAGGTTTTATTTAAGAACCGATGTCTTAAAGGATTTGGATACTACTTTTATTTTACCATCTTTTAGATGGAACTTAATTCCTTTTTCTTGTTTAGACAAATTTTTTTTGTAAAAGTCTAAGAATATCTCTTAAACGATCATGACATATCTGTATATCTAAGACAAAGGATGTTTCATCAAGATATTTATCTCAAAATTATCTATAGAAATAACTTAGTTTATTCCAACAAACTTTTCTTATTGCTTGTCAGTAATACGTCATTTATATATAAGACGAGTATAATAAACTTACTCCTACTGAACTCGACATATATGCATGGATTAACAAGGTTCTCTTTAAAATCAAATAAATTAACCATCTCATCAAATTTTTAGTGGGACGTCTAATTTAAATCATAAATGAACTTCTTTAATCTACATACTAGATGCTTCAAGTTCTCAGACTCTAAGTTCTTTGATTGCATCATGTATATATTCTCCTCAATATCATCATTGAGGAATGTAGTGTTTATGTCCATTTAGGTACTAGAGTTCGAATCCTGGGAAAGGAAAAAATCCACTGGCCTTGGGCGGCTTAACTGGCGGCTAGGGGTGAGCATTCGGTTAATTCAGTCCATAAATTAACCGAATTAACCGAAAATCGATTTAGTGTTGGCTAACCAAATCAAATCAAAATTTTACTAAAACTGAATTAATCGAATTAGTTATTTTAGTTAACACCGAATTAACTAAATTTGTTTAAAATAACAATAAAAGGAATTTATATAAAATTAATATCAAATTAACCGAATTCACCGAATGTTCACCCCTACTGGCGACCAATTTGGCGGCCCCACTTGGCTACCAGGATTTATAAACTCTAGTACTTAGTCTGGAGGTCTAGAGTTCGAATCCTGGGGAAGGCAAAAATTCACTGGCCAGGGGTGGGAAGACCTAGTGAGTAACGACACGGCCGAGGGTCGTCGGTCGACGACATAAGGGGTCACCAGTTTGGGCCGCCAGTTAAGTCGCCCAAGGGACCGCCAAGGGGCTGCCAGTTGGGCCGCCCAAGGGGCCGAGGGGTCGGGTCGTTATACATTTAGTGTAACTCCAAATCAAAATGAGCTATAAGTATCATGATTACCCTAAGAGAGTCTTTCATTGAAATAGATGAGAAAGTCTCATTGTAATCAATGTTCTCCTTTTGAGTGAATCGTTTAGCAACAAGGCAGGCCTTATACTTCTCAACTTTGCCAAGTGAATCTCATTTGGTTTGAATATTCATTCATAACCAATAGGCCTATATTGAAAAAGTATTTATATGGTATGACAAGTAAAATTATGCACCTAATGACACACATATATCCAGAGGTGACAGATTTAGTTTGCAACATTATCCACAACTTAAACATGAAATAAAGGAGATACAATAATTCTCTTATGCATTAGTTGTGGGAAGTCTCATGTATGCATAGGTTTATACGCGTCCAGATATAACATACATAGTGGAAATGTTAGACATATATTTAAGTCACCTAGGATCGGTGTATTGGAAAGGAGTGAAGAGAGTGATGTAATATTTATAAAAAAAATTAAGGAACACATACTCACGTATCAAAGGTCTAATCACTTGGAGATGATTGGATATTCAGATTCTGACTTTGTTGAATGCTTAGATAGAACCACTTTAGACTTGAAATTATCTATATTTTGATAGGTGGTATGACCTGTGGATCAAATCGAGCCTAAAGCTATGGTCGTTCAAAGTTTGGTTTGTAGTTTGGACCAAAGGCTGACATGGGACAATCCTACCAACACGACCGCCCGTGTATGGCTCGAGAACATAGGCAAATCTGACACAATCATGCCCGACAACATGAATGGTCATTATGGAAGCTATTTGTGGTCATTTTAGTATTATTTTATCCCCAATTTCTTCCATATAAATACGCTCGTGTCATGGGACATTGCTGGAGCGTGTTCCTTAATTAAAACTTTATTTTGATGGTCTTTTAAATTCTTTTTATTTGTGGACTCTTCGTGTGTTTGGCTCGATAGTGAGGCTCGATGATGAGACATGGTTAGCCCGTGTTAAGCCTTTTTTGCCCCATTCTTCATCTTTTTTGGCTGTAGGAGCACACTCGTGCCATGGGACATGATTAGAGCATGCTCCTCGCTCCAACTTTACATTCCAAGGAATTTATACTCCAGAAATCATGTCCTATAAATGGAAGTAAAGAGTAGTTTTCTGAATCGAAAAGAGTAAGAGTAACAAAATGAAGCACAAATAGATGAAAACATGATATACATGCACATGAAATGGAATAGGATGTGTGTCAAAGTACGATAAAAAAAACCTATATGAAATGCACACATCAAAATCCCCTAAACTTAAACATTTGCTTGTCCTTAAGAAAATATAGATTTATGTATGTAAATGATCATCATAATCCCTAGTCAATCAGTCCAATCCTATTATGTAGTTTCATTAATGAGCATAATAGAAAATTGTTTGAGTATGACCTAAGTAGAAGTTCTCTGTGCTCAGTGTAATGAGTGACCTAACTTTTTCAAGTGTCAATCTCCAAGCCTACTTAATTCGTCATTTAACCGTGTTCCTCTTGCCTCTAGTGATAGATACTTACCTGTCACACGCAAGGTTTGTGCCTCTCAAAGTCTACACAAGGTCTTAAAAAAATATTCGATATCAAGAGAAACATAACAATTAACATAACTCAGTCTTAAAAGGATAACTTATTAGTTTCCACTTATGATAACTATTTTTTATCTCTTATTTTTTTCCGCTAAGTGATTGCAAAGTGCAACACTTGAACAAACATTTTTTTTTTTTGATATTCTAATTTTCCTAATGAATTGACATGATCCGAGTTTATCAAGTAATTAAAATGTATTTAAGAAGTCACCTAGGAAACAAGAGTACTAGTCCAATTCTATAAATCATAACTACTTTTAAAAATATCTACCATCAAAATTAAGCATAGTGTAATGAGATCCGAAACTAGGCCAACACTCAAATTCCTCCAGTAAAAATGATGCTTACTTTATGATACTAAGGATATGAAAAAAATAGATCACTAGGTATACTAGCAAACATAATAACAATAAATATCTAGAACTAGCATGTGAACATCTTGCTACGAGGAATAAATAAATAGTGGCATGATATATGATGCAACTTTAAAATAATTTATGATGAAAGGAGAAACAAGACAAAACTAATTAACATCCCAACATATATATATTTCTTCATACTTAAATTTTTTAATGTCTTAAAGATAATCCTAACTCTAATTCGGAGGAGGTTTAGAGTGAGAGGAGTTATTAAGTGATGCACATCAATGTAATGAAGACACCCCTTTATCTAGTATTCACATTCTTCCTCAACTATGAATACTAAAAAAGAAAATTAGACAAGAAAAGGGTTAGGATTAGGAAAAAGGAAAGGAGGAAGATCAAGGGAGGCACGACTTGTGCTTGCTTTCCACGAAATTTGGCACGAAAGCTGCATTTTCATCATTTTTTTATGTGCTTGACATGGCCTGTGCTAGCTGGCACGGCTGCCCATGTCAGGCACTGTGGCTGCTATCGGACTCCACCACGGCCTGTGCAAGCTAGCACAGATGCCTATGGTGAGCTTTGAAAATTGGGCACGACCCGTGCCGACTGACACAGGTGCCTGTGGCAAGCTTCAGAATTTCTCCTTAAACTCCATTTTTGCTCCTCTTCATGCCTTATCAAAGAAAATAATAACACTCGCTCTCTGGAATCATACTCCTTACCATGAAATTAAGCAAAACAAAATAGTCAAAACTACAAAACAAGAGAAAAATATAAACAAAAACTAGAAAAAAAACTTGGGTTGCCTTCTAAGAAACGTTTATTTATGGTCATAAGCTTGACCCTTTATTAAGTTTATCAACGAGGTAACTTTTAAATCTTGCTTGCAGAGGAGTCAGATATTTTAGAACCCTCTTGCACAGGGTTCTTGGATTCTTAATAAATATGCTCATCTTCAAAGGTTCATCATGAAGTCGTTCATGTGTTTGCTGTGAAACATCTATCCTTCCACAAACATATTCGAGAAAAGGATGATTAATAAGCTTAGATAATTCAAATAAAATTTTACCTTCACTAACCACCAAAGAGAGTAAATTATCGAACATGGTTTCAAATGTGGATAGGAAAGGCTCTAGCTCCAACGGTGGTACCACTAAAAGAGGTGATTCTTGGGGTTTTGCCTCCACTACACAAGTCCCTACACTTTTATCATTGAAAAATTCAAATCTTGTAACATCCATAGTGTTAAGTGATTGTGCGACTAAAGGAAGTGATTCTTTGGGCATTGCTTCCACATCACAGGTCCCTACACTTCCATACACAACATCATCATAGGCAAGATAGAATATACCAAGATTAGCATCAACAACAGGAGTAACAACAACATCGATAGATACAACTAAACTTTTTCTTCAAGTGTTGTCTTTATGGTTTCATTCACTTTATTTTGAGTTGTAATAAAATTTTCATACTTGATTTGTAAATTACAAAACCTGCTACAATTATCAGTTGTATGTCCTGTTGCTTCACACAACTCACAATATAACTGTCATGGACTCTAAAGGTAGTAGGGGAGGATACCTCATTTTTCACCGTGCACTCCATATGCAGGGTCTAAAATCATCGAGCAATCATCGACTACATGTCATGTTGCACCACAAAGCTCACAATAGATATTAATAGAATTCACAGCAGTAATTTGGTTGAACCTTTGAATTAGGGCATTCGTCTTTGCATTCAAAGTAAACATATCCATCTGAAAGGAACTAGTCAGTAAATGATAGACATGTAATAGACAGAATTTTCAAAAAAAAAAAGAGAGAGAAAATGTAGAATTTATTAACAGAAAGAAAAAAAGTCTAGAGTAACTAAATTGCTAGTCAACTAATATTAATTGAAACAGTCCCCACAACGATGCCCAAAACTTGATATGTGTAAATCTGCAAGTATACGAAAATGTCGTTAAGTAATAAAATATCAATCCATATGGATTATTTATTAAGCACTAGGTGAATTCGCAAAGTAAGTTATCTAGACAATTAAAGTTGCATGTGATCATAAGAAAAGTTTATTAAGTAGATAGAAAGAAATCATAAAGAAGGTAGAGAGATCAAAGTAGGAAGACAGAGTGATCAAAGTAGAAGACAAAAAGATCACAGTAGGAAGATAGTAAGATCATAGTAAGAATGCAGAGTGATCAAAATGAGAAGGTAGGAGATATCACAGAAAGAAGACAGAGTGATCTAAGTGAAAAAATAGAGAGATCACAGTAAGAAGGTAGAGAGATCTCAGAAAGAAGGCAGAGAGATCAGAGTAAGAAGGCAAAGAGATCTTAGTAAGTTCAAAGGGTGAAGACAATTCTAAGACGCAGGCTTCACCACAATGATTGTAAACACTTAATTTATATTTAGTTTCCTATCATCAATAGTGGTTCATGTAGTTAGACTATCATATGGTATCTGATGTAAACTTTTAGAACTACACCAGGGTATCAATTATAATTCATCATCTACTTTTAGAGCGGTTAAAATTAGGATCACTTCCCTAAGGAGGCCTTGTTACGAGATCCTACGAACCGCAAATAACCCTTCTCCTACTGTGTGACGATGAATTGGAATTAATCGATTAAGATTTATGGCAACCTATTGCTCATTGTGGCATACCGGTCTACTTTCGTAGATGACTATCCATGTCTCAGGTTTCTACGAGTCAGAGGATTAGGTTCTCTTTTTAGTTCATCCCTGAATTCTCGTGGGATATAAATCTCATGCTTTTGACATTGAGATCTTGTACATTTCATCAAACAAGTAATATGCTTCACCCTTTTATACCTCTTGCCAATCTATTCAGATTTGTAGATTTATATAACTCCACCAAAATCGATTTTTCGCTCCTTAGACCCAATTTTCTCGGGTTGGACCTTAAATCAAAGTTATAGATCTTGAAATTATCTACATTTTGATTGGTGGTATGACTAATGGCTCAAACCGAGCCAAAAGTTATGACCTTTCAAACTATGGTTTGCTGTTTGGGCCGAAGGCTGACACAGGTCATGCCCATCGACACGGCTGCCTGTGTTTGGCTCAGGAAAATGAGAAAATTTGACACGGCTATGCCCAACAACATGGGTGGTCGTGGTGGAAGCTATTTGTGGTCATTTTAGAACTATTTTGCCTCCAATTTCTTCCGTATAAACACACTCGTGTCATAGGGCATTGTTGAAGCATGTTCCTTGATTAAAATTTCATTTTGATGGCTTTTTTAATCCTTTTTCTTCGTGGGTGCTTCATGTGTTCAGCTCGATAGTGAGGCTTAATGACGAGGTATGTCAGCCCATGTTAAGCTTTTTTTTCCCCATTCTTCATCTTTTATGGTCGTAGGAGCATGCCCGTGTCATGGAACACAGCTAGAGCGTGCTTCTTGCTCCAACTTGATATTCCAAAGGATTTATGCTCCAGAAATCATGTATAAATGAAAACAAGCAAAGAGCAATTTTTTGAACTGAATAAAATAATAAAGTGCAAATAGATAAAAATATGATATATATGCACATAAAATTGGATAGGATGTGTAACAAACTGTGATAAAAATCTATATGAAATGCACATAACTATTGAGTTTTGCCAAAAACAATCGCAATTTGTCGAAGTCAAAATATATTGACATCAAATTTCTATCGGTTAAAAAAAAGAGTTCAGAGTTGTCAGGTGATGATAGAGTATATGAAAATGGATTTCATATTAGTAGATCCGCCCACTAAAGACTTGTTGCCTATGATATTTCTTGTATATGTGGTAGATGGTCTTTCTATTAGATGAAGTATCGGTTTAGTGAGAGTTTGTATTTGATTCTTAATAGTCTATATTAATGAACCCATGCATTTTGTTTTGGTTTATTATACCTACTTAAATTCAAAAGATTTATTATTTTATTTTGACATTATGAAATAAAGTTATTATGATTTACTATTAGTGTTTAATATATGTAATTCTGAAATTACTATTGAGATAGGTTATAATTATATTATAGTAACTATAACCTCTTTAGTTCTTGACCAAATAATTTTAGATTTTAGAGGAATATTCTTACCCTATATAATTTGACATTAATGTTAACGTTAACTAAAGATTACTTGTGTGTTGTATACAAATCATATATAACCCAAATAAATAATTATTAGAATTTATCCCTTTATTCGATGCACTTGTATGTTATTTGTAAACATGGATTTATACCATTAAATGATCTAAAATAATTATACCTTCGAGTTCATGTTATTATAGGTGGATTTACATGTATAGAACTTATTAATCAGCCCCATTGTCATCTTTTAGCCAATAACAAAACTAAGATTTCATTGCCACATAGAACATGATCACGGTAGGGTTAGGTGTGACAGATCATTCCACTAGTCATTAGTAAGGGGATTACGATGTCATCACCTTAACTCCTACAAAAGGCTTGCCTCCTTGCTTCTTCCGCAAGATCTAGATTTTATGAACACAGACGACAGTAATTCCACTACATTCAGATCACATTTAATTATGGACGTCGTCATTTCAATTAATTTAATTGCTGCTATATTTTCCATGATGCTAGATCTGCATATTTTACTATTGTTGAATTCATTAAGCTTTAGAATTCTTGCTAGTAAAACTATACCCATCATGTGAGTTCAACAATAATAAATCAGTAAATTATTGGATTGATGAACTCTTGCTTGAACCCAGTACCCTTTGAACAGGCACTTGATAGCAACAGGGATGACATGAAAGTCAATAAAACATATTGCAATTCATAGTAGCTTCATTTTTGTAACAATGATGAGCTCATCTGATGATGAATGGACCTGCAAAATCATTGCAAAGCTACGAGATAGCATTCAAAATTTTAAAAAAAAAAATTGATCAATCTACGACTGCTTTTAATAGAAGATAAATGTACACTGGCAGGGATTTAAATTTGATCCTAGTATCTAGGAATTTCTTTGAGAGGAAACATGGACCTAGCTGGTGTTGAAGAAGAACCAGAGGGTGAACCAATACGAAGAGCAGCTGGAATCGACGTGCAGATATCTTCAAAACCATCTGAACTAGGAAGATCATCCTTGATCATTGTCCTGAAGGACACTGATCCAGGTTTGGTAGATACATCAGAGCTCCTCCTGGTGTCCCTGCAGTTCTGATCGGCCACCAGTGACGCACTGTCATTGTAATAATCATCGTATGGTATCTCTAACATTGCTCTCTCCTCTAGGTTAACCAGGGTCATAGAATCTGCCACTGGCAAGTAGACCAATACAATGATGCCAATCACTGTGCAAAACAACATGATCAAAAAGGCCAAGAAAACAATCAGTTCATATGCCAGGGTGCCTGGTTGAGGTAGTACAGAGAATCCTAGGAGGAGCACCCTCACAGGAAGAGAAATAATAATTGACGATACCAGCCAATAGAGCCTTCGGAGCAGCTGTTTGTTGATCACTGACATGTACACACGAATTCCAATGCACACAACGTAGCTGATCAGGGCTGCATGAAAAAGCCCAAGAACAATTGTGCTAAGAAGAGGATAAGTGCATACATAATCGTCTCCAACCAAGACACTAGCTTTTGTGAAGTAGTTATTCTTCCTTAACCTTCCACCACTGTTCGACTCATTGAAAAGCCTGGGTCCAGCAAAATTCAGGATAAGTTGCGTGACTAAAATTGGAAGGGAGTAAAGAATGATACAGCGAACGGTTTTTTTGTTCCATCCCACGCTTAGAGTTCCCAAATCCCTCTTTTGCAAGGAAGCGCGTAAAAGGAACACAAGTGTAAGAAAGACAGAAGGCTCTGAAAACCCAAGATTGAAGATGATATAGATCTTGCACACACTTCTCTGCCATGTTAAGGGGGTGATGAGCCTTCCTTTCAGAAAACTTAGCCTAGCAATTTCACTTAAGCTCCACCAAATTGCAACTAAAGCTAGAAAAATTCGTGTGATCCAGGGCCCATTAAAAAAACTAAGCCGGAAATAATATTGTCGCCGGAACCATACGCGTAAATAGGTGACTTGGGATATGCATACTACAGCCAACACATCAAACAGAATGACAAGAGAAATTGTCAACACACCAAATGCATCATCAGTACTGGATCTGGTCAGGAGCATCACACGAAGTACAAATTCCACACATGCTCTCTCCTAGCATCAAGACCTGAGAGGCCAAGGCAACAGCTTCAAGATGACAAAATTGATCTAAGGTCTACTATAGAATAGCTTCAGTATTCTTGAAACTTCACCATGAAAATATAGCTCTAAGAGGATAAGAATATCAATAGCACATTAAAAGGTTTCCAAATAACTGCAACTAACATATTAACAATTTAGAGGAATCCGATTAGCTAATCAATCACATGCATTTCCAGGGGGCCAAGACATCTATAGGAAAGTTTATATAAGCTTCTAGATAAGTAGAATGACGACACCGTTAATATAATTAAGGATATGAAAAGAAACCCCATGGCAATTATATCATTCATAACTGAATACCCCATCCAAAAATTTCAAACGCTAAAGAATTGATAGATGTTATGCTTCTCACAGAGAATAATCACAGGAGGATGAGTGCATGTTCAATATTCTTGAAAGTTAACTGTGATGTATTATCGGTAACACAAATAGTAGCCAGGTTATTATCAGTAAGCAAACGGCTATTTCCCCCCTCAAACAAGGTCTGCAAATCTAACATGATGACCAACGGCTCTAGGAGAGGACATGAATCAGGATATTAATTCCAATAAATTAGGTTGTATCTGAACACATACCGCCATATAGACAGATGATTAATTTGACAAGAAAAGAAATGAAAGCTACTTGTAATAATCAACCAGACTGAATCTCATCAGACATCAAGTAGCTATGCAATATTTTTCTCGTAATAAGCAAAGAAACTCTTTCATGTCTGCACCTTTAACTATGAACTATCTCCCCACACTAGATCACGAGCTTGTAAATTGAGAGTAAATTATTCAATAACTTGTGCTAGTCTTGTACTACTAATAAATTAAATGCAAATTAAGAGCTTCTGAATCGCCGATCAACAGCGGTAGAAACTCCCTTAACTCAAAATGAAGGAGATCCAAAGTGAATAAACGACTTCCGCATGCAGTTTCGACTTAAAATGGCAGGTAGAACATTTAAATCGGTCTGCATACATGAACCGTAAAAGTAAAAGGTACCAACTGTGTTATTGTGAGGAAAACGACCAACCTGCAACGAGATCAAAGGCGAACCAAAGGGAACAAGCATACACCTCGAGGACTAGTCCGTCGACCGGGAGCTCCAGAGAGAGCTCGCGCTGCAGAGAAGGCTGACCCGGCGTGTAGCAGAGGGGATCGGGGCCGGCTGATAACTAAACCTAGGGAGCAGGAGCGGAGACGGCGGATGGAGAGGAAGAGGGAACAGCGAGCACGAGCCGTACAGCAAAGCTGAGGCAGGAGCTGACGAAGGGAGAAAGAGAAGGGTGGAGTTTCAAGTCTGTTGGCTACTGGTTGAAGACAGGCTGTCTCCAGCTGTCAGGTGGCTTGGAGTCGAAGCCAATAGCTCGGATGATCCCGACCCGAGGTGGCATCAACAACGGACCAAATTGAAGGGCATTTGATTTCTCATCTTAAAAAATTATAACATATTTTTATATCAAAATACTCCTCCCATTAAATCTGATCATGGTTCGGAATCGACGATTCAATAATTCCAAACAAGTCGACCATTAATCTTAACCGCTCAAGATAATTATGGTTCATGGTTTGAAACCGTCGGTTCACGATTCATCACGGTTCAAGATTATTATGTTAAAAAATTATAAATTATAAATTATAAATTATAAATTAAACATTACAAATTATAAATTACAAATTATAAATTAAAATTTATTGGAAAAAAATGGCTTGCACTTATTTAAGTTGCCTACGTATCCCTTTAGGGGAATCAAAGATCACATAGTTCTTTTACATTTTTATCCTTTTATATTTTCACTCACTTTCATTTCCTATTCCTGTTGTATTTATTCTTTCAGTATCAAAATCTTCAACTTCGTCATCTGAAAGTTGCATTCCTTGGATTCTTTTCTTTGCTCTGGTCCAATCATCCAATAATGCTTGGGCTTCCAATGAGTTGGGAAATAAAGTTGATCGTCGTTCATCTAATATATTGTCGTCGGCACTGAACGTTTGCTCCACAACAACAGTTGATACTGGACAAGCTAATATTTCTTTGGCGATCACGGAGAGAACGGGAAAGCTTTGAGCCTTCTGTGACCACCGCTTTAAAATATCGAAATTTTCGCTATTTGCTTCATTAAAATCAAAAGAAGTCGTAAAATAATTCTCAAGTTCCTGTGTGGAATTTGAGGATCCTCGTGGACGTTTTGTTCGTTCTTTTAATAAGAGTTGTGTTTGTATAAGTTTTAAATTACTACTAGTAGTTTGTTGTATTTCAGAAATATTAATTTTTGTTCCATATTTTACATAATATTGATTATAAATATCATATAAATAAATTCTAATATTAAATATAATATTAACTGGATCAGGGGAAGAAGAATCTTTAATTAGAATTAAAGCGTTATAATATAAAGTTAACATTTCTTGTAAAACTTCTAATTTAAATCTAGGATCTAAAGTGAATGCAAATAAATAAATTTCAGGAATTAAATAAAAATATTTTTCTCATTTAGTTTTCATAGTTAAGATGCAAGGAGATAAAGATTCATTATTAATATATTCATGTAAAACTAATACTATATTAGAAAAATTTTCTAAAACTAATTGAGCAGTGGGGTAATAAAGAAATTTGTTCGGTTGCATCATTAAATACTTTTAAAATTTCACAAATACTACTACAAATATTCCATTGTTGTGAAAATAAATATATATTAGTATTAGTATTTTGTGCAAAAAATGAACATAATAATTCTTTATATTGAAATGAATCTTGTAATAATTGGTATGTTGAATTCCAACGTGTTGGTACATCACATGAAAATCTTTTAGGTCTCATTCCATTAATTTTACAAAATCTACCCTATTGTTTCATTATAGATGGATAAGACCATAAATAAGAAATTTCAATTCTAATTGGTTTAATATAACTTTCTAAAATTTTTAAACCATCTTAAACGCATAAATTTAAAACATGGAATACACAACGAATATGAAAAAATAAACCGTCAATAATAGGTTGACAAACAAATTTTAGATCATCTATACAAGCGGTATTGGAACTAGCATTATCTAATAATATTGAAAATATTTTATGAGTTAAGTCATATTCTTCTAAAATTAAACATAATAATTATGCGATGTTATGAGCATTATGCGATTCATCAAAAACTCTATAAGATAACAATCTTTTTTGGAGGTTCCAAGAGTTATCGATCCAATGGTAAGTCACACCCATATACGAATGTGTTTGTCAATGATCACTCCAAATATCAGAACATAAAAAAACTTTATTATCTAATTTACTAAATTCATCAATTAAATTCTTTTTTCCTTGTTTTACTAATTTTTCAATTGTACGAGTAAGTGTAGTCCTAGGAACACGTTTAGCACATGAATTAAGAGATTCTTTACAAAAATCTTCAAATGTGCATTTAGATCCAAAACTAAAAGAAAGATATTCTACGGAAACAAATTTAGCTAATGATTCTCTTAATTTATTATCCGAATATAAAAATAAACCGGAATCAGTACTATCGCAAGTTGAAGAAAAATCTTGATAATTGTGTTTGAGAACGGTCGAGTCCATATTCCGTCGAGTGTTTCGTTCCTATATGTCGTTTCAACGACCCATAGCCACCGCCGGCTTGAAATTTGTAGGAAGCGTTGCAGTGCTTACATTTTGCACGCATTTCTCCCGACAGAAGAGTGACCTTCTCAAAATGTTTAGTGAAAATAGAAGACTTTAGAGGAGGAAGTTCCCGAACCTTAGAAGTAATTGCATCGGTACTTCCTTGTGTTTCGGGTGTCGGATTCAGATGATGCTCGATCTCATCATCGGTGGATTGAATGTTGGGGTCCTTCTCCCGCGGATTCATTATTTGCTTTCCCTTCCGAGCTCGAGATGATGCACCTCCGCAGCCTCCTTCGATTGTAATTGAAAATTGAAAATGAAAGCGTGTAGAGAATACGAAATTGAGATTAAGAGTAAGAGTAGAGAAGATGTGTGTGAAAATGATGAAATGAGCTCTCTATTTATAGAATTTTGATAGTAATGGACACTAAATCATAGTCATTGATCAAAAAACGGTCAAATGATCCTAACTGTTGAAAAAAATATCCAAAAAAAACCCCCAACGGCTATGAACCGCTGGTTAACCGGCGGTTCCAACGACTATGAACCGTCGGTTAACCAGTGGTTCCAACGGCTATGAACTGCCGGTTAATCGACGGTTCAAGCCGTTACAAAAAATAAAAAATTTTGCGGCTGAACCGGCGGGTTGAACCGTCGGTTAACCGGTGGTTCGTCAATTTTACAGCAACTGAATCGCACCTCTTCTCATCTCACTTTGTCTCATCTCATCTCGTTAAGTATATAGATAGTGTTATGATTGATTAAGGCTCGGGTTATGACAAAGGTCAGATTAAATATATAAAATTAATACAATAGAATATATATATATATATATATATATATATATATATATATATATATATATATATATATATATATATATATATATATATATATATGAATTTAAGATTTAGTCTTTAGAATTTAGGGTTTAAGATTTAGATTACAATATTAAAGCTATATTAATTTACTAAGATTTCATAATATAAGGAAGTCAAATGTTCTTTCTCTTTATGTTTTCCTGAAGCATATCTACATAAAGCTTTCATGATTTTAGGATCATATTTTGAGATTTTTCTGAATAATACTTCTCCCCATCCTAATTTACATCCATATGTTTCTACACCAAGTAATCAATGTCTAGTGGAAGTGTTAAGATTGGAATATTTTTAACCATTGATTTGATTTGTCTTACTCGTTCTATATCTTGTTGGTTAAAATACTTCTGTCCTGTGTTTGACGTCTTCTAGATATTATCGAACATAATTTAGAAATCTTAAGAAAGCTTCAAATGTCTTTGTGTCTTCCATTTTATTTAGGAAAGTCAAGATTTTAGAAGTAATATAAGGTTGAAGTGAAATTTTTCCTTGCCCGATTTCTACTCTTAGAAATTCAATATCTATAGTGGCTAGCTTCATCTTTTTGCGGGATATTATAATGCCATGTTTTTCAAATAGATTAAAGATCATATGGAGATTGAGCGTAATGTTTATCTTTTGTTTTTGAAAAAAACTAAGATGTCATCAATATATACACATGTGAATAAAGAGACATCTCTAAATATGTCATCCATTTTTCTTTGGAAGATTTGAGGTGTTACCTTAAGTCAAAATAACATGATTAATCATTTAAAGTGTCCTTCTAGACATGAGAAGGTCACCCATTCTATATAATTAGGATGCATCTTAACTTACCAAAATCTTGATTTCATATCGAATTTTGTATTTTATTTAGAAGTTGGTCTTTGTTAGGTATCTTATATTCGTCTTCCTGATAATTATCCTTAAGTCTTTTGTAGTTAAAAACTATTCTGGTCCATCCATATTTTTGTTGAGATCCTTTATTTACTATGAAAGTTGGACTTCTATGTCTGATAGTTATTTACTTTGAATCCCAGAGCTAGTAATTGTTTGATATGCATTTCACACTCTTCTACTTTCCAATTGTTGTATCTTAAGTCTTGGGCCTTTATGGTAAGGTCTGGATTTATTATTGCTAATTTACAGTAGATCTTATTTCATTCCCAATATTTGGTAGGATTCTCCCCTATGATTTCTAGTTTTTCTAATCGAGATATCAAAGAACCTAGATTTTGTTGTGTCTTTATTAAGTGTAGTAAGTATATGGGAGAAAGTAAATCTAAGTCTGAGTTAGTAGGATCTTCTATAAAAGTTTCCCTTTTATAAAGACTTGTATAATCAAGTACTATTAGTTCTCCTATAGTTTGTGGAATGCTAATGCACATGATAGTTCCAATGTTAATAAATAGGAACCTTTACAAGAAATCTTATCTATACAATGGCTTATATCATCGTCAATAATAGAGGTGGATGTTGAAGGAATGTCCTTATTAGTGATGGTGAGAATAGGTGTGGGTCTCTAGGTTGTAAGGGTATCACCACGCTTCCGAATAGTAGAAGGGTAGTAAGAAACAATTGGCAAGATGATAGGCATAGAGAGAAAAATAGCATAGTCTTTTGTAAGGAATAATGCTCGATCTTGAGCAATGAGAAAATTGAGTCTCAAAATTAAGTGGAGATTAGGTTATGGAACGAATCCAAAGTTTAGGTAGAGTGAGAGGGGGGCTAAATTTATCACAATTCGTATAAAACCTTAAGTGAGTATTGGTAACAAACTTGTGATAAGATAATTGTTGACCATCAAACTAGGTACTAATCAGTGGGTTAGCGGTCGTTTTAATGAGTTCTGGAGGTATGATTGAGAGTATAGTGGGTTCATCAATTGTTGAATTAGTAGCTCCACTGTCATGAAAGACATGTAGTGTAAATTTATGTCCGTGTATGTTGACTAGACAATGAACTTTGATATCAGTAGTTCATCCAATGTAGTAGATACTGGAGTTTTTATGAAAACTAATTAGTATCCGATGTTAGTTCATTTATCACAATTCCTTTGCCTCGATTGTCAACTATGTGGGTAGAGATTTGCTTGAGATTAGCTAGCTTGTCTTCTAGTAGATTGAGTCGAGTTTCTACAACTAAGACTCTTGTTTCAATGAATACCATCTACCTAAATATCTCTGGCAAAAGATGTTAGTATAGTCTGCTATGTATAAAATAGAACAACAATAAATAAGAAACATAATAAAACTCATTTCAAATTTACTATAATAAATTACCTAATATTAAATACTTTAATGTATTTGGTGTCCTATTTACATATTAAACACAAGAGAATACTTAGGAAAATTTACCTCAAGAATAGAAAATAGAATCTTTGTAGGGTACTCCCTAAATAGTTGAGGATATAGAATTTACAATAAAATTACTCTAAGAATTGAGGAAACAACTAATGTAAAATTCAATGAAATAATTAACTCTAAAAAATCTAATTCAACTCAATCTCAATACCAACCAACTGATTTTGCTAGAGTTAGCACCAATTTAGGGGAGAAAGTGAAAACCCAATAGATGAATATGAAGATGAACAAAATCAATCACAAGAAAATGAACAAACACAAACTGAGCCAGAACAATAAGAGTCAACTCAGACCATCCAATTGAACAAATTTTAGGTGATCCAGACCTAAGAGTTCAAACTAGATCATCTTTCAAAAATCTAAGTCAAATATCTTTAATTTCTAAAATTGAATCCAAAACAATAAAAGAATCCATTGACTGGATTATAGTCATATAGAAAGAATTGGTCTAATTTGAAAGAAATGAAGTCTGGGATTTAGTACCATTACCTAATAATAAAAAAGTAATAGAAAGAAAATTGGTATTTAGAAATAAACTAAGTAAAAATGAGAAAATTGTTAGAAACAAAGCTAGACTAGTTGCTAAAGGATTTAGTCAAGTAGAGGGATTTGACTATGATAAAACATATGCTCCAGTAGCCAAACTTGAGTCTATTAGAATGATACTAAGTTATGCAGCCCATAAAGGATTTAAGTTTTATTGAATGGATGTTAAACCCACCTTCTTTAATGGGCTAATAAAAGAAGAAGCCTATGTAGGTCAACCACCTGAGTTTGAAAGTCTAGATCATCCTGACCATGTGTTTAAACTAAAGAAAGTCTTGTATGGTCTTAAACAAGCATCTAGGGCTTGGTATGAAAGGTTAACCTCCTATCTAATTTTCAAAGGGTTCAACCAAGGTCAAATTGATCCAACTTGATTTGTAAAATCACTCAATCAAGATATCTTTATAGCCCATGTATATATAGATGATATAATTTTTTGTTCAACCAACTCATATTTTTTGTAAGAATTTATAACCTTAATAGAACAAGAATTTGAAATGAGCCTAGTAGGTAAACTAACTTATTTTTTAGGATTACAAATTAAACAAACAAATGAAGGAAATTATATTTACCAACAAAAATATATAAAATAGTTACTTAAAAAAATTTAGAATGGAAAATACCAAAGAAATAAAAACACCAATAGCGACTAAAACAACCTTAGATAGTAGATCTAAATAGAAAACTAGTAGATCTAAAATATTATAGGAGTGTCATAGACATCCTTTTACACTTAACTGTAACTCAACCTGATATTTTATTTGTAGTTAGTATGTGTGCTAAATACCAAACCTATGCTAAGGAATCTCACTTAACTAGTGTAAAAAGAATTTTTAGATACTTGAAAGGCACACCAAATGTAGAAATTTGGTACCCTAGAACACGTAATTTTGAACTAATAGGTTACTCTCACTTAGATTATACTGGCTATAAATTAGATTGTAAAAGTACAAGTGGTGAATGTCAATTACTTGGACTATCACTCGTCAACTAGTTTAGTAGAAAATATCACTATGTTACTTTATTTACTACTGAAGTCGAGTACATAACAATGGGTGAGTGTGTAACATAATTGTTATGGATGATGCACAAATTAAAAGACTTTAACTTATAATATAAAAATATAAATATCCAGATTGATAATATCATTTCAATCAACTTAACTAAAAATCCAATGCATCATTCAAGAACCAAACATATTGAAATTAAACATCACTTTATTAGAGATCACGTAGCCAAAGGAAATATTGAACTCAACTATGTTGAGTCCAAGTCAAATTTAGCTAACATCTTCACTAAACCACTACCAGAATCTGAATTCAGTAACCTACGAAGACGACTGGGAATGTGCACAATAGACTAGGACTCTTGTCACACCCCGAAGGAGTCCTTGCCCAATCAACGGACAACATCTCCCCCCTTAAGACAACATATGCCACCTGGATACATTGCCACAGAGGTATACATAACCATAAAAACACAACCACATTGTAGGAAGCAATCACATAGAATACAAAACAAAAAAACAATGGCATAACCCAATATAAATTATTAGTATAGAAATGATCTTGCATGTGTGCATGTCTAACAAATAACATACTTTATTTACAAATCAACCAAGTAATGCAACTACAAAAAGTATGACCATGTTTCCAAAATAAATACCAAAGCAAACTTCGAATACCATAAGGTCAAAATGCTATAACACCAAAAAATAAAGCAAAGACATCTCGAATGGTGTGGGGTTGGTAGCTAGGACCTCCGAGCGACATGACTTTATTCCCTACCTGCTAACCTGAAAGGTAAATGGAAACAAGGGATAGTGAGTAAAACATTTAGTGGATATATATATAGATGGTGCATGATACTAAATAGTAAAGGAGCAATCTTAGGAATACCACTTACTAGCGAAAGTAAGAGCAGATACCAATCTAGAAATCCACAAACTTGTACAATCAAACATGTGGCACATATATATATATATATATATACAACAACTATTAACTGCGGCCAAACTGTCAATCAGGGCATGTAAGACGTCATCGTCTGCGGGAGAACATTCTACCACGGATGGTCCCGTGGGCAGACTTGTGCCACTGTCTGTAGGAGAACATGTTGGTCCCTTTGGAGGCTGGCAAGAGGGGAGGGGTGAATTGCCCTACAAGATAAAACAACCCTTTCTCGGATTTTCAACTAAATAAAAACACTTGTAATTAAAATAAAGAGACTAAAAAAACAAAGAGACACAAGGAAGTTACTTGGTTTGCAATCAGGAGATTGCTAATCCAAGGTAAATTTGGCGCACTATCTGATGTCTCCTTTGGGCGGAGTAGCCTCTTACAGCGTTAACAGCACAAACAGAAAAGTAAAGCACAGAGAAATGGATTACAAGTTAATTGAATAAACTGTGCAGATCAGGACTATATTTATAGCACTATTCGAGGTGCCCTGAAGGGTGCGTGCGCCCTAGGGGGGGATAAACTTTATCCCCTAATGTTCAGATCGAGTCAAAACTCGATCTAGTCAAAAAGTCGGGTCCAAGCGCCCGGAAGCATTCCGAGCACCCTGGAGGTCAGAGCGCCCGGAATGGTTTCGGGTGCCCAGACCAAAAAGTCAACAAGGTTGACTTTTCTCGGTTCGGGGCCTCTGCTCCGGTTCAGCTCGTCTCGGTCTTGGTCTTTCGCTCCGGGTCCACTAGTTTGGGTGATCTCGGCCATCCGGAATAGGGTTCACCCGAACCTAAGTTCCGGCCTTCTCCTCGAGTAGTCTTCCTCCTCGGTTTCTCGACCCTCAAACGTCACATACGTTCTTCTCGTCCACCGGTATACTCTTCCACGATCACCTCATCCCTTGGATGCACCAAGCCCGTCGACTCTCTCCCGTGTCATCCTTCTCGTTAGCCGCATCTTCCGCTCGACTTCCTGTGTTCCTAAGCTCTTGCACACTTAGACACAAGGGTTAAAACAAATAGGACCTAACTTAACTTATTTGATCACATCAAAACACCTTGGGGTTCCAACAATCTCCCCCTTTTTTATGTGAACAACCCAAGTTAAGCTAGGGTAAAAGAAACATAAAGAAAAAAATAATTAAGTTTGTAAATAAGTGCAAATATGATTTTCAATGAAATTATACCTCCCCCTAGACTTAATAATCTTCTTCCCCTTTGATCACATAAAAAAAATTAGGGTTCCTTAACTAGTCTAAGGTTAACTTAAAAAAAAAGTTCTAAGTTAAAAGAAAATTTTAATTTTCAAGGTTAAAAATAAATTGTTCCCAACAGAATAAGTAACTTTAGAACAATTTCTAAAGTTAAATTTCTAAGTTAGAAATTTTTGTGCAACGAAAAAAACTTTTTAGGTTTTAAAAAAAAAATTCATAAGTAAAAAGAAATTCTAAGGCAAATAAAAAAAATTTCTAAGTTTTTGAAAATTTTAACAGACAAAAATATCGTCTAAGAATTTTTTTTAAAAAAAAATTTACAAAAGAGAATTTTTCTAAAAAATATTTGAAAAAAATGTTTTAATTTTTTTTATGCATTATTTAATTCTAAATTTAATGTTTTACCAGAAAGTTAATTAAACATTTGATTTCAATATTTTGGCTTCCAGGTAGTGGTGAGGCACTAGGCCTTCTTGGTTATTGGAGCAACTACCACTTCCTTAGACAAAGCCTCATAAAGAAACTATCTGTTTAATTTTCTCACTGAAAATGCTTAAGTTTTAATTTTGAATTTAAATTAAATAGGTTTTTGGAACCCAATAGAGGTTCCTTCCTACATGGTTAATCAAGTATTTTCTAGGCACATAGGCTTTTGACATTTTTCTGATTTGACTTTGGGGAAACCTATAGTACTAGTTTAATCCTCTATAATTTTTAAAAGTAGAAATATTTGAACAGGTAGACTTTTTCAAATTTTCTATTTCTTCTTTTAATTTATCATTTTCAAATTTTATTTTATCAAGGTCTTCTATTAGACAAGATTCCTTTAGAAGAGTTATCCGAAGGACACCGAGGTCATTAATTCCTTTACCTTCGCGTGTAGATGGGCTACCTTCTCACCTTTTTCGAGATGGATGTTCATCAGTTTGTTCCGAAGGATGTCTCTTCTTGCTAGTTTGGCTTCGAACGTGCCTTTGTGAAGCTCCAGGAATTTTTCTCAGAGTTCTTTAGCCGACGAGTAGCTTCCAACGCGGTTAACTTCTCGAGGCGGCAACACGCTCAGTAGGTGATACTCCGCTCGGTTGTTCGCTACGAAATCATTTTGCTCCTTCTTTGTCCGGTGACTCTCTTCTTTTTCTTCTCTATTTTGATTAGTAGGAGCTACAAAACTATATTTTATAATTAGATGAATTTTGAAATCGGTTTTCAGAAATACCTCCATACGACGCTTCCAGTGTGCGAAGTCCCCTTCGAATTTTGGTGGAACGATGCTTGGTCTAGCCATCTCGTTGCTTCGATCGACAGTTAGTCCTCCTGAAGCGTCCTCGCTCTGATACCACTTGTTGGTCCCTTTGGAGGCCGACAAGAGGGGAGGGGTGAATTGTCCTACAAAATAAAACAACCATTTCTCGGATTTTCAACTAAATAAAAGCACTTGTAATTAAAATAAAGAGACTAAAAAAAACAAACAGACACAAGGAAGTTACTTGGTATGTAATCAGGAGATTGCTAATCCAAGGCAAATGTGACACACTATCTGATGTCTCCTTTGGATGGAGTAGCCTCTTACAATGTTAACAGCACAGACAAAAAAGTAAAGCACAGAGAAATGGATTACAAGTGGATTGAATAAATTATACAGATCAGTGTTATATTTATAGTACTGTTCGGGGCATCCTGAAGAGTTTGGGTGCCCTGGGGGAATAAATTTTATCCCCTAACATTCAGATCGAGTCAAAACTCGATCTAGTCAAAAAGTCGGGTCCGGGCGCTCGGAATGGCTCCAGGCGCCCGGACAAGGAAAGTCAACTTTTCTCGGTCCGGGACCTTTGCTCTGGTTCAGCTCGTCTCGGTCTGGGTCTTTCACTCTGGCTCCACTAGCTTGGGTGATATCAGCCATCCAGAATAGGGCTCACCCGAACCCAAGTTCCGGCCTTCTCCTCGAGCAGTCTTCCTCCCCGGTTTCTCATCCCTCGAATGTCGCATACGTTCTTCTCGTCCACCGGTGTACTCTTCCACGATCACCTCGTCCCTCGGATGCACCGAGCCCGTCGGCTCTCTCCTGTATCATCCTTCTCATTAGCCGCATCTTCCGCTAGACTTCCTGTGCTCCTAAGCTCCTGCACACTTAGACACAAGGGTTAAAACAAACAGAACCTAACTTAACTTGTTTGATCACATCAAAACACCTTGGGGTTCCAACAGAACACTCTACCACTGATGGTCCCGTAGGTAGACAGGACATGTACGTAGCTGTCTAGATACATACTGCGAGCGAACACACTACCACGGATGATCCCATAGTCAGTCAAAGTCTAAATGTACCCAATCAATAAAACAAGACAACATTCACCATGTGCTAAGGGCCTACCACTAGTGATATCACTATCTAAAGGTATTACGTGGTATAAGCAATCATACATAGTAACAAGGGGACTGCAAGATATCCAATGTAGGGAACATAAGGGTGAGCAGAACGATCAACAATATTAAGCAAATATAGAGTTAAAGTAAGCTATGTATACTATCACAATACTGAAATAAAATCATGCACCAACTCCCAAGGATCTAAAAGAGAACTAGAGGAAACTACCTGTTACGCCCCAGAGGAGTCCCTGTCCGAAGAAATTTCGGCAGCACCTCCCCTATACGGGTAACAATCTGAAGCATTTCTACAGGCATAATATACATCAGCCACAAGCGGCTGGAATATACACACAGCCACGCAGTTATATATATATCATCAGCCCACACGGCTGGAACAAAACCATCAAAATGAAAAATGACAGAAACCCAACACGAATCAAAGCACAAATACTGCTAGCCGGCAAGGCTTACACAACCAACAACAAATACAAAATACCACATAACAACATCAACACTCCAAAAATAAAACCTGAAACATAAAACAAACAAAACATCGTGAAGCGATAAGTCTTACGATGTGGGACAGACGAGGATGCTCAGCGACACCATAAATAACAGCACGAAAAGATAGTGTCAGCGGGTGAGTTCAACAACTCGAATACCAATGGACATGGTAGTAAGATATATCTATGACAACAAACATGGAATCAAACGCCTAATCATATATAGAATATGCGAAAGTCGGAACTCTATCCCAAAGTGTCAATAATCTTGTATGCAGGTCAAAGTATATCCAGCATGACAACCAAATGCAACAAACATAATCATAAGAATATAAATGCATCAATGCATATGATGCTACGGTCTGGTCACCCGACGCCGATCATTACACACAATGGTGAGGCCGGTGGGTGAGACAACCGTGCACTCTGTCGTCACTACTCGATGGTGACCAGTGGGCGGGATCTTGTCGTACTCACGTGACCGGGGGCTCGATGCTCTCAACTCCGGTACGATGGCGGGAGGTATCTCTGCCGGCTACCAGTCACGACCAGCGGAGGCGAGTCCACCGTGCCGGCTACTGCTACACTAAATGCGGCGGGCCAAGCGACGGTGGACTGCGTTTGGCTCGTGTGACTCAGCGTGTGCATCGTCGGAGTTGAGCATCGAGCTCCCCATTTATGATTTGGGGTCACAGACAGAGTACTCGGCGGATCCCGCCACTGGTCACTCATCGAGTAGTGACGACGAGTGCCTGTCATAGCCGGCCTCACCATTGTGTGTGAGATGACGATTGGCGTCGGGTGACCAGGACGCATTATTGCATCATATGCCATTGATGCATTTATATTCTTATGATTATGTTTGTTGCATTTGTTGTCATGATGCATACTTTGACCTGCATACAAGATTATTGACACTTTGTTTATCCGGATAGAGTTCCCGTGATACGCTTCGCCACCTTTCGCTTTGCATATTCTATATATATTAGGGCGTCGATTCCATGTTAGTTGATATATCTTACTACCATGTCCATTGGTATTCACGGTTGTTGAACTCACCCGCTGACACTATCTTTTCGGTACCGTGTTATTTATGGTGTCGCTGAGCATCCCGTCCGTTTATGTTTGTTTATGTCGATTGTTAGCTCATTTTTGGAGTGTTGATGTTGTTATGTGGTATTTTGTATTTGTTGTTGGTTGTGTAAGTATAGCCGGCTAGCTGATTTGTGTTTGGTTTGTATATGGTTTCTGTCGTTTTCCGTTGTGTTTTTGTTGTATCAGCCGAGTTGTTACCAGACAGGAGGTGCCAAATTTCTTAATAATTTAGTGGTATCAGAGCAGGTATACGATACTTGCCATGTGTTTTGGATTTTTGAGATTTATCTGATATCAATTTATTTGGTATCAGAGATCGGCTTACGAGTCTTATTTTCCCGGTGTTTCGGATTTTCTGTTTTGGTCTTCTCGATGTGACTTTTCGGGTTTTGGGACCTGGCAGCAGCAGGACATCTCCAAGCTATAGGAGGTATGTTGGTATATACTGTTATCCTACCTTTCTGTTAGTATATGCCCTATATTACAGTTTATCATCTGTATTAGCATTCTTTATTAGTATCTGTCTGGTTGATGTAGCACGTATTATATGTGATGGGATAGCCACTGATCTTTACCGACCTTAATAGAGATTAAGGAATATAGTCTCTGCAGATTTTTCATATCATACCATTAGTAGTATTAACTTCTGTTACTACTAATTGGTTAGGAAATGGAGGCACATACCAGCCTTTGTTATTATTAGTGTGTAGTAGATAGTACCTTCATATTCATGTTGACTAGTCAGTAGAATACCGATATACTTTAGTTAGTTTTCGTCGGTAGATGATTATTGTACTCTGGTTAGATCGGTAATAGAAAACTGATTTACACATATTGACTTGGGGTAGTCGTGGGTTGATTTACCTTAGACGCTTGTAGAGGCTTTATTGGTTCTTGATTAGTTAGTAGATGACTTATTTAGTTTTGTTGGTTTGATCAGTAGAGGACAGTCATACTCTATTTTAGAGGTTCGAATCGTTGGGTTATTTGTGCTTAGTATGGTATTTAGAGCACATTTGAGTACATGTTTTGTACTGACGTGGAAAAGATTGAATTGACAGTATACCATTGTCGATTTGGGTCAGTCTATAGAGGATCGATGTATCCTATTCCATGAGTACTTTAATTTTAGACTGTATGTACCTAATTGGATAACTTAGAAGGTGACATAGGGTTTGTGTGGTAGATTGGGTTTAAAATATGTTGATTATGCATATTTATGTGGTGTGTAGATATGATTGTTATGAGTTGAAGGAATTCTATGATGGATAGTTCATTTGGAAATAGTGTGGGTATTCCCATCTAGATATGATTATTGTAGGTTCCTTGTGGATTATAGCTATTTAGTTAGCTGTACGTGCCTGATTGACATATCTGAGGTATCATGTTGATTATGTGTGATTTGTGAGTGCACCTGGGTTTAGTATGCCTTATTGGAAGTATATGTTGATTATACTCTTGGCATATGTGTATATTTGTCATATGAGTATTGTTTGAGGGGTATTGTTGATTTTACCTACGATGATATATGCACACGGGTTCGGTATACATTGTTGGAGGTATCACGGTGATTTATACCTATGATGTGAGTATTTTTGGTGTGTACTAATTGGAGGATTATGTCGATCATACATATGTTGTGTGTGCACGTGTGTCAGATGTATGGTTGGTAGCATCATGATGATTCTACCTATGTAAAATGTAGAATATTAAATGTCTACATTATGATATTGGTTGTTTTACCTTGTCAACTAATTCTCCCATTAGTGGGTGACCGACCCACTAGGAGGATGATAGAGTTGACTATGGATTTGATTTGCTTACTGGGTGGTTATACCCTAGGCTTACCCACAGTGATCTGTGGTAGAGAGATCTTGTGCAGTCTCTAGCTAGATAGTTAGGTGCTTTAGGCACTTATGTATTGTTGTGGTAGAGCGTAGCTCCCATAGGTTATGGATCGTTTGTGGTAGAGAGTAGCTTCCACATATTCTGGATTCCCACATATTTAGGGATTGTTTTGTAGTGGAGCGTTGCTCCTATATATTGTGGATTGTTTGTACGGAGCATTGCTCCCATATTTATTGTGGATACATATTTTGGATTATTTATGGTGGAGCGTTGCTCCCACATAGGGAGGATTTCTTGTGGTAGAGCGTTGCTCCCACATTTGTGGTATTTCGTGTGATAGAGCATTGCTCTCACACTGGAGGTTCTATTCTTTGGTGATTATATATCGTTGGTGATTAGATCTGTTTATTGTTGAGGATCTTATGGTTAGGAATGTCTGTGATACGGACATTATGTGTCTTGGTTTTACCATTAGTGCTTGCGGTGCCCTAGATATTATCATGGACTCGATGATTTGGGTATCCCTAGGATGTTTGGATTGGTTTCCATTGTCTTTGTTGACGATGTGGTGATATATTTCTGATCGGTGGTGAGTCACGTACACTACCTTTGCATAGGTCTAAAGATGTTTCGACGAGAACATGTATATGTGATTATCAGTAGTGCTGATTTGGTTGTCTTCTGTGAGATGTTTGAGACACATGGTCACCAGTAGGAGTATACCGTGATTCCACAGGAGATCGAGGTTGTTACCGTTGGGAGTAGACAGAGTCGATATAAGAGGCTCGCAACTTTCTTTGTTTGGCTCGATATTTCCGGAGATACGTTGAGGGTTTCTCACGGATTACTATGCTACTTACACGCTTGATCAGGAAAGGCGTGAAGTTCACTTGGACTGAGGTTTGCAAGACCAGCTTAAAGGAGCTGAAGCGGAGTTTAGTGTCGGCTCCGATTTTTGGTTTTACCTTCTGGAGAGGACGGATTCGTGCTCTACATCGACGCGTCTCTTCAGGGTTAGAGCGCTGTTTTGATGCAGCACGATAGGGTAGTCTCCTACTTCTCGGCAGTTGAAGGAGCATGAGGAGAACTACCCAGTACATGATTGGTAGATGACCACCATTATTTTTTCCTTGAAGATTTGGCAGCATTATCTATACAGTGTGACATTTGAGATTCTCACTGACCATAAGAGTCTCAAATATCTGCTCACTTAGAAAGAAACTTAATCTCCGACTGAGGAGATGGATGAAATTTCTGAAGGATTTTGATTGTACCATTAGCTATCATTTGGGGAAAAGCTAATGTGGTTATCGTTGTACTTAGACGGAAGTCTAAAGGGACTTTAACTTGCCACCGAGTTGTGGTAACAGACTTGATTTAGGGATTCTCCGAATTGAGCCTTGAGGAGTAGTGATGGACAGAGCAGGGTATTCTGGTTACCATGGTTGCTCAGTCGTCGATCAGGACGAGGATCCGAGAGCCCTAGGCTGTTGATCAGTATTTGCAGTTTATTTGCAGCCAGATAGCTTCCAGGTAGCAGACCGAATTCACACGAGACGAGGAGGGTGTTATACACTTCCGAGGTAGATTATGCGTACTTCAGTCTCATCCGGTCTTATAGGAGTTACTTCCGGAGGCTCATCGCTCATGATTTGCTGTCCACCCTGGCGGTACCCGTATGTACCGAGAATTTGAGGTGTTTCTATTGGTGGAACGACATGAAGGGAGACATCGCGGATTTTGTAACTAGATGTCTTGTCTGTCAACAAGTGAAGGCCGAGCACCAGAGACCTGTCGGTTTATTTCAGCGGATTCCTATTCCCGAGTGGAAATGGGAACATATTACCATAGACTTTGTGGTGAGTCTATCCAGGACACGACGAGGCCATGACGCGATTTGGGTAATCGGTGATCGATTAACCAAATCCACGCATTTCTTAGCGATTCGGAAGACTGATTCCCTGGATCGATTGACAGATCTGTATTGCCAGGAGATCATCAGATTACATGGTGTTCCGTTGATTATTGTTTCAGATAGAGACCCCCGGTTCACGTCTCGTTTTGACAGAGACTGCAGTAGACCTTGGGCATGCAGCTCTGTTTCAGTACAACTTTCCATCCTCAGATAGATGGATAGTCAAAGCGGACCATTCAGACTTAAGAGGACCTACTGAGGTCATGTGTATGGATTTCAGAGGCAGTTAGGAGGACTATCTGCCATTAGTAGAGTTTGCCTACAACAACAGCTTCCATTCGAGTATCCAGATGGCACCGTTTGAGGTGTTGTATGGTAGGTCTTGTTGGACACCCAACCTCTGGATGAGGTTGGGGAGTCCCAGTTGTTGGGACCTCATAGAGCTCAGTATGAGGCAGAGTTGGTCCGTACTATTTGACGGAGAGTGTCAGAGGCACAGGACTACCAAAAGAGAGTTATGCTGACCAGAGTCGGAGACTCTTAGAGTTCTCCATTTGTGACCATGTATTTCTGCGAGTTTCACCCACGAAAGGGGTGATGAGATTGGCCTCAGAGGTAAGCTAGCTCCGCAATACATTGGACTTTTCCGGATCTCGGAAAGGATTGGAGCGGTAGCTTACCAGTTGGCAACACCACCGTACCTGGCAGGAGTTCATGATGTTTTCCATGTATCTATATTGAGGAGATGCATACCCGACCTGACACATGTACTGACAGATATCTCAGTTCCAGTTCAGCCTGACGTCACTTATGAGGAGATTCCGGTACGGATTCTAGACCAGAAAGAGTGTCAGTTACGGAACAAGACTATCCGACTGGTTAAAGTCGGATGACAGTATCATTTGGACGAAGAGGTTACTTGGGAGCTCGAGGATACTATCCGAGCTTGATACCCCATTTTTCATTTGAGATAAGTGATTTTATTTGCCGTTCAGCATTTATACTCGTTACCTGTTGTTAGTATTTGCTGATGGTAGATAACGAAATTTGGGGACCAAATTTTTATTAGTGGGGAAGAATGTAAAATACCGAAAAAAATGGCGAATATTAATAAGAGAATTTTTCGGAATTTTTGGAGATTTTTCGGGAATTTTTCGGAGACCGTATGGACGAGTTTACGGGGATAAAAATAGGGCCCGGGAAGGCCTGTTTGGGCTACCCTATTTTAAAGAGGAAATGTTTATTTTCTTTAAATCATTTCCTTTTTCTTTTATATATCTTTTCTTTTTATTTTCTTCTCCTCTCCCACGCCGCTTCCCTCTCCCGATTTACCTTGACCCCGTGCCCTAACCGGCGCTGTTCTTATCTCCTTCCTCTCGTCGCCGATCACCTCTTCGGCTACTCCACCCGACGGCGCCGCCCTCTTCGATCTTCACTGTGCTGCCACCAAGCTCCTCCTCAGCCCTAGCACCGGTTGCCAAGCCGCTGATCCTCTTCTGTGCCTAGTTCCTCTCGCGTCGCCACCGATCACCACAGTCGACGCCGGCCGCTCTGCCATCGTCCGATCGCTCGCTGCCGCACCTCTGCATGGGGCTTGCCTTGTTCGTGCCACCGCCGAGTCTGCTTCGCCGACTCTAGCCTCTGCCCCGACTCCAGCGACGTCGTCTCTGTGCCCTAGTTCATTACCGCCAGCCCTCTCCTAGCCTCCAGCCACTATGCTCTAGTTTTGCTCTTTACTGTGGTTCTGTTTTGTTGTTCCAGTAGCCACAGCAGTTATGGATTGAGGTAAGGGAAGCTAGGTTGATGTTAAATTGTAGAGGTGTATTGATATTTTGGTTGAGCCTCAATTTTTCTTGTGATCTGGGCAGTGTGGAGGGTTTCCAGCAACAGTTACTTTGTCCAGCAATAACTTTCCTTGGCTGTGAATTAACAGGAGCGGCTAAGAAATAAGGTAATGGTTTGGTGTATGGTTTGAGTTGGCACGCTCTTGATACATGTTGTTTTAGGTATGAATTGATACATATATAATTGGATTTGGATTTAGGTTAGTTTCTCGGGGATATGATTTAGCTAATTAATTTATATGTAATTAGCTAAATCGGTATACCATGTATTACAGGACTTTAACGCGAGACGAGCATCTTGACATCGGATTGGACCGGATACGATTCTCTTATTAGAGGCGGGTACCTCTTGACTTATCTTTTATGATAATGTATTTGGATATGCATAGTATTTTATAACCACAAGCAATGAACATGTTTGTCTTTGGTATGTCACTGTTTGGTATCCATAGCATGTTAGGTTTATCGCCTGTGACGTATCCGTGCTTATATCATGTGATTTATTGCCATGAGTATTGTATTACCATGAGTATCTTAGTTTCTAGAATAAGTGACATACCATGTTTTACTGAGGTTAGGACTAGGTTCTGGACTTTTGGTTTCAGTCATGTGTATCGAGACTGTCTGATACTTAGGTTTTATGTCATGACTGGCTTGTGTACCTCTATTTGTATATCATATATGATTCGTGTACCTAGACCTTGATTCTTGATATGTGCATATTGTTGGTACATATGTTATGGAAGGAGATATGTTTAGGATCTAGGTTGCTATACCATAGAGGACCTGTATGCCCTAGATCCGTGGATTGACCATCGCTTTTACAGTACCCATTTTGTATATATGGATATGGTTATGTTGATCAGTTTTTGTTATGCATAGTGACATGCATCATGATTGCATGCTGTGCGATTGCCGGCTCCACTATGGTTGAGCCCATCGCCAGTTACATGTACTGCACACACCTCCACTCATGGTTTAGTGGTATATCAGGCAGGTGTGTGGCGGTTCTGCTGTTTGGCTCCGTTGGTCATATGACCCAGCGTGGTAGCCGGCAGTTAGTTCCGCTCTGTTTGGCTCCGCTGGCATTTAGTGTAGCAGCGTAGTAGCCGGCAAACGGTGGACTCTGTTTGGCTCCGTTGGTCAGGTGACTCAGCGTGGTAGCCGGCAGAGATACCTCCCCGTCATCGTGTACCGGGAGTTGAGAGCATTGAGCTCCCCCATTTATGATTTGGGGTCACAGGACAGGAGTACTCCGACAACATCCCGTCCACTCGGTCACTCATCAGGAGTAGTGACGACAGAGTGCACGGTTGTCACAGCCCTACCCACTCGGTCTCACCATTTGTGTGTGAGATGACTGACTGGCGTCAGGGGTGACCAGGATGCGCCATTAGCATCATATGCATTGATGCATTTATATTCTTATGATATGTTTGTTGCATTTGGTTGCTGCATTTTGGTTGGATGCATACTTTTGACCTGCATACAGGATTATTGACACTTTCGGTTTGACGACCCTTTTATCTGGATAGGAGTTCCTGGTGAGTACAGCTTCCTCAGTTACCTTTCAGTTTTACATATTCCCTATATATGATTAGGAAGCTGTATTCCGTGTTAGTTGCTGTTAGATATATCTTACTACTCATGTCCATTGGTATTCGCTGAGTTGTTGAACTCACCCCCGTTGACACTATCTTTTTCAGGTACCAAGTTATTTATGGTGTCGCTTGGAGCATCCTGTCTGCTGGTCCCCACGTCACATCAGAAGACTTATCGATTTCACATATGTTTGTTTGTTTTATGTATCAATTTGTTTAGCTCTGTACTCTGGTTTTATTTTTGGAGTGTTGATGTTGTTATGTGGTATTTTGTATTTGTTATTGGTTGTGTAAGCCTAGCCGGCTAGCAGTTTTGTGTTTTGGTTTTGGTACAGCCGAGTGGGCTGCTTTATTTTTAACTGCGTGGTTGTGTCAGCCAGAGGCTGAATTTGATATTAACTGCGTGGTGTTTGTTTCCTTTTATTGTTATTATTCCAGCCGCATGTGGCTGAGGTATATAGTGCTTGTAGAAAAGTTTCAGATTGTCCGCCGTACAGGGGAGATGCTGCCGAAATTTCTTCGGACAGAGACTCCTCCGGGGCGTGACACTACCCACCTCAGATGTAGAACGTTCTAGTAGTCTTCAAGTTCGTTGTTCCCTCTCAAGCTCGAACCCTACAATTATGAAGACCATTTAAATAATAAGCTAATGCTAGGGAAACAACCTCAAATACAAAATTTATTCCCCAGTTCATTGGTATTAGTCATACTAGTTCTTTAATTGTTGGCTAGTCTTTTATTCCTCAGTTCCATAGCTCCATAAGTCTATCTACCCGTTTATAAATCTAATCAACATATACTTAGTCAATTAAGTCGCAAGCTTACTAGCTAGTAGCACCAACTAGTAATATGGTTCAACCCAATTAATAAATTTAAAGATCCTACTGTTAGCCGAAAATTATAATGCAAGTTAACTCCTATCCCTCTCCGATTGACAGCGCGGTAATTGACCCAAAGTTTAACCCATGTTTAGCATCCCACAACCTATTGAAGAGAACCTAATTTCCCCTTCTTATTGTTGACAGCAGCCTTGATGAAATCCAACCTCAAATCCTAACTTCTACTCGGAAATAGGGGCATCTATACAAAATCTTGGTAAACTAGAAAGATTACCTTCGGCTTCCTCAGTGGCAGTGGTTGTCCGTAGTCGATGGCGGTAGTGGAACTCAATGGCTTGGGCATGTCGGCTGCGTCTCGACCTCTAGAACCCCCTCCCAATCCTACTGCCTGGATCTTAGCAGCTGGATGCGACAATGTGGCACCGCCGGCTCTGGTCCCAGGTCACAAGGAGAGGGCGTCGTAGTCAGGCACCGCATCAGACAGAAGGACCGCCAGGAGATGAAGGTTACAAGGAGGAGACCTCCGCAAGCGCAACGTCTGAGAGGCAGGCTGATGTTGGCTTTGCCGGTGTGGCGTAAGGGGACAGAGTAGGAGGTTGTGGGGGCATCGACCTTCGTAGGCACGCCGGCAAGGTAGGCAGGCGTCGATTCTGCAGGCGCAGTGTCTGTAGAGGTGCAGTGTTGGGCAAGGGAAATCGCACGGGAGGAAGGAAGGGGAGGGAAGTGTCAGCGCCGAATGAAATTAGGGTTCCTTTTTTATCTCATCTGCTACTTTTAAATGGGTGGATTACACGGGACCTTTTCCTATCCGAGTATTAGACCCCAATGAACTATTCTAACTTTGATAAAGATAATCCCATTATTTTTTTTAAATAAAACCCATACATATACCACGACTTATATATATATTATTTATCGAACTATTATTATCGCCATTATTATCCTCATTCATGATCCCTTAATAAATTTACTTAGGCTACATTTTAAATTATTCATAGTTAGTCATCCTACCTTATATGTATAATATTTATTTATCATAAATCTAATATCCTGCCCCTCTAATAAAAATTTGGTCCTCCAAATTTTCGTACTTTAAGTGAATAGGTGGGGGAATTGAGCTCGTATATTATCTTCCAACTCCTAAGTAGCCTCTTCATCCGTGTAATATTGTCATCCAACCTTTACCAATGGTATTTTCTTATTTCTCAACTGTCGTTCCTTGTGATCCAAAATACGAACTAGCAGCTCCTCGTATGTTGCATCCGATTAGAGTGGAACTGATACATCATTCAAGATATGTGAAGGATGGGGGGCGTATTTTCTTAACATAGAGACATGGAAAACATTATGTACTTCTGCAAGTGTCGGGAGCAGTTCTAGTCGGTAGGCCACTTTGCCTACGCATTCTAGTACCTGGAAGGGTCCCATGAAATGTGTGGCCAACTTCCCTTTCAGGTTGAAAAGTTTGACTCCTTTGGTGGGTGAAGCCCGTAGAAGCACATGATCACCAACTATAAACTCTAGAGGTCTGCGTTTGCGATCTGCATAACTCTTTTGTCGATTTTGCGCCATCAACAACCTTTGTCGGATGATCTATATTAATTCTGCATCTTGTTGGATACCTTGTGGACCCAAAAGTTGTTTTTCACCCACCTCCTCCTACAAGGTCGGAGATCGACATGCCCTACCATATAGAGCTTCAAAAGGTGCCATTTGGATACTCAAGTGATAGTTGTTATTGTAAACAAACTCTACTAAATGTAGGTGATCTTTGTAACACCCACGAAATTATAAGATAAGTATATGAGTATTATTTTCTTTAGAGCATAGAAATAAAAAGGATAAGAGAAAAGGGAAAACAGAAACAAAAAAAATAGAATAAGAAGAGGTGAGGTCAAGGATTGAACCTTGAACCTCCCACAAATAATGGAGATAAATTGATGTATGATAACCACTAGAATAATGAATAATATATGGATAGAAAGGAATGAAAATTTAGTTAGAGGTGAGAAGAAAATAAAAGAGAACTAAGCAAAAGAGCAAGAGAAAACCAAGTTGTTTACCTCCTCTTCCTCTTGGTTAAGAGAAGAAGCAAGCAAAAGATAAATTGCCTACTTCCCTCCCTCTCTCTATTTTCGTGGGAATTAAAGGAATGAGGGAAAAGAGGAGTTGAGGGAATGAATGAAGACATGCTTCATTTACATAGGAATAAATTGGATTGGGAGAAGAAAGAAACAAGAGATTAAATCTTTTTCTTCCTCCTTCCTTCTCCTTCTTCATTCTCCACCGAAACCAAGAGCCCCTTCCCTCTCCTTATTCCAAAAGCTAAGCTAAGTTCCTCTCCAAGAAAACTAAAGTTAGAGAAGAAGCCTTCAAGGTCTATCCCTTCCAAGCAAGAGAAGCAAAAGGAGGTACAAGAAGAAGAAGCTTTCTCCTTCCTTGGAACTTAGGATACCTTCTTCCTTAAGAAAAACCAAAAGCGAAAGGAGGTAAGTTTCCCTCACCTGTGGTACAATAGCTTGTGTATTTTTTTTATGAGATTTGGTTGCCTAAAAACCTAGGATACCTTTATGAAATTTTCGGCCAAGACAAGACTAAAAAGAAGGACCTAGGAAATGTAAAGACCTAAATTTTGACATGCTCAACATGTTTCTTGCAACATGTATCTTATGGTAGGGATTTATCTAATGTTCATATGCTAGAATGTTTGGTTAGAACTTATAGTCATACCCCTAAACTCTCGGCCAAACATGAACAAAGGAAATAGGTAAGTTAAGACTCAAACCAAGCATGTTGCTTATTTTTGTTTTTGATATGTGCATCATGATGAGGAAGTTGTTAACATGATATGCTCATGCCTAAATGATGATAAAACTTCATTCCATGCTCATATGTATTCGGCCATGATAGGTCTAGGGGCCTAGAAAAAAATGTTAAACCTAAACTAATTATGCCATGATCCTCCTTAAGACAAGTTATGAAATTAATATGACATGCTCATGTTGTTCCTTGAAATAATTGCTATGAAATTTGTTTAGGGTTCTCATGCTTTTATGACACTTGAACCCTAGATTCAAGCCTTACAAGTCTCGACCACAACATGTTTAAGGGCCTAGGAAACTTAGCACCTAACCTAATTATGCTCATGTTGTTCCTTGAAATAATTGCTATGAATTTGTTTAGGGTTCTCATGCTTTTATGACACTTGAACCCTAGCTTTAAGTCTTACAAGTCTCGGCCACAACATGTTTAAGGGCCTAGGAAACTTAGCACCTAACCTAATTATGCTCATGTTGTTCCTTGAAATAATTGCTATGAAATTTGTTTAGGGTTCTCATGCTTTTATGACACTTGAACCCTAGATTCAAGCCTTACAAGTCTCGGCCACAACATGTTTAAGGGCCTTGGAAATTTAGAACCTAACCTAATTATGCTCATGATGTTCCTTGTAATAATTGCTATGAAATTGGTATAGGGTTTCCATGCTTTTAGGACACTTGAAACCTAGTTCCAAGCCTTAAGGGTTTCGGCCACAACAACTTTAAGGGCCTACGAAACTTAGCACCTAACCTAATTATGCTCATGTTGTTCCTTGAAATAATTGCTATGAAATTTCTTTAGGGTTCTCATGCTTTTATGACACTTGAACCCTAGCTTTAAGTCTTACAAGTCTCGGCCACAACATGTTTAAGGGCCTAGGAAACATAGCACCTAACCTAATTATGCTCTTGTTGTTCCTTGAAATAATTGCTATGAAATTTGTTTAGGATTCTCATGCTTTTATGACACTTGAACCCTAGATTCAAGCCTTACAAGTCTCGGCCACAACATGTTTAAGGGCCTAGGAAATTTAGAACATAACCTAATTATGCTCATGATGTTCCTTGTAATAATTGCTATGAAATTGGTTTAGGGTTTCCATGCTTTTAGGACACTTGAAACCTAGTTCCAAGCCTTAATGGTTCCGGGCACAACAAGTTTAAGGGCCTAGGAAACTTGGAACCTAACCTAATTATGCTCATGATGTTCCTTGTAATAATTGCTATGAAATTGGTTTAGGATTTCCATGCTTTTAGGACACTTGAAACCTAGTTCCAAGCCTTAAGGGTTTCGGCCATAACAAGTTTAAGGGCCTAGGAAACTTGGAACCTAACCTAATTATGCTCATGATGTTCCTTGTAATATTTGCTACGAAATTGGTTTAGGGTTCACATGTTTGAATGATGATTTCAACCCAATGTAATGCTTGATAAGATTCGGCCATGATAAGTTTATAAGATTAAGAAACCTAGAACCCTACCTAAACATGCTCATGATGTTTCCTTATGGTATATGATATGATATTGGTTTAGGGTTCACATGCTTGTATGTAGTTTTTTTTTACCTAAATCCCAACTATATGTTTCGGCCACTATATGACATTAGGGTTAGAAATCTAAATATGATTTCCATGTATCTCACATGCAATGTTTTATGATGTGGTAAGAGCTTGCTATGCTTCTATGTTTAATTATGTACACTTATGATCTATGTATGATGGTAACCCTTATGCTATGCTGTGTGTTATGATGATGAGCTGTGTGCCCAGATTATGCATGCTATTTATGATGAGCTGTGTGACCAAATTATGCATGCTATTTATGATGAGTTGTGTGCCCAAACTATGCATGTATTTATGATGTGCTGTGTGCCCAAATTTTACATACCATTATGATGAGCTGTGTGCCCAAATTCTGTATGGTATGATATGATAAGTGATACGATGTGCATGAAATATTAAGAACCATGATATGTATGACATACTACTTTACTTTATATGGCTTGTACCAAGGGTGGGCTCCATAAGCGCCCCGGGGTCGATGGACTAAGAAACGAGCCTCGTTATTGATGGGCTCCTAAGTGCCCCTAGGTCGATGGACTAAGAAACGGGCCTAGTATGTATGCCTTGTAGGGTTCAAGACTTGCTACCTTGGACCTACACAGGACGCGCGCATTTATGTATGTGGTACAAGCCGGGGCCCTAATCATGTTATGATTATGTTTAAATATGTATGTAATAAGTTTTCAAAGGACATGTTGCATATATTATTGCATGAATCATGTTTTTGAAAGTCATCTCGCATAACACTTTATGATTATGTTACTATATACCATGATGCTTATGATTATGACATGTTATGTTAGGATGAACTTTATGATTATGTTATGATATGCCATGATCATGATTATGATATGCTAGGATATACCTTATGATTATATCATGATATGCTATAATGTTTATGATTATGTTAGGATGAACTTTATGATTATGTTATGATATGCCATGATCATGATTATGATATGCTAGGATGTACTTTATGATTATATCATGATATGCTATAATGTTTATGATTATGTTATGTTATGCTAGGATGAACTTTATGATCGTGTTATGATATGCTATGATTATGATTATGTTATGCTAGGATGCATGTTATGATATGCCATGATACCTTGCGATTATGTTATGATATGATGCTTCTATACATGATATGATGAGTTGTCTTTATGCTTTATGCCTTGGAGATTTAGTTATACTATACGGTTTTTCTGTGTAGGAAAGGATCTTACTGAGCCTTGTGTGCTCACAACTTACTTTCCTTGTACCACAGATAAGGGCAAAGAATGGATGTACTAAGGGAGTAGCAGGAGGGGGGCAAGAAGGATGTGTGTAGTAGTGACTCGGCTAAAGAGAATGACCTGCTTCTAGTTAATAAGAATTATATTTATGTCGCTCTTTTATGACTCCATGACATTTCATCATGCTCTTTGGTATTGTGGTTTAAATTTATGTTAAGCATGTTATGTGACTCATATGATAGGTAGTTAGTGATGATGATTTGAAAAGTAAAGAAAAAGTTTTAAAGAAAAAAATTATACTATAGATAAGACTTCCGCTGTTTTAAGAAGAAAAGATAAGTAACCCCCGTCAGCTTAAGCAGGAAGGGGCGGGGCGTTACAGTTTGGTATCAGAGACAGGTTTAGCCTTTTCACTACACACATGTCAAGCCTCCATCCTGCCGCTCCAAGTAAGAATCTATATGCTTAAATTAATTCTTCTATGATGCTTTAATATTATGCATGTTTACTTATTTTTTTATGATGATAAGTCACAGTTCAAGTTTATGTATGCATGATGGTAGGATAAGAATAATAACGATCTTATGTTAGCCTGGATAGAAATAACAATAATTTATTGTAATTTAAGCATGGCTAGGAGACGTACTACCCGAGCAGACGAGGTAGAAACTCCACCAGATCTGACTTAGGTAGTTACCGACCTCCAGCGTCAGATCACGGAACAACAACAGCTGATCACGACTTTGATGGGTCAGCAAGGAAATTCTGCCACCCCGCCAGTAAATCAGAATGCAGCGCTCGTCATCCCAGTAGTTGCACCAGTACCACCGATGGCCCCTGTCCCAGTGGTCCGACAGGAGACCTACTTGATATAGTGGCTATGGTTGAAGCCGGAGAACTTCTCATGTACTTGCGAGCCATGGGACGCCCAGACCTGGTTCAAGATAATGGAAAGCATAGTGGAATTACTAGACTGGCCCATATCGGAAAAGATCAAATGCGTATCATTCTGCTTTTCAGGAGACGCAAGAATGTGGTGGGAAAGAGTGAAGACAAAGAGACAGATTAATCTGATGAACTGGACGGACTTCGAGACAGAGTTCTTCGAAGAGTTCTTCCATATGCAAGTGACGAACCAGCATTACGACGAGTTCACCGAGTTTCAACAAGGTGACCTATCAGTGAACGAAGCAGTAAAGCGCTTCAACCGTTTGGCACGCCTATGTCCAGAGTTGGTTCGCACAAAAAGAGAAAGGGTCAGACTGATGTTGAAGATGCTTCGACCCGAGATAGCACTGAACGTGGCCGGCGGAATTAATAGACCGCAGACTACAGAAGAATTGGTCAGCAGTGCCCTGATTACGGAACATTATCAGAAAGCAATGAACGAGAATAAGAATCAGTCCCGAACAGAAGGACAGAGACCTTCAGGTACCAAAACAAGCTGGAAAGGGACCCCTACGGGAAAAAGGAAACAATGGGACAATGCAAAAAGTGGCCCAGTGAATAAGCAACCGAAATACCCTCAGTGCACTATTTGTGGGAAACTGCATTCCGGAGTATGCCACAAGGGTACAAGAAAGTGCTATAATTGCGGAGGGGAAGGACATCTGGCCAGAGACTGCACTAACCAGTTTCAGGCACCACCCCAGCAGAATAACCAGAACAAGAGTGCCCCCTCACAACTACATTAGATGCAAGCTGCTATTGAAGGAACACCGATTAGCCAAGGGAGATTAGAAGTCCCGCCAACTACGACGAACGCCAGGGTTTTCTCGCTTACCAAAGAAGATGTGGCCAGTGCCTCTACTGTCGTTACAGGTCAGCTGCCTATTTTCAGTCAGTAAGCTTTAGTATTATTTGATACTGGGGAGACACACTCGTTCGTCTCAGCACCATTTACAAAGAAATTAGACATGCCACCTCAAACACTAAATGGCACGTTCTTGATAACCCTACCATCCGGGGAAGTTATGCCATCAGATCATATGATGCGGGCCGTACCTATCTGAATCACAGACAGGGAACTCTACTGCAATCTGATAGTAGTCGACATGCGGGATTATGACATTATACTGGGCATGGACTTCTTGAGCAAGTACGGCACCTCAATCGAGTGCCGTAAGAGAAAGGTAGTCTTCCGACCTGAAGCTGAACCGATGTTTGAATTTATTGGGGAATCTGGGAAAGAAACTGAAAGATTCTTATTAGCTGTAAAGGCCCAGAGGATGTTAGACAAAGGATGTACTGGATTTTTAGCGCACGTGGTTGATACAAGTCAAATCGGGGGCCAGAAGCTAGAAGAGGTCAGGGTGGTATGCAACTATCCAGAAGTATTTCCTGATGAACTACCGGGATTAGCCCCTGATATAGAAATAGAATTTACGATTGAATTAGTTCCTGGTACTAAACCAATCTCTAAAGCACCTTACCGGATGGCGCCGACTGAGTTGAAGGAACTTCAAGAATAGCTACGGGAGTTACTCGACAAGGGACTTATTCGCCCTAGTCACTCTCCATGGGGAGCTCCGGTACTGTTTGTGAAAAAGAAGGATGGGTCTATGCGAATGTGTATAGACTATCGGGCGCTGAACAACGCGACAATCAAGAACAGATACCCTCTTCCACGGATCGACGATCTGTTTGACCAATTGAAGGGAGCAACTGTCTTCTCGAAAATTGACCTAAGGTCCGGCTATCATCAAGTGAAAGTGAAACAAGATGATATACCAAAGACAGCCTTTCGAACAAGATACGGACACTATGAGTTCGTAGTTATGCCCTTCGGAGTGACAAATGCCCCTGCTGTGTTCATGGATTTGATGAATTAGGTATTTACGACATATCTCGATAAATGTGTGATCGTCTTCATTGACGATATTCTCATCTACTCAAGAACCCAGGAAGAACATGCCGAACATCTGAATATTATACTGCAGATCCTCCGAGAAAAACAACTATATGTAAAGTTCTCCAAATGCGAGTTCTGGCTAGACCGAGTAATATTCTTGGGTCATGTCATCTCCAAGGATGGAGTCATGGTAGATCCAAGCAAGATTGAAGCCGTAAGTAACTGGAACAGGCCAAAGAATGCCAGCGAAATCAGAAGTTTTCTGGGATTAGCGGGCTACTACAGGAAGTTCGTAGAAGATTTCTCCAAAGTTGCGGCCCCTATGACGAATCTCACCAAGAAAATCAAAAAGTATGAATGGACGGATGACTGCGAGAAGAGTTTTATGGAATTGAAACGGAGACTGACCAGTGCTCCGATCCTTACTCTTCCGGAAAGTAACAAAGGCTTTGATATGTATAGCGATGCTTCCTTACTAGGACTTGGAGCTGTACTGATGCAAGACGGCAAAGTCATCGCCTATGCCTCTAGACAACTCAAAGAGCATGAAAGAAATTACCCCATTCATGACTTAGAACTAGCAGCGGTGGTCTTCGCTCTAAAAACATGGAGGCATTACTTGTATGGAGCCCAGTGCAGGATTTATACAGACCACCAGAGTCTGAAATATTTCTTCACGCAGAAAGACCTAAATATGAGACAACGTAGATGGCTCGAGCTAGTCAAGGATTACGATTGCGAAATCTTTTATCATCCCGGGAAAGCGAACAAGGTGGTCGATGCACTCAGCCGGAAGTCCGGTACCACCTAACATCGTTATTCTAAGTTCGAGGATGAACTTTCTATGAGGTATGGGGTACTGTAAAACCCACGAAATTATAAGATAAGTATATGGGTATTATTTTCTTTAGAGCATAGAAATAAAAAGGATAAGAGAAAAGGGAAAATAGAAACCAAAAAAATAGAATAAGAAGAGGTGAGGTCAAGGATTGAACCTTGAACCTCCCACAAATAATGGAGATAAATTGATGTATGATAACCACTAGAATAATGAATAATATATGGATAAAAAGGAATGAAAATTTAGTTAGAGGTGAGAAGAAAATAAAAGAGAACTAAGCAAAAGAGCAAGAGAAAACCAAGTTGCTTACCTCCTCTTCCTCTTGGTTAAGAGAAGAAGCAAGCAAAAGATAAATTGCATACTTCCCTCCCTCTCTCTATTTTCGTGGGAATTAAAGGAATGAGGGAAAAGAGGAGTTGACGGAATGAATGAAGACATGCTTCATTTACAAAGGAATAAATTGGATTGGGAGAAGAAAGAAACAAGAGATTAAATCTTTTTCTTCCTCCTTCCTTCTCCTTCTTCATTCTCCACCGAAACCAAGAGCCCCTTCCCTCTCCTTATTCCAAAAGCTAAGCTAAGTTCCTCTCTAAGAAAACAAAAGTTAGAGAAGAAGCCTTCAAGGTCTATCCCTTCCAAGCAAGAGAAGCAAAAGGAGGTACAAGAAGAAGAAGCTTTCTCCTTCCTTGGAACTTAGGATACCTTCTTCCTTAAGAAAAACCACAAGCGAAAGGAGGTAAGTTTCCCTCACCTGTGGTACAATAGCTTGTGTATTTTTTTTATGAGATTTGGTTGCCTAAAAACCTAGGATACCTTTATGAAATTTTCGGCCAAGACAAGACTAAAAAGAAGGACCTAGGAAATGTAAAGACCTAAATTTTGACATGCTCAACATGTTTCTTGCAACATGTATCTTATGGTAGGGATTTATCTAATGTTCATATGCTAGAATGTTTGGTTAGAACTTAGAGTCATACCCCTAGACTCTCGGCCAAACATGAACAAAGGAAATAGGTAAGTTAAGACTCAAACCAAGCATGTTGCTTATTTTTGTTTATGATATGTGCCTCATGATGAGGAAGTTGTTAACATGATATGCTCATGCCTAAATGATGATAAAACTTCATTCCATGCTCATATGTATTCGGCCATGATAGGTCTAGGGGCCTAGAAAAAAATGTTAAACCTAAACTAATTATGCCATGATCCTCCTTAAGACAAGTTATGAAATTAATATGACATGCTCATGTTGTTCCTTGAAATAATTGCTATGAAATTTGTTTAGGGTTCTCATGCTTTTATGACACTTGAACCCTAGATTCAAGCCTTACAAGTCTCGACCACAACATGTTTAAGGGCCTAGGAAACTTAGCACCTAACCTAATTATGCTCATGTTGTTCCTTGAAATAATTGCTATGAAATTTGTTTAGGGTTCTCATGCTTTTATGACACTTGAACCCTAGCTTTAAGTCTTACAAGTCTCGGCCACAACATGTTAAAGGGCCTAGGAAACTTAGCACCTAACCTAATTATGCTCATGTTGTTCCTTGAAATAATTGCTATGAAATTTGTTTAGGGTTCTCATGCTTTTATGATACTTGAACCCTAGATTCAAGCCTTACAAGTCTCGGCCACAACATGTTTAAGGGCCTAGGAAATTTAGAACCTAACCTAATTATGCTCATGATGTTCCTTGTAATAATTGCTATGAAATTGGTTTAGGGTTTCCATGCTTTTAGGACACTTGAAACCTAGTTCCAAGCCTTAAGGGTTTCGGCCACAACAAGTTTAAGGGCCTAGGAAACTTAGCACCTAACCTAATTATGCTCATGTTGTTCCTTGAAATAATTGCTATGAAATTTGTTTAGGGTTCTCATGCTTTTATGACACTTGAACCCTAGCTTTAAGTCTTACAAGTCTCGGCCACAACATGTTTAAGGGCCTAGGAAACTTAGCACCTAACCTAATTATGCTCATGTTGTTCCTTGAAATAATTGCTATGAAATTTGTTTAGGGTTCTCATGCTTTTATGACACTTGAACCCTAGATTCAAGCCTTACAAGTCTCGGTCACAACATGTTTAAGGGCCTAGGAAATTTAGAACCTAACCTAATTATGCTCATGATGTTCCTTGTAATAATTGCTATGAAATTGGTTTAGGGTTTCCATACTTTTAGGACACTTGAAACCTAGTTCCAAGCCTTAAGGGTTTCGGCCACAACAAGTTTAAGGGCCTAGGAAACTTGGAACCTAACCTAATTATGCTCATGATGTTCCTTGTAATAATTGCTATGAAATTGATTTAGGGTTTCCATGCTTTTAGGACACTTGAAACCTAGTTCCAAGCCTTAAGGGTTTCGGCCACAACAAGTTTAAGGGCCTAGGAAACTTGGAACCTAACCTAATTATGCTCATGATGTTCCTTGTAATATTTGCTACGAAATTGGTTTAGGGTTCACATGTTTGAATGATGATTTCAACCCAATGTAATGCTTGATAAGATTCAGCCATGATAAGTTTATAAGCTTAAGAAACCTAGAACCCTACCTAAACATGCTCATGATGTTTCCTTATGGTATATGATATGATATTGGTTTAGGGTTCACATGCTTGTATGCAGTTTTTTTTTACCTAAATCCCAACTATATGTTTCAGCCACTATATGACATTAGGGTTAGAAATCTAAATATGATTCTCATGTATCTCACATGCAATGTTTTATGATGTGGTAAGAGCTTGCTATGCTTCTATGTTTAATTATGTACACTTATGATCTATGTATGATGGTAACCCTTATGCTATACTGTGTGTTATGATGATGAGCTGTGTGCCCAGATTATGCATGCTATTTATGATGAGCTGTGTGACCAAATTATGCATGCTATTTATGATGAGCTGTGTGCCCAAACTATGCATGTATTTATGATGTGCTGTGTGCCCAAATTTTACATACCATTATGATGAGCTGTGTGTTGGAGTGTATACTGAAAGCCTAAGCTTTGTAAACATTCATTATGAATAAAGAATCACATTTGGTCTAATTGTCTACATTTGTTTGTAGTTGTTCATTTAATTTATATTGTAGATAACATAGTATGTGGTGTCACATACAGAAGATGATGTTATCAGTACCTTATAAATTATAAACAGTAGCTCACGACTAAAATGGAAAGGAACAAACCATTAGAAGATTGTAGTGTAATTAGGTATTAGTTTATCTTGACTATACAATTACACTAGTACACTCAGAGTGTATTGAGTAGGACCATTAGAGGTCGTTTCTTTTATACTGACTTTATAAAGGAACAAAGACCTCAGTTATTATGGAAGTGTGTGCTCTTAATCCTAATATAATAACAAGCACATATGTTTGATATTTATTTCTTTAATTTATCAATGGGTGAGATTTAGTTCGATGAATCAATAAACTCGATAAGTTGGGAAATGGTATCACTTATAGTGTGTGTTGTTGATTATAGAAGGAAACTGTGTCCTAGAGATACTAGGTTGATAATGTCCTCAAGAGGAGCTCATAAAGATTGTCATGTTAAACCCTGCAGGTGGACTTAGTCCGACATGATAATAAGGTTGAGTGGTACTACTCTTGGACTTAGATATTAATTAAATGAGTTGTCAGTAACTCACTTAATTAGTGGACATTCGATATCTTAAACACAGGGAGACTAACACACTCATAATAAGAAGGAGCCCAAAAATGTAATTTGGGATTGGTGCGGTAGTTCAATGATAGTTCTCTAGTGGAATGAATTATCATTGATAAAATTAAGTTGTGTGTTCGGGGCGAACACGGGATGCTTAATTTTATCAGGAGACCAAAACCAATTCCTCCTCTCGGTCCCTATCGTAGCCTCTTATTTATAGAGTTCTATACTCATCTATACCCACCTTCTATACCCACCCAATAGGAGCCGGCCAAGCTAGCTTGGGATCAAGCTAGGGCCGGCCTAGGGTGGTCGGCCCTAGCTTGAACCCAAGCTAGTAGGGCCGGCCAAAATAAATTAAAAAAGAAATTTAATTTTAATTTTTATTATGTGGTAGATATAATTTAAAGAGAATTAAAATTAAAATATCTCTCTTGTAAAAGATTTACAAAAGATTAAAGAAAGAGATTAGATCTCTTTCCTTATTTGTAGATTGGAGAGATTTTATTTTCTCTTTAAAATTATTCACATGTTAATAAAATTAAAATTATAGATATTTCCTTTTATTAACCATGAAGAGATTTTAAAGAGAAATTTTATTTTTAAAATTTCCGGAAACAAATAAGGAAAGTTTTAATTGTTGATTGAAACTTGTCCAATTTGCTTCCTCTTGATGTGGCCGGCCATTAGAGTTTATTTGGGAAATTTTATTTTATTTTTCTCAAATAAATCATGTCAAGGAAATTAAGGAAATTTTATTGTAAATAAATTTCCTAATTTTCCTAGGCCAAGGAATATAAAAGAAGGGGTAGGGGTGCCTTCATGAGATATAACCTCTATTGTTTTCTCTCCCTTTTTCCTTGGTGTTGTGGCCGGCCATTACCCTCTCCCTCTCTTCCTCTTGTGGTGGCCGAATACTTCATCTTTCTTGGAGTTCTTGTGGTGGCCGGATACTACTTGGAGAAGAAGAAGAAGAAGGAGAGAAAGCAAGCATCTCTTGGAGCTTGGTTAGTATTTTGATTTTCTTCTTTGGTAAAGTTCTTCCTTTGTGGCCGAACCTTGCTTGGAGGAGAAGAAGGTGGTTGATGGTTTCTCGTCTCGGAAGATCGTTGCCCACACAACGTCTGAGGTTAGAAGAGGAATACGGTAGAAGATCAAGAGGTTTTTTCTACAAGGTATAACTAGTAATTTCTATTTCCGCATCATGCTAGTTATTTATGGAAATAATACCAAATACAAGAGGCTTACGTTCTAGAATTTCGAATATGTTTTTTCGAAGTTGTGTTCTTTTGTTTCTTTCTTTTCCTTGTGATTTGATTGCTCTCTTTGGTTAACCTAAAGTTATTTTAGGAAATTAAATATTAGCTTTCTATTAAAGGTTTTGTCTAGTCGGTGGTGGTTGCTCCCATATCCAAGAAGGCCATGTGCCTCGCCATGTCAGTACTGGGAACCTTTTATGGAAATTAATATTTAATGGAATTAATAACTTAAGGAGACTTGGGTCGAACGTGTTAAGTTCCGCAGGAGATCCAAGTCAAAACCTAAAAGAACAAATAGATTAAGTTTTGGATCAAACGTGTTAAGTTCCGCAGGCGATCCAAAATTTAATTTAAAAGAACACATGGTAGCTAGGAAAAGGTTCAGACCTTTGTACAAAATTTTTGTACAGTGGAACCTATAGGTTTTCCGAGTAGCAACTAACAATTGGTATCAGAGCTAGGGTTTTGCCTCTGTGTATTTGGTATTTAGTTTAATTATGCACATGTCATACATAATTTAGGCAGGTTAATAGTAGGATGTGCTAACTCTATGGATGCAGGATCCAACTATTATGGCTTTTAGTTAATTATGTGTGTGATTGGACCCTTGGATATGTCAAGGGCAATTTATATGTGTGTGCATGATTGTATTAAAATACAGCAGGAGCTGTATTTAGTTTTATTAGGATTTTATTTTTGATCTAGATACATGTACATTCCTTTTATGGAATATAGGATCAAAAATGTAAAATTCTCTTTATGTCGCGGATCGAATCTTGCAAAGCGTGGAACCTTCTAAGGACCAGAGGCGCAGCGGAACTCGGAGTAAGATGGATGCGACAGTTAGACCCGGTGGCGGTGGCCAAATATAGCAGCAGCTTCGGATGACAACACACGGAGGACAATTAAAGATAAAAGTCATAATAGTTGAAAATTAGATTTTCTATTTATTGCTTTTATATTGTGCTGTGTGTGCATGTTAGTTTACAAGTTTAGTAGGCTAGCATAGTTAAAATTCCTCATTTGTAAATAACTAAGTGGGAGAGGGATTTTTAAGTAAATCCCATGGTCTCCATTACTGGTTTGTAAGTGATGCAAACAAGCTTGCGCGTTGGCTCTGAGTGCCTTCCTCCATAACGGATGAGCTTGTTTGCGGATCACTAGAACATACTTCCATTTCTGGATGACTATAGGAAGTTAATCAAGAGCGTGTGATCTTCCCCAACGGAAGGGGCATAATCTTATTAATGGACTTAGTGTCAAGTAATGGTGAACACTTAGACACATCTAATAGTATCCTCCCCAACGGAGTCACTGTTATTATTTGTGAGACCAAATAATACCAACTATTAATTTTATTTGTCAAAAAGTTAGGTTGACAAGATAATAAAATTAATGGGTTAAAACCCTCCTTTTACAAATGTTGAAATTGTATACGTCCACACTAACGTGGCATACAAAATTCACGGTGTTATGAGGTGTTGGTTAATTTAAAATAGTATTGTTTGAGGAATCAATATTATTCTAAATTTAGAGTTCTGACCAAAAGTTATTTGTGATTCTTAGGATGACTTTCAACCCACTGTCCATCATACTTCAACAAAATAGACTTACTGGACCAAATTACATAGATTGGAAAAGAAACCTGGATATTGTTCTGACTGCTGAACCTTGTCTTGATGCACCCACTGGTGAATCTACCCAAGAGGAGATTGAATATCATAAGAGATGGGTAAAGGCAGATGAGATGGCGCGGTGTTACATTTTGGCTTCAATGTCAAATGTATTGCAACATCAGCATAAAGATTTACCAACAGCTTATGATATTATGAACAATCTCAAGGAACTCTTTGGTCATCAGGATAGGGCTTCTAGACAAGAAGCTATGAGAAAGATAATGACAGCCACCATGCAAGAGGGTACTCTTGTAAGGGATCATATCCTAAAGATGATGGCTTATCTGAACGAGATACAGATCCTTGGAGGAGAAATTGATGGGGAAACCCAGATCGATATGATCCTCCAAACGCTACCTAGAAGTTTTGAGCAGTTCCGCCTGAACTATAATATGAATAAGAGGATTTATTCATTAGGGAAACTACTGACCATGCAGCAGAAGGATTATTTCGTCAAAATTCTCAAATTCACTATCTTGAAAATGGTTCTACTTCTAAACCGAGAGGAAAGAAAAGAAGAAACAAGTTGGTTCAAGAAAGAAAGTGAATAAATCTCGAGTACGTGATTTAAAGCGAGTGAAGCCGAAGGGCAAGTGCTTCATCCGCAAGCATGGAAGGTGGACTGTCCTCGTAAGAACCAAAACAAAGGTATATCTCATGCTCTAGTTGTTGAAACATGTTTAGCGGTGTTATCTACCAAGACCTGGTGTGATACGGAGCCATCGATCATGTCTGCAATTCCTTGCGGGGTTCCAGAAACCCGACGACTATCGAAAGGGAGATTACCGTCTACATGGGCAATGCTACTAAGGTGGCAGTTGCAATGGGAGACGTCTACTTATCTTTTAGTAGAAATAAAAATTTGGTTTTAAAAATTGTCTTTATGTACCCAGTTTAGAAAGAATTTAATTTCAGTTTCTAAACTATTTTTAGATGGATATTCAGTTTCTTTCAGTAATGATGTAGTTATTAAAAGAAATAAAGTGATTATCTGTTCTGGTGCATTAGTTGGCAATTTGTATATTTTAAATCCAATTTCTTCCACAAAGCAAAACATGGAAATTTATAACTCATCTTCTAATTCTAATAAGAGAAAAGAACCTTCAGAAATGAACCAAGCATATCTTTGGCATCTAAGACTTGGTCATATTAATTTAAGTAGGATTCAGAGGCTTATAGCCGATGGACTTTTGAGTTCATTAGAGTTGGAAAATTTTCCAACTTGTGAATCTTGCTTAGAAGGTAAAATGACCAAGAGGTCGTTCAAGGCCAAGGGGTATAGAGCCAAAGAAGTGTTAGAGTTGGTTCACTCTGATTTGTGTGGTCCTATGTCTGTCCAGGCAAGAGGAGGTTTTGAATATTTTGTCTCTTTCATAGACGATTATTCAAGATATGGATACATTTACTTAATGCGCCGCAAGTCCGAATGCTTTGACAAGTTTAAAGAATACAAGGCTGATGTGGAGAAACGATTAGGTAAAAGTATCAAGACACTACGATCTGATCGTGGTGGCGAATACCTCTTAGGAGAGTTTAGGAATTACTTATCAGAGGTCGGGATTCAATCCCAATTGTCTGCACCGGGAACACCCCAACAGAATGGTGTAGCAGAACGAAGGAATAGGACTCTTATGGAGATGGTTAGATCGATGATGAGTTACTCGGAATTACCAAATTCGCTTTGGGGATATGCTCTGGAAACAGCAGATATTCTGAACTTAGTACCTTCTAAATCAGTTTCTTCTACTCCCATAGAATTGTGGAATGGGCGAAAGCCCAGTCTATGACATATTCGGATTTGGGGTAGTCCAGCACATGTGCTGAAACCAGATGCTGATAAGTTAGAATCACGTACAGAAGTTCGCGTGTTTGTAGGATATCCTAAAGGAACGAAGGTGGTTTATTTTATAGTCCTAAAGTTTTTCAAGGTCATTGTTAGCACCAATGCCCAGTTTTTAGAAGAAGACTATATAATGGATCACAAGCCCAGTAGTAAAGTTGTTTTAGAAGAACTTAGAGAGGACATGTCTACTTCAGTACCAACAGTACAAGATGAAGTACCACAAGAGACTGCAACACGTGTCACACATGATGCACAACCACAAACAGTACCTCGTCGTAGTGGGAGGGTTGTGAGGCAGCCTGAAAGATTCATGTTTTTGGGAGAGTCTTCGGACTTGATCCCGGGTAAACATGAACCTGATCCCCGGTCATATGACGAAGCACTCCAAGATATAGATGCAGCATCTTGGCAAAAGGCAATGAATTCTGAAATAGAGTCCATGTATTCTAATAAGGTCTGGGAGCTTGTAGAACCACCTGATGGTGTAAAAGCCGTTGGATGCAAGTGGATCTACAAAAGGAAAAGAGGGACAGACGGGAAGGTAGAAACCTTCAAAGCTAGGCTTGTTGCGAAAGGGTACACTCAGAAAGAGGGAATCGATTATGAGGAAACCTTTTCACCGGTAGCCATGCTTAAGTCTATCCGGATACTCTTATCCATTGCTGCTCATATGGATTATGAGATTTGGCAAATGGATGTCAAGACAGCTTTCCTTAATGGAAGTCTTGAAGAGAACATCCATATGAAGCAACCAGAAGGGTTCATTGAAAAAGGCAAAGAGCATCTAGTGTGCAAGCTTAATCGGTCCATTTATGGACTGAAGCAAGCTTCAAGGTCTTGGAACATCCGGTTTAATGAAGTAATCCAGTCATATGGATTTATTCAAAGTCCGGATGAGTCTTGTGTGTATAAGAAGTGTAACGGAAACGTGGTGGTATTTCTTGTACTATACGTAGATGATATTTTGTTAATTGGCAACAATGTCAAGGTATTATCAGACGTAAGGGTATGGTTGTCCAAACAATTTGATATGAAGGACTTAGGAGATTGTGCACACATTCTTGGGATCAAAGTTATAAGGGATCGTAAGAAAAGAATGTTGTGTCTGTCCCAAGCTTCATATATAGATACAATCCTTGCTCGTTTTAGCATGCAGGATTCCAAGAAAGGTTTCTTACCTTTTAGACATGGAGTAGCTCTATCTAAAGAGATGTCTCCAAAGACATCGAAAGAGATAGAGGACATGAAAGCAGTTCCTTATGCTTCAGCTGTAGGAAGCCTAATGTATGCAATGCTATGTACGAGACCTGATATCTGTTTTGCTGTGGGCATGGTCAGTAGATATCAGAGTAACCCTGGACAAGGACATTGGACTGCGGTAAAGCATATATTAAAGTACCTGAGAAGGACTAGAGATTATATGCTAGTTTACCAAGCACCCTGTGGGTTACACGGATTCAGATTTCCAATCAGATAGGGATAACAGTAAGTCTACATCAGGCTATGTGTTTACTTTAGGAGGTGGAGCCATTTCATGGAGGAGTGTTAAGCAGAAATGCGTTTCGGACTCAACCATGGAAGCTGAGTATGTAGCAGCCTCTGAGGCAGCTAAAGAAGCAGTATGGCTCAGGAACTTTCTAATGGACTTAGATGTGATTCCTGGTTTGCCCAAAATCATCACAATTTATTGTGATAATAGTGGTGCAGTTGCAAACTCGAAGGAACCACGAGCTCATAAGGCAAGTAAACATATAGAGCGCAAGTACCACCTGATACGAGATATCGTGAAGCGAGGAGAAGTTGTCATCGCCAAGATTGCATCAGCGGATAACCTGGCAGATCCTTTCACTAAGGCCCTTCCGCCGAAAGCTTTCGATCGGCATGTGGAGGGAATGGGAATCAGATGTATGGTAGAAGATATGGCAGCTTAGTCATTAGTATAAGTGGGAGATTGTTGGAGTGTATACTGAAAGCCTAAGCTTTGTAAACATTCATTATGAATAAAGAATCACATTTGGTCTAATTGTCTACATTTGTTTGTAGTTGTTCATTTAATTTATATTGTAGATAACATAGTATGTGGTGTCACATACAGAAGATGATGTTATCAGTACCTTATAAATTATAAACAGTAGCTCACGACTAAAATGGAAAGGAACAAACCATTAGAAGATCGTAGTGTAATTAGATATTAGTTTATCTTGACTATACAATTACACTAGTACACTCAGAGTGTATTGAGTAGGACCATTAGAGGTCGTTTCTTTTATACTGACTTTATAAAGGAACAAAGACCTCAGTTATTATGGAAGTGTGTGCTCTTAATCCTAATATAATAACAAGCACATATGTTTGATATTTATTTCTTTAATTTATCAATGGGTGAGATTTAGTTCGATGAATCAATAAACTCGATAAGTTGGGAAATGGTATCACTTATAGTGTGTGTTGTTGATTATAGAAGGAAACGTGTCCTAGAGATACTAGGTTGATAATGTCCTCAAGAGGAGCTCATAAAGATTGTCATGTTAAACCCTGCGGTGGACTTAGTCCGACATGATAATAAGGTTGAGTGGTACTACTCTTGGACTTAGATATTAATTAAATGAGTTGTCGGTAACTCACTTAATTAGTGGACATTCGATATCTTAAACACGGAGACTAACACACTCATAATAAGAAGGAGCCCAAAATGTAATTTGGGATTGATGCGGTAGTTCAATGATAGTTCTCTAGTGGAATGAATTATCATTGATAAAATTAAGTTGTGTGTTCGAACACGGGATGCTTAATTTTATCAGGAGACCAAAATCAATTCCTCCTCTCGGTCCCTATCGTAGCCTCTTATTTATAGAGTTCTATACCCATCTATACCCACCTTCTATACCCACCCAATAGGGGCCGGCCAAGCTAGCTTGGGATCAAGCTAGGGACGGCCTAGGTATGAAATTGGGTGGCCGGCCCTAGCTTGAACCCAAGCTAGTAGGGCCGGCCAAAATAAATTAAAAAGAAATTTAATTTTAATTTTTATTATGTGGTAGATATAATTTAAAGAGAATTAAAATTAAAATATCTCTCTTGTAAAAGATTTACAAAAGATTAAAGAAAGAGATTAGATCTCTTTCCTTATTTGTAGATTGGAGAGATTTTATTTTCTCTTTAAAATTATTCACATGTTAATAAAATTAAAATTATAGATATTTCCTTTTATTAACCATGAAGAGATTTTTAAAGAGAAATTTTATTTTTTAAAATTTCCGGAAACAAATAAGGAAAGTTTTAATTGTTGATTGAAACTTGTCCAATTTGCTTCCTCTTGATGTGGCCGGCCATTAGAGTTTATTTGGGAAATTTTATTTTATTTTTCTCAAATAAATCATGTCAAGGAAATTAAGGAAATTTTATTGTAAATAAATTTCCTAATTTACCTAGGCCAAGGAATATAAAAGAAGGGGTAGGGGTGCCTTCATGAGATATAACCTCTATTGTTTTCTCTCCCTTTTTCCTTGGTGTTGTGGCCGGCCATTACCCTCTCCCTCTCTTCCTCTTGTGGTGGCCGAATACTTCATCTTTCTTGGAGTTCTTGTGGTGGCCGGATACTACTTGGAGAAGAAGAAAAAGAAGGAGAGAAAGCTAGCATCTCTTGGAGCTTGGTTAGTATTTTGATTTTCTTCTTTGGTAAAGTTCTTCCTTTGTGGCCGAACCTTGCTTGGAGGAGAAGAAGGTGGTTGGTGGTTTCTCGTCTCGGAAGATCGTTGCCCACACAACGTCTGAGGTTAGAAGAGGAATACGGTAGAAGATCAAGAGGTTTTTTCTACAAGGTATAACTAGTAATTTCTATTTCCGCATCATGCTAGTTATTTATGGAAATAATACCAAATACAAGAGGCTTACGTTCTAGAATTTCGAATATGTTTTTTCGAAGTTGTGTTCTTTTGTTTCTTTCTTTTCCTTGTGATTTGATTGCTCTCTTTGGTTAACCTAAAGTTATTTTAGGAAATTAAATATTAGCTTTCTATTAAAGGTTTTGTCTAGTCGGTGGTGGTTGCTCCCATATCCAAGAAGGCCATGTGCCTCGCCACGTCAGTACTGGGAACCTTTTATGGAAATTAATATTTAATGGAATTAATAACTTAAGGAGACTTGGGTCGAACGTGTTAAGTTCCGCAGGAGATCCAAGTCAAAACCTAAAAGAACAAATAGATTAAGTTTTGGATCAAACGTGTTAAGTTCCGCAGGCGATCCAAAATTTAATTTAAAAGAACACATGGTAGCTAGGAAAAGGTTCAGACCTTTGTACAAAATTTTTGTACAGTGGAACCTATAGGTTTTCCGAGTAGCAACTAACACTGTGTGCCCAAATTCTGTATGGTATGATATGATAAGAGATATGATGTGCATGAAATATTAAGAACCATGATATGTATGACATGCTACTTTACTTTATATGGCTTGTACCAAGGGTGGGCTCCATAAGCGCCCCGGGGTCGATGGACTAAGAAACGGGCCTCGTTAGGGATGGACTCCTATGTGCCCCTAGGTCGATGGACTCAGAAATGGGCCTAGTATGTATGCCTTGTAGGGTTCAAGACTTGCTACCTTAGAACTACACAGGACGCGCGCATTTATGTATGTGGTACAAGCCGGGGCCCTAATCATGTTATGATTATGTTTAAGTATGTATGTAATAAGTTTTCAAAGGACATGTTGCATATATTATTGCATGAATCATGTTTTTGAAAGTCATCTCGCATAACACTTTATGATTATGTTACGATATACCATGATGCTTATGATTATGACATGTTATGTTAGGATGAACTTTATGATTATGTTATGATATGCCATGATCATGATTATGATATGCTAGGATGTTCCTTATGATTATATCATGATATGCTATAATGTTTATGATTATGTTATGTTATGTTAGGATGAACTTTATGATTATGTTATGATATGCCATGATCATGATTATGATATGCTAGGATGTACTTTATGATTATATCATGATATGCTATAATGTTTATGATTATGTTATGTTATACTAGGATGAACTTTATGATCATGTTACGATATGCTATGATTATGATTATGTTATGCTAGGATGCATGTTATGATATGCCATGATACCTTGCGATTATGTTATGATATGATGCTTCTATACATAATATGATGAGTTGTCTTTATGCTTTATGCCTTGGAGATTTAGTTATGCTATACGGTTTTTGTGAGTAGGAAAGGATCTTACTGAGCCTTGTGTGCTCACAACTCACTTTCCTTGTACCACAGATAAGGGCAAAGAATGGATGTACTAAGGGAGCAGCAGGAGGGGGGCAAGAAGGATGTGTGTAGTAGTGACTCGGCTAAAGAGAAAGACCTGCTTCTAGTTAATAAGAATTATATTTATGTCGCTCTTTTATGACTCCATGACATTTCATCATGCTCTTTGGTATTGTGGTTTAAATTTATGTTAAGCATGTTATGTGACTCATATGATAGGTAGTTAGTGATGATGATTTGAAAAGTAAAGAAAAAGTTTTAAAGAAAAAAATTATACTATAGATAAGACTTCCGCTGTTTTAAGAAGAAAAGATAAGTAACCCCCGTCAGCTTAAGCAGGAAGGGGCGGGGCGTTACAATCTTCCTAACTTCCTCTAAAATCCATCACACATGACCGAAGCGGGTCCTCTAATGTCTGAATGGAGCGCTCCATCTGTCCATCCGTCAAGGGGTGGTAAGCTGTACTAAACCAAAGTTTGGTTCCTATAGCCTGCTAGAAACTTTGTCAAAATCGCAAAGTGAATCATGGGGCTCGATCTAAAATGATACTGATGTTGGTTGCTACTCGGAAAACCTAGAGGTTCCACTGTACAAAAATTTTGTACAAAGGTCTGAACCTTTTCCTAGCTACCATGTGTTCTTTTAAATTAAATTTTGGATCGCCTGCGGAACTTAACACGTTTGATCCAAAACTTAATCTATTTGTTCTTTTAGGTTTTGACTTGGATCTCCTGCGGAACTTAACACGTTCTACCCAAATCACCTTAAGTTATTAATTCCATTAAATATTAATTTCCATAATTGGTTCCCAGTACTGACGTGGCGAGGCACACGACCTTCTTGGATATGGGAGCAACCACCACCGACTAGACAAAACTTTTTATAGAAATCTAATATTTAATTTCCTAAAATAACTTTAGGCTAACCAAAAAGAACAATCAAATCACAAGAAAAAGAAAAAAAATAAAAGAACACAACATCGAAAAACATATTCGAAATTCTAGAACGTAAGTCTCTTGTATTTGGTATTATTTCCATAAATAACTAGCATGATGCGGAAAGAAAAAATTACTAGTTATACCTTGTAGAAAAACCTCTTGATCTTCTACCGTATTCCTCTTCTAACCTCGGACGTTGTGTGGGCAACGATCTTCCGAGATGAGAAACCACCAACCACCTTCTTCTCCTCCTAGCTAGGTTCGGCCACAAAGAAAGAAGCTTCACCAAGGACGAAGAATAAAACACCAACCAAGCTCCAAGGGATACAAGCTTTCTCTCCTTCTTCTTCTTCTTCTCCAAGTAGTATCCGGCCACCACAAGAACTCCAAGCAAGAGATAGGTTTCGGCCACCACAAAAGAGGAAGAAAGGAAGAGGATGGCCGGCCACAATAATTTTCTTCAAGGATGAAGAATTTCGGCCACCACCAATGCTCCAAGGGATGCTAGAGACGAGACTTGCTTTCTCTCATTCTTCTCCTTCCTTGATCCGGCCACAAACAAAAGCTCCACCAAGAAGATAGGTTTCGGCCAACAAGAGGAGAAGAGAGAAAGGGAAGGGCCGGCCACCACACCAAGGAAAAGAGGGAGAAAAATAATAGAGGTTCTCCCCATGAAGGCACCCTCACCTCTTCTTTTATATTCCTTGGCCTAGGAAATTAGGAAATTTAATTACAAAATTTCCTTAATTCTTTTGCCATGTAAAGAAAAATTATTTTAATTAAAACAATTTTCTTCTTTTAAAAACAATGGTCGGCCACTTTAAAAACAAAACAAGGAGAGTTTTAATTAATTAAAACTTCCTAATTTGTCTCCAGAAATTTTATAAAAAATTTCTCCAATAATTTTAATCCCTTTTATGATTGGTTTATAAAAAGAAATTTCTATAATTTTAATTTTTCAACATGTGAATAATTTATAAAGAAGAGAAATAAAATATCCTTTCTAATCTACAAATAAGGAAAGAGATTTAATCTCTTTCTTTAATCTTTTGTAGAGACTTATAAAAGAGATATTTTAATTTTTAATCTCTTCAATAAATTATATCTTTCACATAAGAAAATTTTAAAATTAAAATTCTTTTTAAATTAAATAGGGCCGGCCACCTAAGCTTGGGTTCAAGCTAGGGCCGACCACCCATGAACCAATGGTTTGGCCGGCCCTAGCTTGATCCACAAGCTAGCTTGGCCGACCCTTATAACATGGGTATGAAGGTGGGTATAGGTGGGTATAGTACTCTATAAATAAGAGGCTACGATAGGGACCGAGAGGAGGAATTGGTTTTGGTCTCTCGATAAAATTAAGCATCCCGTGTTCGCCCCGAACACACAACTTAATTATATCAATAATAATTCATTCCACTAGAGAACTATTATTGAACTACTGCACCAATCCCAAATTACATTTTTGGGCTCCTTCTTATTATGAGCGTGTTAGTCTCCCTGTGTTTAAGATATTGAATGTCCACTAATTAAGTGAGTTACTGACAACTCATTTAATTAATATCTAAGTCCAAGAGTAGTACCACTCAACCTTATTATCATGTCGGACTAAGTCCACCTGCAGGGTTTAACATGACAATCCTTATGAGCTCCTCTTGAGGACATTATCAACCTAGTATCTCTAGGAAAAAGTTTCCTTCTATAATCAACAACACACACTATAAGTGATATCATTTCCCAACTTATCGGGCTTATTGATTTATCGAACTAAATCTCACCCATTGATAAATTAAAGAAATAAATATCAAATATATGTGCTTGTTATTATATTAGGATTAAGAGCACACACTTCCATAATAACCGAGGTCTTTGTTTCTTTATAAAGCCAGTATAAAAGAAACGACCTCAAATGGTCCTACTCAATACACTCTAAGTGTACTAGTGTAATTATATAGTCAAGATTAACTAATACCTAATTACACTACGACCTTCCAATGGTTTGTTCCTTTCCATCATGGTCGTGAGCTACTGTTTATAATTTATAAGGTACTGATAACATGATCTTCTGTGTGTGACACCACACACCATGTCATCTACAATATAAATTAATTGAACAACTACATTTATCATAAATGTAGACATTTGACCAATGTGATTCTTATTTCTAGATAAATGTTTATACCAAAAGCTAGGCTTTTAGTATACACTCTAACAATCTCCCACTTATACTAAAAGACTAAGCTGCTATATCTGCTGCCATACATCTGATTCCTAATCCTTCTACATGCCCATCAAAAGCTCTTGCCTTAAGGACCTCAGTGGAAGGATCAATAGGTCATCACCTGATGCAATCTAGGCGGCAACAACTTTTCCTCGTTTATATGATTTCTCGTATTGGGTGGTACTTGCGCTCTATTGTGTTTACTTGCCTTATAGACTTATGGTTTCTTCGAGTTTGCTACTACACCAACATTATTACAATAAATTGTAATAATCTTTGGACAAACCAGAAATCATAACTAAGTCTATCTTGAGGTTATTGAGTCATACAGCTTTTAATGGCTACCTCAGAGGCTTGCCATATACTAAGCTTCTATGGTGGAGTCCAGAAAAACACCTATGCTTATCACTCTTTCATAGTTATGACTTTACCTCATAAAGTAAACACAAAACCCCGAGGTTGACTTATTATTGTCCCTATCCGATTGGAAGTCAAAATCCATGCAACCCACAGGGACCAAATTAACTGCCTTGTAAGCTAGCATATAATCTCTAGTTCCTCTAAGGTACTTTAATATATGCTTTACTGCAGTCCAATGTCCTTGTCTAGGGTAACTTTGATATCTGCTACTATGCCCTTGGCAAAACAGATTTCTGATCTCGTGCATAGCATACATTAGGTTGTCTAACTGCCGAAGCATAAAGAACTGCCTACATGTCCTCAATCTCCTTTGATGTCATCGGAGACATCTCTTTAGATAAAGACACTCCATGCTTAAAAGATAAGAAACCTTTCTAGGAGTTTTGCATGCTTAAAATGAGCAAGGATTTTTCCGATGTATCAAGCTTGAGATAAGTAAAATATATTTTTTCTTGCGATCCCTTATTACTTTGATCTCAAGAATATATACATTCTCCCAAGTCCTTTATATCGAATTGTTTGGACAACCATACCCTTACTTCTGACAACATTTTGATATTGTTTCCAACTACCAAAAATGTTATCTACGTATAGTACAAGAAATACCATCACGCTTCCATCACACCTTTTGTATACACAAGACTTATCCGGTTACTAAATCCATAGATCTGGATTACTTTGATAAACCGGATGTTCCAAGACCTTGAAGCTTTGCCTCAGTCCATAGACTGATTGAGCTTGCACACAAGATGCTCTTAGCCCTTTGCAATGAACCCTTCTGGCTGCTTTATATGGATGCTTTCTTCAAGACTTCCATTAAGGAATGCTGTCTTGACATCCTCTTGCCAAATAGATAAAAGAATCCGGATAGACTTAAGCATGATTACCAGTGAAAAAGTTTCCTTTTTCATCAAGCCTTGCTTTGAAAGTTACTACCTTCCTGTCTATCCCTCTTTTCCTATTATAGACCTTTTTACACCCAACGGCTTTTACACCATTTGGTGATTCTACAAGCTTCCAGATTTTATTAGAATACATATATTCTAATTCTTTTATTCATTACTCTTTGCCAAAGTATCTTTATCTTGGAGTGCTTCATCATATGACCGGAGATCAGGTTCATGTCCTCCAGGGATCGAGTCCAAAAACTCTCCCAAAACATGAACCTATTTAGGTTGCATAACAACCCTCCCACTATAACAAGACACTTTCTGTAATTGTGTATCAATTTGTGATACGTGTTGCAGTTTTCTTGTGGTATCTCATCTTGTACAGTTGGTACTAGGTTAGACATGTCCTTTATTATTTCTTTAAGAACAAATTTACTTATGAGCACGTGGTTCATTATATAGTCATTTTCTAAAAATCAGCCATTGATGCTAACAATGACCTTCTGATTTTTAAGACTATAAACCTACTTTTGTTTATCTAGGATAACTTACAAACAAGTGAACTCCTATCCAACTTATCATTATCTCTCTTTAACATATGTGCTAGATTACCCAAATCCGAATATGCTTCAAAATAGGCTTACGCCTATTCAGCAATTCTATATGAGTAGAGAGTTATGACTTGGAAGGAACTATGTTCACTTTCATTTTCAGAGTTTATCTTTAAAACAAATTTGGTAATTTTCTGAATAACTCATCATCTATCTAATTATTCCATAAGAGTTCTTTACCTTCTTTCTACTACACCATTCTGTTGGGGTGTACCAGATGCAGTTAGTTAGGATTGAAATCCAACTTCTGATAAGTGACTCCTAAAATCTCTCAAGAGGTACTTGCTACTACGATCTTCCATAGTGACTTTTTACTTTATTCCTCCGCATCAACCTTGTACTCTTTGAGCTAATCAAAGTACTTAGTCTTGCGGTACATTAAGTAAATTTATTTGTATCTTGAATAGTTGTCTATAAATTAGACAAAATATTCAATACTACCTCTTGTCTGGATAGTCATAGGATCACACAAATCAGAATGAACCGATATCTTTGACTCCATACCCCTTGGACTTAAAAGCTTCTTGGTTATTTTTCTTCCAAGTAAGACTCGCAGGTTGGAAAGATTTCCACTACCAATGAACCTAAACGTTCATCAGCTACCAATGAATCCTACTCAAGTATAACCTAGCTTTAGATGCCAAAGATATAATTGGTTCATTTCCGAAGGTTGCTTTCTCTTAAAATTAGAAGATGTGTTACTAATTTCCATTTGTTGCATCGTGGGAGTTATTGGATTATAAATTATCAACCATCATACCAGAATAGATAACTTTCCTATTTTTCTTGATAACAACTTTGTTATCAAAATAGACACAATATCTATAATAGTTTAGAAACTGAAATCAGGTTCTTTCTAAACTTGGTACGTAAAGACAATTACTTAAAATCCATATTTTATTCTTATCATAAGATAAACATCTCCCACTGCAACAGCTACCACTTTTACAGTAGTGCCCATGTGGACGGTGATTTACCTTTCATTTAGTTGTCGGGTTTCCTGGAACCCTGCAATGAATTACAGACATGATTAATGGTATCTTGTATCTACACTCCAGGTTCTGGTAGATAACACCACTAGACATGTTTCAACTAATAAATTAAATACACCTAAATTGTTCTTAGTTCTAAGAAGACAGTCTACCTTAATGTCCAAGTCCTATTTCCAATCATTAAAATTGGGACTACTAAGTCTTTTTCTATAGTATGACTACTAGGGATTGACAAACATCCTAAGAATCGCAAAAATATTTGGTCAAGATCAACTCCTTAAAATCTCCATGAATTTTGTGTATACAAAATCGAAGAGGAGATTTTATTTATTAATTTTATTATCTCGTCAACTTTACTTTATGACGAATAAAATTAATAGTTGATCTGTCTTTGATCAAATATTTGGTCAAAACTCTTTGAATTTAAAATAACATTGATTCCTCAAACAATATTATTTAAATTTACCAACACCTCAAACACCGTGAATTTTGCATGCCACGTTAGTGTGGACGTATACAAATTCATCATTTGTAAGAGGAGGGTTTTACCCATTGACTATCTTGTCAATATAACTTTTTGACAAATAAAATTACCTCAAACACCATGAATCTTGTATGCCACGTTAGTGTGGACGTATACAAATTCAACATTTGTAAGAGGGGTTTATTAATTTTATTATATTGCCAATCTAGTTTTATGACAAATCAATAGTTGGTTTCCCTTTGGTCACACAAGTGATAGTAGTGACTCCGTTAGGGAGGATACTATTAAATGTGTCTAAGTGTATACCATTACTTGACACTAAGTCCATTAATAAGATTATGCCCCTTCCGTTGGGGAAGATCACAATCTCTTAATTAACTTCCTATAGTTATCCAAAAATGGAAGTCTGTTCTAGTGATCCACAAACAAGCTCATCCGTTATGGAGGAAGGCACTCAGAGCCAACGCGCAAGCTTGTTTGCATCACTTACAAACCAGTAATGGAGACCATGGGATTTACTTAAAAATCCCTCTCCCACTTAGTTATTTATAAATGAGGAATTTTAACAATGCTAGCCTACTAAATATGTAAACCAACATGCACACACAGCACAATATAAAAGCAATAAATAGAAAATCTAATTTTCAACTATTATGGCTTTTATCTCTAGTTGTCCTCCGTGTGTTGTCATCCCAAGCTGCTGCCATATTTGGCCACCGCCAACGGGTCTAGCTGTCGCATCCATCTTGCTCCTAGTTCCGCTGCGCCTCTGGTCCTTAGAAGGTTCCACGCTTTGCAAGATTCGATCCGTGACATAAATAGAATTTTACATTTTGATCCTATATTCCATAAAAGGAATGTACATGTATCTAGATCAAAAATAAAATCCTAATTAAACTAAATACAGCTCCTGCTGTATTTTAATACAATCATGCACACACATATAAATGCCCTTGACATGTCCAAGGGTCCAATCACACATAATAATTAAAAGCCATAATAGTTGGATCCTGCATCCACAAAGTTAGCACGTCCTACTATTAACCTGCCTAAATTATGTATGACATGTGCATAATTAACCTAATACCAAATACACAAAGGCAAAACCCTAGCTCTGATACCAATTGTTGGTTGCTACTCGGAAAACCTAGAGGTTCCACTGTACAAAAATTTTGTACAAAGGTCTGAACCTTTTCCTAGCTACCATGTGTTCTTTTAAATTAAATTTTGGATCGCCTGCGGAACTTAACACGTTTGATCCAAAACTTAATCTATTTGTTCTTTTAGGTTTTGACTTGGATCTCCTGCGGAACTTAACACGTTCGACCCAAATCACCTTAAGTTATTAATTCCATTAAATATTAATTTCCATAATTGGTTCCCAGTACTGACGTGGTGAGGCACACGGCCTTCTTGGATATGGGAGCAACTACCACCGACTAGACAAAACCTTTTATAGAAATCTAATATTTAATTTCCTAAAATAACTTTTGGCTAACCAAAAAGAACAATCAAATCTCAAGGAAAAGAAAAAACAAAAGAACACAACATCGAAAAACATATTCGAAATTCTAGAACGTAAGACTCTTGTATTTGGTATTATTTCCATAAATAACTAGCATGATGCGGAAAGAAAAAATTACTAGTTATACCTTGTAGAAAAACCTCTTGATCTTCTACCGTATTCCTCTTCTAACCTCGGACATTGTGTGGGCAACGATCTTCCGAGATGAGAAACCACCAACCACCTTCTTCTCCTCCTAGCTAGGTTCGGCCACAAAGAAAGAAGCTTCACCAAGGACGAAGAATAAAACACCAACCAAGCTCCAAGGGATACAAGCTTTCTCTCCTTCTTCTTCTTCTTCTCCAAGTAGTATCCGGCCACCACAAGAACTCCAAGCAAGAGATAGGTTTCGGCCACCACAAAAGAGGAAGAAAGGAAGAGGATGGCCGGCCACAATAATTTTCTTCAAGGATGAAGAATTTCGGCCACCACCAATGCTCCAAGGGATGCTAGAGACGAGACTTGCTTTCTCTCCTTCTTCTCCTTCCTTGATCCGACCACAAACAAAAGCTCCACCAAGAAGATAGGTTTCGGCCAACAAGAGGAGAAGAGAGAAAGGGAAGGGCCGGCCACCACACCAAGGAAAAGAGGGAGAAAAATAATAGAGGTTCTCCCCATAAAGGCACCCTCACCTCTTCTTTTATATTCCTTGGCCTAGGCAAATTAGGAAATTTAATTACAAAATTTCCTTAATTCTTTTGCCATGTAAAGAAAAATTATTTTAATTAAAACAATTTTCTTATTTTAAAAACAATGGCCGACCACTTTAAAAACAAAACAAGGAGAGTTTTAATTAATTAAAACTTCCTAATTTGTCTCCAGAAATTTTATAAAAAATTTCTCCAATAATTTTAATCCCTTTTATGATTGGTTTATAAAAAGAAATTTCTATAATTTTAATTTTTCAACATGTGAATAATTTATAAAGAAGAGAAATAAAATATCCTTTCTAATCTACAAATAAGGAAAGAGATTTAATCTCTTTCTTTAATCTTTTGTAGATCCTTTTAAAAGAGATATTTTAATTTTTAATCTCTCCAATAAATTATATCTTTCACATAAGAAAATTTTAAAATTAAAATTCTTTTAAATTTAATGGGGGCCGGCCACCTAAGCTTGGGTTCAAGCTAGGGCCGGCCACCCATGAACCAAGGCTTGGCCGGCCCTAGCTTGATCCACAAGCTAGCTTGGCCGGCCCCTACATCATGGGTATGAAGGTGGGTATAGGTGGGTATAGTACTCTATAAATAAGAGGCTACGATAGGGACCGAGAGGAGGAATTGGTTTTGGTCTCCCGATAAAATTAAGCATCCCGTGTTCGCCCCGAACACAACTTAATTTTATCAATAATAATTCATTCCACTAGAGAACTATTATTGAACTACCGCACCAATCCCAAATTACATTTTTGGGCTCCTTCTTATTATGAGCGTGTTAGTCTCCCTGTGTTTAAGATATTGAATGTCCACTAATTAAGTGAGTTACTGACAACTCATTTAATTAATATCTAAGTCCAAGAGTAGTACCACTCAACCTTATTATCATGTCGGACTAAGTCCACCTGCAGGGTTTAACATGACAATCCTTATGAGCTCCTCTTGAGGACATTATCAACCTAGTATCTCTAGGACACAGTTTCCTTCTATAATCAACAACACACACTATAAGTGATATCATTTCCCAACTTATCGGGCTTATTGATTTATTGAACTAAATCTCACCCATTGATAAATTAAAGAAATAAATATCAAATATATGTGCTTGTTATTATATTAGGATTAAGAGCACACACTTCCATAATAACCGAGGTCTTTGTTTCTTTATAAAGCCAGTATAAAAGAAACGACCTCAAATGGTCCTACTCAATACACTCTAAGTGTACTAGTGTAATTATATAGTCAAGATTAACTAATACCTAATTACACTACGACCTTCCAATGGTTTGTTCCTTTCCATCATGGTCGTGAGCTACTGTTTAAAATTTATAAGGTACTGATAACATGATCTTCTGTGTGTGACACCACACACCATGTCATCTACAATATAAATTAATTGAACAACTACATTTATCATAAATGTAGACATTTGACCAATGTGATTCTTATTTCTAGATAAATGTTTATACCAAAAACTAGGCTTTTAGTATACACTCTAACAACTGAGTGGTATCCCATGGAGTCTAGTGATCTCTCTACAATATAAATTTGCTAGATGATCCAAGGGATCTATTTTCTGGATAGGTAGAAAATGAGCAGACTTGGTCAGTCGATCTATAATAACCCATATTGCATCATGCCCCTTTTGTGTTTTGGGTAGCTCTACCACAAAATCCATAGTGAGTGTTCCCACTTCCATTCGGGTATAATGATTTTCTGGAGTAGTCCTGTTGGCCTCTCACGTTCTGCCTTCACCTGCTGACACACTAAACATTGTGCTACAACATCTGTAATGTCTTTCTTCATACCATTCCACCAGTACGAGCGTTTAAGATCTTGATATATGTGAGTACTGCCTGGATGAACCATAAATCATGACCGATGTGCCTTCTGAAGAGGTCTTCCTTAATTGGATGTATCTCGGGAACACATAATCTTCCTCAATACCGGATTGTCCCATCCTCATCGCGTGAAAATTGTGGTTGTCGTCCTCCATCGATTTCACTGTTTAAGAATTTGGGGTATTGGCCACTGACTTGTGCTTCTTTGATTTGCTCTACTAAGGCCGACTGAGCTATCATGGATACTAATATCCCTTGTTGAGTTTGCCCCTTCTCTAGCAAATCCATTTTTGAGAATTGTTGGATTAAATCGGTAACTGCTACCCAATGGTTGGTCAGGGTTCCTCGAGATTTCCTACTTAATGTATCAACTACCACATTAGCCCTGCCTGGATGGTAATTTATAGTGCAGTCATAGTCCTTCAAGAACTCCATCCACCTCCTTTACCAAAGGTTCAACTCCTTCTATGTGAACAAATACTTGAGGCTTTGGTAGTCCGTGAAGATTTCAAAAGTGATCCCATAGAGATGATGTCTCCATATTTTAATTGCAAAGATGATGGTTGCTAAATCTAAGTTATGGATAGGGTAGTTCTTCTCATGGTCTTTCAATTATATGCTTCATTTTCATGGATAAGATGATGTCTCCATCTTCGCCCAAAGGAATCACCAAAATTGGTGTGCATGTTAATCTTCATTTAAGCTCCTAGAAGCTCACCTCACAATCCTCTTCCCATGCAAATTTCACTCCCTTTTTGGTCAGTCGAGTTAGGGGTGTTGTGATACTAGAGAAGCCTTCCACGAACCTTCGATAATACCCCGCCAAACCAAAGAAGGTTCAAACTTCTTGTACAGTCTTAAGTTGTTCCCAATTGGTAATAGCTTCAACCTTTTGTGGATCCACTGAAATATCTTTACTAGACACCACATGTCCAAGGAAACCTACGGAAGATAACCAAAATGCACATTTGCTAAACTTAGCGTATAAATGTTCTCTCCGTAAGGTTTCCAAAACTATGTGGAGGTGTTGTTCATGCTCCTTTTCTGATTTTGAGTATATCAGTATGTCATCTATAAAAATGATAACAAATTGATCCAAATATTCTATAAATACCCAGTTCATCAAGTCCATAAAAGTAGTTGGAGCATTAGTAAGTCCGAACGATATCACCAAAAACTCATAGTATCCGTAGCGTGTGCGGAACGCTGTCTTCTATATATCTACATCCCTTACCCTAAGTTGATGATAGCCCAATCTTAGATTGATTTTAGAGTATACACAAGTGTCCTTAAGCTGATTGAACAAGTCCTCTATCCGTGGCAAGGGATATTTGTTTTTAATGGTCACCGCATTCAATTGTCGATAATCAATATATAACCTTAGTGATCCATCTTTCTTTTTAACAAATAGCACTGGGGCTCCCCATGTTGAGGTGCTAGGGCGAATGAATCCTCTTTCTAACAACTCTTGTAGTTGAAGTTTTAGTTCTGCTAGTTCCTTTGGTGCCATACGATATGGGGCCTTTGATATTGGTGTCGTCCTCGAAAATATCTCAATTGCGAATTCCACCTGCCTTTGTGGGGGCAAGCTTGGAAGTTCATCTAGAAATACATCAGGATACTCTCGAACTATACGCACATCCGGAAGTGATGGTATACCTTCCTTATCTGCCCTTATTAATGATAATAGGTATCCCTTACATCCATGAGACAATAACTTTTTGCTTGTAATACTGAAATAATAGATATTCCATCATCGTTAGCTCTGATGAATTCCCATGATGGTTGATCTGGAGGTTGGAAGGTAACCACTCTTGCTCGGCAATCAACTGTAGCATGGTAAGTGGTCAGCCAATCCATGCCTAGAATTATATCAAATTCTACAATTTCGAGTATCCATAGATCTACTGTGAGAGTGTGGCCATTGAAGTCCAAGGGGCAACTTTTAACTTCTTGGTTAGTTGTCAGTACCTCTCCTGAGGGTATAGTTACCACTAACACACACAGTTTAAGTGTTGGAATTCTTCTAATCTTACCGACAAATACACAAGATATGAAAGAATGGGAACTGCTAGTGTCTATCAATATATCTGCAGGAATATTGTAAACTAAGATCTTACCTCGTATGACCGAACTTCCTGCTTGTTGTGCCTTCTCTTAAGTCATGGCATAAATCCGGCCAACATCTGGGTTGGGTTGTTGGGTTCCTGGGGGTGCATATGTCTAGTCAAATCCTTGCTGCGATTAATTGGCCCGCGCCTAAGTCAACTGATGAAGATTAGCTGGGGCAACAAATAAGGCTATGGTGGAACTGTGGGATATGGTTGTTGTGGGTATGGCAGATAATACTTTGTTCCGGGTGCAGGGTACTGTATAGGTGCTGGTGACTCGGTTTACTCCGGACCCTGTGCGTAGTATAGCTGCACTGAGGGAGGTAAGGGGTGTTGTTGGCGTGATGACTGAAGCTTCTGTTGTCCCTTTGCGCGTTGTGACTACACGCGGTGCCCTTTCTGGGAGGGGGGACCTAAATGTTCCAATTGAGCCTTCAAGGTGCATTCTCTACTCATGTGCCCTGAACGTTTATAGTAGAAGCATATTGCCTGTTCTAAAGGACATTCTGATTTGGTATGACTTCGTGAGCTGCATTGTACACACCTAATCTCGGAAGGTCAATTTTTTTTGATAAGGATGGGAAGATCCAGACGACCCTCGGACCAACTTTTGTGGTTGAGACGACTCCCCGGTATTCGCTCCTGTTCTTCGATTCCAACTTTTGTTTTCTGTCCTCCTACATGATGTTTCTGATCCTGAGGTTGTGTCTAAAGCGGTTGCTTCTTGGACTCCTTTTCCTTTGACACTTGTTGCTCGATCATTTCGATTAGTATCGCTTGATCCAATGCCTCTCGATACGTGCCAATGGCAGATCCAGACATCCTGACCTGAATATAGGATGCAAGACCCTGTGTGAACTGAAACATCTTATCATAGTCCTATGCCATGAGGTGGGGACTAAATTCAGCGACTCGCCTAAACTCTGCATCATACTCCATTACCCTGTGGTTGCCTTGCTTAAGGTTCAGGATCTCCTGACGATGGATCATACAAAAAGTGATAGGAAAATACTGTCTCTTAAAGGCCTCCTTAAATAGATTCCAAGTGATGCTCTGCTCTCCAAGAATTGTTTGTTACATCCTCCACCAGGAGGTGGCTTGGTCCTGTAAATGATAAGCCGCTAACTCCACCTTTTCTGCCTTGGTGCATGTCATATATCCGAAAGTATTTTCCAAGTTATCCAACCAAGTATGCGCAATCCATGGATCAGATCCTCCATGGAAAAGAGTGAATTGATTCTTCACTGATTGGGCAAGCATTGATATATGTGCTTTGTCCATTACCCAGTTGGTAGTGGTCGGGGCTAGTATTGGTGCTGGTGCTCCCTGAGAATGTGCTCCTTGACCCCTAATAGGTTGTTGATAGTCCTGATTCCTATTCTCAAACTCCACGTCTGTGGGTGCTAAAGAGGAAACAATATTCTCTACATTAGGGTTAGGTCCCACTAGGTTTATGGGTCATCTCTAAGGTCGGGCTCAACCACGACTGCGAATAGTGGTTGTTCCACTGGGCGGCATTACCTGCAGGTCAAAATAAGTCAATCACCAACCAAAGAGTATGATAACAGTTAACACCTTACTTTCCTATAGCTCGGAGATGCCCGTCGACTTGCCTAATTCCCCACAACTGGAGAGGTCCAAATCTGATAAAACCAATACAAAATGTAAAAATGCAAACACATAAATCGACATCACAACCTAGCTCTGATACCAATAAAGTTGTCATTTCCCGAAGGAGTCCCTGTCCAATCAACGGACAACATCTCCCCCCTTATGACAACATATAACACCTGGATACATTGCCACAAAGGTATACATAACCATAAAAACACAACCACATGGTAGGAATCAATCACACAGAAGACAAAACTAAAAAACAATGACATAATCCAATATAAATTATTAGTATAGAAACAATCTTGTATGTGCGCATGTCTAACAAATAGCATACTTTATTTGCAAATCAACCAAGTAGTGCAACTACAAAAAGTATGACCAAAACATGTTTCCAAAACAAATACCAAAGCAAACTTCGAATACCATAAGGTCAAAATGTTATGACACCAAAAACCAAAAGCAAAGACATCTCAAATGGCGTGGGGCTGGTAGCCAGGACCTTCGAGTGACATGACTTTATTCCCTACCTGCTAACCTGAAAGGTAAATGGAAACAAGGGATAGTGAGTAAAACACTCAATGGGTATATATATATATAGATGGTGCATGATACTAAACAGTAAATGAGCAATCTCAGAAATATTACTTACTAGTGAAAGTAAGAGCAGATACCAACCTAGAAATCCACAAACTTGTACAATCAAACATGTGGCACATATATATATATATATATATAACAAATACACAACAATTATTAATTGCAGCTGAACTGTCAACTAGGGCATTTAAGACGTCACTATCAGCGGGAGAACACCCTACCATGGATGGTCCCGTGAGCAGACTTGTGGCCACTGTCTGTAGGAGAACACTCTACCACTGATGGTCCCATGGACAGACAGGGCATGTATGTAGCTATCTAGCTACAAACTATGGGTGAATGCACTACCACGGATGATCTCGTGTGCAGTCATAGTCTACATGTACCCAATCAATAAAACAAGAACGACATTCACCATGTGCTAAGGGCCTACCACTAGTTATATCACTATCTAAAGGTATTATGTGGTATAAGCAATCATACATAGTAACAAGGGGACTGCAAGATATCCAATGTAGGGAACATAAGGGTGAGCAGAATGATCAACAATATTAAGCAAATATAGAGTTAAAGTAAGCTATGTATACTATCACAATACTGAAATAAAATCATGCACCAACTCCCAAGGATCTAAAAGAGAACCAAAGGAAACTACCCACCTCAGATGTAGAACGTTCTAGTAGTCTTCAAGTTCGGTGTTCCCTCTCAAGCTCGAACCCTACAATTATGAAGACCATTTAAATAATAAGCTAACGCTAGGGAAACAACCTCAAATACAAAATTTATCCCCCTTTCTTTGGTATTAGTCATACCAATTCTTTAATTGTTGGCTAGTCTTTTATTCCTCAGTTCCATAGCTCCATAAATCTATCTACCCATTTATAAATCTAACCAACATATACTTAGTCAATTAAGTCACAAGCTTACTAGCTAGTAGCACCAACTAGTAATATGGTTCAACCCAATTAATGAATTTAAAGATCCTACTATTAGCATAAAATTATAATGCAAGTTACCTCCTATCCCTCTCTAATTGAAAGCGTGTTAATTGACCCAAAGTTTAACCCATGTTTAGCATCCCACAACCCATTGAAGAGAACCTAATTACCCCTTCTTATTGTTGATAGTAGCCTTGATGAAATCCAACCTCAAATCCTAGTTTCTAATCGAAAATAGGGTCATCTGCACAAAATCTTGGTAACCCAGAAAGATTACCTTCGGTTTCCTTGGTGGTAGTGGTTGTCCGTGGTCGATAGCGGCTGTGGAACTTAGTGGCTTGGGCCCATCGACTGTGTTTCAACCTCTGGAACCCCCTCCCGATCCTATTGCCTAGATCTCAGCGGTTGGACGTGGCAATGCGCCGCTGGCTCCGGTCCCAGTGTTAGGATGTATACTAAAAGCCTAGCTTTTTGTAAATATTTATTTTAAAATAAAAATCACATTAGTTAAATGTCTACATTTATGTTAAATGTAGTTTTCCATTTAATTTATATTGTAGATAACATGGTGTGTGGTGCCACACAGAAGATCATGTTATCAGTTCCTTATAAATTATAAATAGTAGCTCATAACTAAGATGGAATGGGACAAACCATTGGAATGGTTGTAGTGTAATTTGGTATTAGTTTATCTTAATTATAAAATTCCACTAGTATACTATGTGTGTATTGAGTAGGACCATTTGAGGTTGTTTCTTTTTATACTGACTACATAAAAGAATAAAACCTCTATTATTATGGATATACGTACTCTTAATCCCGATATAATAATAAACACGTATACTTAGTATTTATTTATTTGATTTATCAATCGGTGAGATATAATTCGATAAATCAATAGGCCTGATAGTTGGGAAATGATATTATTTATATGGTGTGTTGTTGATTATAGAAGGAAACTATGTCCTAGTAATCTAGGTTGATGATGTCCCCTTGAGGAGTTCATAAGAATTATCATTTAAACCCTGCAGGTGGACTTAGTCCGGCATGATAATGAAGTTGAGTGGTACTAATCTTGGAGCTAAATATTAATTAAGTGAGTTGTCAGTAACTCATTTAATTAGTGAGCATTCGATATCTTAAACACAGGGAGACTAACACACTCATGATTAGAAGAAGCCCATAATGTAATTTGGGATTGGTGTGGTAGTTCAATAATAACTCTTTAGTGGTATGAGTTATTATTGATGAACTTGAGTTGGGTGTTCGGGTTGAACACAGGAAGCTCAAGCTCATCGGGAGACCAAAACCAATTTCTTCTCTCGATCCCTGTTGTAGCCTCTATAAAATCTTGTATCCACCAAGTCCACTTCTTACCCAAGTAATGGGTCGGACACATCCTTGCTTGGAGCAAGGGGGCCAGCCAAGCATTAGCTTAGAGCCCAAGAGGTGGCCGGCCAAGCCTTGCTTAGTGCCCAAGCAAGGGGCCAACCACCACAAAGAATAAAAGGAGTTTTTAATTTTGTGTTAAAATTTTTCCTTTTATAGCCATCCACATGGAGTTAAAAAGAGAGATTTTATTTGTTAAAATCTTTCCTTTTATAGCCATCCACATGGTTTTAAAAGAGAGTTTTAAAATTTTAAAATCTTTCCTTTTATAGCTATCTACAAAGGATTAAAGAAATATTTTAATTTTGTTAAAATTTTTCCTTATTTGTAGTTATCTATAATGCTTAAAAGAGAGATTTTAATTTTTGATAAAACTTTCCTTTTTCATAATCATGATTTAATAAGAGAAGTTTTAATTAATCTTTCATTTTTTATAGTTGTCTACATGTTTTAAAAGAGAGAGATTAATTTTAAAACTTTCCTTTATTGCCATGTACAATAGGAAATTTAGAAAAGAGAGATTTTAATTATTGTTAAAATTTCCTTTTTAATGGGAGGCCACAAATAAGGAAGTTTTAATTATGTTTAAAACATTCCTTTTTTGCCATGACCAAGGATTATAAAAGAGAGGTAGAGGGTGCCTCATAAAGATATACACATAACCTTAAGCCTCCTCTCTTTTCCTTGGTGTGGCGGGCCCCTTCCCTTCACCCTTTCTCTTAGGCCAACACCCCACTTAGCTCCTTTTTTGCTTCCTTAGGGCCGGTCGTATCAAGGATTGAAAAGTCCTTGTGGCTGGTTGCTTAGAGAGGAAGAAGAAGAAGAGGAGAAGCACTTGGTGTCCGGTTGCTTGGAGGAGAAGAAGAGGAAGAAAGTTTCCTATTTTGGTATCCCTTGGTGGCTCGAGAGTCTTGGAGGAGAAGAAGTGGTTCGGATGGAGTTGTCTTGGTAGATCGTCACCCACACGACGTCCAAGAGGAGGAGAGAATACAACAGAAGATCAAGAGGTCTTTAGCTACAAAGAAAGGTATAACTAATTAATTGTTTCCACTTCAAATTAATTGGTTTGTGTTCTTTGTGTGGATCTTGAAATACCAACACAAGAGGCTATTGTTTTTAGGTTTTCGATTTCGTGTTTCGATCTTGTGCTTCTATTGAGGTCTCTTTAGTTAAACCTAGGGTTACTGTAAGAAGTTAAATATCCGATTTCTTTGAAAGGCTTTGTCTAGGAAGTGGTGGATCATCCCATACCCAAGAAGGCCAAGTGCCTCACCATGTTTAACCTGGAGGCCGATCTTTGAAATAGATATTTAATTAACTTTTGTAATATGGTTTAACTTCTGAAGAACACATGGGTTGAACTTGGAGTAAAAATGTTAAGTATTGTTTCCAATCCAAGTTTAACTTCTGAAGAGCAATTTGGATTAATAATGTTAAGTATCATTTACAATCCAAGTTTAACTTCAGTAGAGCACATGGGTAGCTAGGTAAAGTTCTGTGCTTGTATAAATTTTTATACAGAGAAAACAGAACAGTTTTTCGAGTAGCAACCAACACCCAGGTCACAGGGAGAGGGCATCGGAGTCAGGCACTGCATCGGACAGAAGGGTCGCTAGGAGATGAAGGTTACGAGGAGGCAGCCTCCGCAAGCACAACGTCTACAAGGCAGGCTGATATTGGCTTTGCCAGTGTGGCGTAAGGGGATAGAGTAGGATGTTGTGGGGGTGTCGACCTCCGCAGGCATGTTGCGAGGTAGGCCGGTGTCAATTCTGTAGGCGTGGCATCTGCGGAGGTGCAGCGTTGGGCAAGGGAAATCGCATGGGAGTAAGGAAGGGGAGGGAAGTGTCAGTGCCGAATGAAGCTAGGGTTCCTTTCTTATCTCATCCGCTGCTTTTAACTGGGTGGATCACACGAGACCTTTTCCTATTCGAGTATTAGACCCCAATGAAATATTCTAACTTTGATAAAGATAATCCTATTATTATTTTTAAATAAAACCTGTACATATACCACAACTTATCTATAATATAAACACCCATATATATATATATATACATTATTTATCAAATTATTATTATCTCCATTATTATCCTCATTCATGACCCCTTAATAAATTTACTTACGCTACATTTTAAATTATTCGTAGTTAGTCATCGTACCTTATATGTATAATATTTATTTATCAGAAATCTAACAACTCTTATTATCAAATAAATTTTCAATTGATTTGCAAATTATAAGAAAATTATTTACTTATGTTTTCTAAAACATTTCCATTTCTCTAGTGTTGTAAAATTATTTTATCCTTAGTCTAGATCAAACCCATAGAAAGCATGATCCTATAGATCTAAGGAACGAGCATTTTACAAACATACTAGGTCTACTTTGATTGTGTATTCACAAACATAGAATGACATGAGATACATAGGCCTTTTGCCAAGACTTCAGATGCTTATATCAGTGCATGAAAATAAGTCTAGGCTATAAATATAATAATACATTGATCAAGTTAAATAGTCCCTTTTAAGCATTCTAATTGGACAGTATTTGCTTAACTTGACTAATCAAGTGGATACTACTATCTTCTGGTAGATAGTTAGTAACTAACAGTTAGACATGTATTAAGAATAGTAGCAATTAAATGATTCTTTTTAAATAAAGATATCATATTCAAGGGGAGAATCTAATTTCAAATCATGTGTTAAAAATTCTAAAATGTTTACTAGAGAACTTTTTTTAAGCTTTACCTAGAAAAAATCTTGGAAAATGAGTTGATTTGAGAAATACATAATTTTGAAAGTTTTTGAAAAATCAGATGATTTTTAAAAACTTGGAAAATTATTTTGAATCCGTACTCTTAAAATTACCTTAAATCTTTCTCAGAAATTTTTCTTTTAAAATTACTTTGAAAATCTTTCTTAGAAATTTTTCTTAAAAATTACTTTAAAAATTTTTGTGTAAAATTACTTTTAAAATATTTATTAGAATTTTTTTTACTTATATAAAAGTCTTTACTTAGAAAATCATTTGAAATTATTTACTAAGAATATTATTCCTTTGCAAATATTTACATAGGAAAATTTTCTCACAATTGTTTTTGAAAAGCCTTACTTTGAAAAAGTTCAGTTAGGAAAATTTTTTCTCACAATTATTTTTTAAAATCCTTACTTTGAAAAAGTTCACTTAGAATTTTTTTTCAATTATTTTTGAAAATCCTTTAAAAAAGTTTACTTAGAAATTTTAGAAACATATTACTCAGAAAAATTTAAAGAAGTTTACTTAAAACTTTTTTTAACAATACCTTACTTGGAACATAATTTTGACAAAGCTTTACTTCGAAAATGCTCTTAAAAATATTTGCAATTTTTTTTTTTGCTAAACTGAACTTTTGTTCAAACCTCTCCCTAAGTTCGATACATACAAAGTATTTACTTTTAGTTATATTTTGCATGAATGTCTGGCATTACTCATCCCATATTATGTCTGTCTTAAATTTTACCTTAGTTTCTTTTTATGAATGCCAAAGGAGGAGGGAAAGGGTTAATGTAGAAAAAATAAACAAATTTGATCAAGTAAATCAAATACAAAACTAACTTAAATCATTTGTTTGTATTTTACATGTCATCTTTTAATATTATTTTTTTCTAACTTTAACTAGGTTGTCATTACATCAAAAAAGGAAAGATTGTTGGTGTAATTTGTACTGATGATTTAACTTAGGTTTTGATGAATGACAAGTCGATTAAAGTTAGAATGTTAGTGATCTAATTACTTTACCAAGTGTGCAGGAGTTGATGGGACTGAAAGACCTGACACCAGGCCAAAATCCAACTAGGTCTGCGAGATCCCATAGTTGGTGCGAAGTCCAGATAGGTTCGTGAGACCCAATATCTGGAAGGAAGTTTGGTTGGGTCTGTGGAACTTGACAACCGACCAAAGTTTAGTTGGGTCTATAGACCTGACAACTGGCAGAAAGACTTGGTGGGTCTAAGGCAAGTCAAGCGACTGCAGTTGGTAAGTATAAGGTAAGCAATTGGAGGGGAGATCCAGTGAGGATGCATTCCTAGTTCAGGGAATAGTAGACATCGGTCCAGCTGAGGTCAATTTGGGAAACCTAAGCTGAGACCTTGACTAGATCTTAATCTCGGGGAGACATGATCTAATTACTACTACTATTTTATTGTACTAACTTTATTTTGCACGATAAACATATTTTGGTTGCTTGGGCTAACTCTTTTTTAAGGAAAAAGAAACATGAAAAAGAGTGGTCCGGGAGTCGAGAAGGGATTCGGGCTCCCGAAGTTGGTCCGGGCGCCCGGAGTTGGTCCAGGTTCCTGGACCTATTTTGATCTGGAGGGTGCCTGACCAGGCACCCGGGCGGTCCGGGGCCTGGAGCTGGTCCAGGCACTCGGACAAAAAATTTCATCCAGTAGCTAAGTTAGAGCGTGAAGACTGGTCGAACCCACGTCAAGGTGCCCGGAGGTGGATAAACTTCAAGGATGAAGTTTCGATGAGAATTTTCCATGTCAGCACAGTTCAGGCACCCGAGAGGGGATCCATGTGCCTGAATGGTCCTATAAAAGCAACCTTCGACCAGTAGCTTAAAAATAACATTTGCTATAACTTTCATATTCGCGCGCTGCTCCGAAAAGGCTCTGACGACACCAAAAGACTACTCCAAAGTTCGAAGAATGAAGACTTCTTCTTCCTTTCTATTTTTCGGTAATGTTTACATTATAACTATTGTACTTAACTTTGTAAATCCATTACGAATTTATAGTGATTGTCCATCGAATGTACTCTCACGTGAAGACCTTGGAGTAGGAGTCGTTGAAGGCTCCGAATCAAGTAAAACTACTTGTGTTAATGTGTGCTTTGTTCTCTCTCTTTTCCGCTACATGACTTGTTTTAAATTTTAATTAACGCTCTTGCCTCTTACTTCCCCACCTCTAGCTTATTTACAACCCTACACACTGTTCGATGTCAGTTTTGAGGTACACCTCCATCTGCTTCTTCCAATATGAAAAGTCATCCCCGTTGAAGAATGGGGGACGAACGGTGCTATAACCTTCGCTTTTGGCCATATGGTTCTAAAATGGACAAAACTTACAAGTCTATGTCTTGGGTTAAGTAATATGAGAGATGAATATAAATAAGGCTTGAGTGGTGTTGCACCAATTTTAAACAATTCAAATAAATCATGGAGAAAAAAATTATTTGAAAAGATAATTATACCAATTCAGACCGATTCGAAAAACTTAAAAATGAAAAGAAAGAAAGCGAGAAAAATCTCCTTGCTCAATTGGTGGTTGCATCAATTCAGAGCGAATAGGGATCTAATATCACTTGTAGGATCGAGGCACATGAGGGGGGGGGGGGGCTGAATCACGTGTATTAAAAACTTGTCTTTTAAAAATTAAAAATAAAGTGCAACAGAATTAAAAGTAAGAAGAAAAATCGAACACAAGGAGTTACTTGGTTCAGAGCCTTCGGTGACTCGTACTCCAAGACCTATGATCCCTTGGATAGTATCAATGGCCAATCCACTATAAACCTCTTCTGAAACCACTGGAAGAGAGAATAAAAAACAAGTATGAAAATTAGGAAAGTGTAACAGCCTACACTTTCCTTTTGCAAGTATGAAAGAAATACAACAATATTAAATCATTACCAACACTTGAAGTTATAGAATCAGAACGGACTCGTGTGTTAGTGTCGGTCTGCCAGCAATGATCAGAAGTAGTAGTGTTGTAGCAGCATGAAGTCGAAGTAGCTGGAATGTCAAATGATCGTGTAGAAGAGGTATATATCCATTGTATTGAATACTTGGCCAAATAACTCTTTTATAGAGCATTGAAGGCACCTCCAATTCCACTTGAGGCGCCTCCAACCTCGAATTTTATCCCCTAAAGTTCAGCTTCTTATCAATTACAATACCTTAGCCATTATCCATTCGAGGGCACCTTCCAAGTGCTCCAAGGTGGCTCCAAGCATGCATTAAGGGCACCTCCAGTACACTCCAGGGCGTCTCCTCGCAGCGTAAACTTTATCTCCTTGAGGGCGCCTCTAACGAGGTCTAGGGCACCTCCAAGCCTACTCCGAAGCACCTCCAGTCAGCTCTGAGGCACCTCAGACACTGTTCATCCAAGGCCAATTTTACTACTTTAGTCCTGCAAAATGTATTAGTCCAAAAATAAAGTGTAACCTATAAAATAAAGTTAGCACAATAATAAAATAGCATTATTAATTAGATCATGTCTGTCTAGGACCATGATCTAGTTATGGTCTCAGTTTAAGTATTCAAAATGGACCTAAACTGGACCAGTGCCTAAAGTCCCTAATTGGGACTCATCCTTACTAGAACACTCTCCACTAGTGACTTACCTTATGTACTATACAAAATCGCTTATCTTGCCTTTGACCCACCAAGTCTTCCCACCAATCATCAGGTCTGTGACCCAACTAGATTTCGACCAGCTTTCATGTCCCATAAATTCAACTGGGCTTTCTATCAAATATCGGGTCACTCTTTGACCTATCTGGACTTCTACACTTGCTATCATTGAGTTTGGAGTGTAGTTGAACAACTATTTTCCCTTCTTCGAGCCAGAGATTACTAAATTGGTTCTGGAGAAGATCTCTCTTGGCTAGTTTTTCTTCTGATGTTCCTTTATGTAGTTCTAAGAATTTTTTTTAGAGTTCTTTCGCCGAGTTATAGGCATCGATTCAATTGACTTCTTGAGGTGGTAGCATGCTCAGAAGGTGGAACTTGACCTTACCGTTTGCCATGAACTCGATTTGCTGCTTTTTGTTCCACAGATGCTCTTCCTTTTCATCTCTGTTCTAATCTCTAGGCACTTTAAAACCATATTTTATAGTTAGTAAAATGTCAAAATCAGTTTTAAAGTACACCTCCATTTATTACTTTTATAGCGCGAACTTTCCCTCGAACTTTGGCAGGTAGTTGCTAGATTCAGCCATTTTCTTACTGCTTCAGTCAGCAGTTAGTTCTTCTAAAGTGAACTTTGCTCTAATACCACTTGTTGGTCCCGGTAGACCGGCTAAAGGGGTGGGGTGAATATCCCTACAATCAAAATTTAATACTTTCTCTTGCTTTTTAACTTTAACAAGGAACACACATTAATTTAACAAATAAAAACATAAACAAAAGTAAGAGGCGAGGAGTTACTTGGTTACAACCTGAGTGATTCTTAATCCAAGGCAAATGTAAGCTTACTAAAAATGACTCCTCTGATGAAAGCAAAGTAGTCTCTTATAAACGTTGAAAGCACTAGCAATTGAACCGAAGATTACAGAAGTTAAAACAAGTGTGTTGTTCTAAACTTCAAGGACTAAAGCTCTATTTATATCCCACTGGTCAAAGTTAGCCATTTTGGGGTATGCCCGATGCGGTGTATGCTTAACACATTCCGTAAAACATGTAGCGAAAGTAAAAATATGATAACAAAACTATTTTATTACAACACACACACACCACATGCATGTAGGATAAAATCATGCAGGTATAATCGTGAAATAAAATTTAAGAATAAAAATTATTCTAGGCATACCTTACGGACGATGTGTAGGGAAAAGGACATCAACTTTAGCGACGTCCATGAACCTCGCCTCTATTCGTATCTGTTGGTGCGGTTAGCACTAACGATTTAACCTAGGTTTTGATGAATGACAAATCAGGTTAAGTTAGTTTGTTGTTGTCTAACACTCTGATCGAGTGTGCAGGAGAAGTCCAGACAGGTCAACGAGCTGACCGGATGTCTGGCACGAAGCCCAGCTAGGTCGACGGGCTGACCGGATAGCTAGCACGAAGTCCAAGCGGGTCGACGGGCTGACCGGACGCTTAGGCACGAAGTCCAGCTAGGTCGACGGGCTGACCGGATAGCTGGCACGAAGTCCAAACGGGTCAACGGGCTGACCGGACGTCTGGCAGGTAAGTGAGGTAAGTCACTGGAGGGGAGTGACTGCGAGGACGCATTCCCGGGAAGGGAACATTAGGCGTCGATCCGGCTTAGATCCATTTCAGATATCTAAGTCGAGATCGTGACTTGATTCCGGTCTCGGAAAGACGGAATCTAAGTCATACTATTTTCTATTACTTTGTTGAACTTTAATTGTGCTAATAATCTATTTTACAGGATATATATTTGCCTCGGACTAACTCTATTTTGCAGGAGAAGAAATTTCTGGAAATAGGAGGTCCGGGCGCCCGAAGGTGAATTTTATCCAAACCAAGTCGTCGCCACGTGGAGTTCGCTGATTAGACCTGCCACGTCGCACCAGGGCGCCCGGAAGGGATCTAGGCGCCCGGAGCAGTATATAAAAGAAGCCGAGGGGTGGAGCTTCAGAATAATCTCAGAACTCTTAGACTGCTTGCTCTGTTGCTCTGCGCTCCAACGACGCTAACGAAGCTCCAACAACGCGCCCTTGTCCTTGTGGTTTTCTTTCTGTCGGTATAGCTTTGTTTTAATTTTCATTAGCATTTCTTGTACTGTCTTTGTAATCATTATTGCGAATTGCTAGTGAATTGCCCAACGAAAATACTCACGGAGTACGGGCCTTCGAGTAGGAGTCGTCATAGGCTCCGAACGAAGTAAAAATTACTGTGTCTATTGTTTTTAAATTCCGCTGCGCGTAACTCTTTTTAACGCTATTTTTTCGAATCGATATTCACCCCCCCTCTATTGACGTTTCACGATCCAACAAGTGGTATCAGAGCAGGTACCGCTCTGATTTGGTGCAACCACCAATCAGACAGGGGGTGAAAAATTAACCTTTATTTTTGTCTCATTTTTTTTGCTTAATTCCAATATGGTATTATTACCTGTTTTGGAAATTTTTTTTGTAATTAAATCCAAATTTGTGCAACACCAATTTAGATACATCTATTATTTTTTCCCGCACTACTAATCCAAGACCAAGTCTTGGGATTTTTTTTCGTTGTTTACTTGTGTGCAGGATGTCTCAACTAGAAGGCTTCAGCACAGTACGTCCTCCCCTATTCAACTGGGATGACTTCTCGTACTGGAAGAAAAGAATGGAGGTGTACCTAAAGACGGACTACGATCAATGGTTTAGTGTCATAAAGGCCTACCGAGCTCCAGCCGACAACTCTGGAAATCCACTAGACACGGAACAGTGGACTCCGGACATGAGGAAAAAAGCGTCCACGGAAAACAAAGCAATCAACATGCTACACTGCAGCCTAACACGAGAAGAGCTGAACCGGGTCGGACCACATCAGAATGCTAAAGAATTATGGGACAAATTGATTGAGCTGCACGAAGGAACGAGCGACGCAAAGGTAACAAAAAGAGATTTACTTTTAAATAAAATATTTAATATAAAAATGCAGGAAGGGGAAACGGCAAGTCAACTGCACGCGAGGATCAAGGACATCCTCAACGAACTCCACGCGATAGGTCACCAGATGGAAAACAGAGATTTAATCAGGTACGCACTAAATGCTTTTCCACGTAATAGTTTGTGGGCATCGATCGTAGATGCCTACAAAATTTCAAAAAATCTATCTAAGTTAAAATTAGCCGAGCTTTTTTGTGAGTTAGAATTACATGAACAAACTAATGTTGGAGCCAAGAAAGGTATTGCTTTATTTGCAAGCTCATCCAAAGAAAAGAAGAGCAAGTCTGAATCTAAAGAAGATTCTGATCAAGATTCCGAAGACGAAGAATACCTGGTGAACTTGGTAAGAAAAATGTTCACCAGGAGAAAAAGAAGCTTCAGCAAGAAGGACCTTCAAAAGATCAGCCCTCCCGTGGAACAAAAGAACGTGACTTGCTTCGGATGCAATAAAAAGGGGCACTACAAGAGTGAATGTCCAAGACTGAAGTTCGACAAATTGAAGCCGACCAAAAAGAAGGCCCTCAAAGCAACGTGGGATGACTCCTCGGACGAATCGGAGGTAGAAGAGCAGAAACACCAGAGCCACCTCGCGCTGATAGCCCGCGAAGCTGAAACGGAAGACGAATCGGGAGATGAATCGGAAGACGGGTCCGAACCCGAATCGAGCCACGAGTCCGTACTCGTTTCCGAAGGCCCGGATAAGGTATATTTTAATTTTAAAAAAAAATTTAAAATTATTTCCTGCTTAAATAGTAAATTAGTTAAAATAGAAAATGAAAACAAGTCACTCCTTGAGGAAAATCAAAACCTCAAGGAACAAATCAAAAATTCAAATCCAACTCAAGATCTAACACTTGAAGAGAATTCATCATTAAAATAAGAAATTAATAAGTTAAAAGAAATGCTAGGAAAATTCACAACAAGATCAAAAAATCTAGACTTAATCCTGAATAATCAAAAGGCGTGTTATAATAAAACCGGAATCGGATACAAGTTAAACTCAAATAAAACTTTTAAATCATTAATAACCCAATACAAATCAACTAATCAAGCTTGGGTTCCGAAAGCGTGTTTGACCACGCAAGTAGGACTTAATCAATATTATATACCCAAAGAAAAAATTTATTATATAAACTCGAATAAACCAAATCAAAAACCAAAATATAAACCTAAATCAAAAAAATTCAAAGTTTAAACATTTTACTCAACAAAATATAAATTATCACCAAGTTAACTATAACTATAAAAGAAATAGACACAAACCTAAAACGAAAATTTAAATAATTCAGGGGGAGGCTCCAGAATAGCTGGCACCTCCAAAACTAACTTACCCGACAGGGTAACCCAAATAAACTAACCCGGCAGGGTAATTAGGAATAGTTAAAAAGGGACCCAGTTTAACTTGAATCACGGTACAGGTGAAGTTTTTGGATGATAGTACGTTACGGAAGCTTGGGCATCGCATGTCTAGAAAGATATGGTTTCGATCTGGTGCATTTGGCCAAGTGGAACTGACCGAAACTACCGTTAAACAGATCCTAACTAGTTAGACCAAGGTTTAGTACTAAGCTCTGTGGATAGGACTATTCGGAAAACCTCGAAAGGTTGGTTACTTCTAATGACGTCCAAGTGACACACCAAGCTTAGAAGTTTATCCGAAGAATGCCTATTTGTAGAGACCAAAAGCTAAACCTGAATCTAACACAAGTTAAACCAAACTCTATAATTAAATCTAATTCATCTCACAAAATTATAGGATACCCTGATTGATAATCTAGATCGGGTGAGATGAATAAAGATTAAATTAATTTTAAAATTAATTAAAAGTAATTAAAATTAATTAAAATTAAATTAAAATTAATTAAAATTAAATTTTGAATGTCAAATTAAAATTAAATTTCAAATTAAAATTAAAATTAAAATTAAGTTTAATTTAATTAAAATTAAATTTCGAATTAATTAAAAATTAAATTAACTTTAAAAATTATTTTAAAATTAAAAATTATTTTAAAATTAAATTAACTTTAAAAATTATTTTAAAATTAAATTAACTTTAAAAAATTATTTTAAAAATTAAATTAACTTTAAAATTTTTAAAAATTAAATTAACTTTTAAAAAAAATTATGTTAAAAATTAAATTAACTTTAAAAAAATTATGTTAACAATTAAATTAACTTTACAAATTTTAAAAATTAAATTAACTTTAAAAAAAAATATTTTAAAAATTAAATTAACTTTAAAAAATTATTTTAAAAATTAAATTAACTTAAAAAAAAATTATTTTAAAAATTAAATTAACTTTAAAAAATTTTAAAAATTAAATTAACTTTAAAAAAAATTAACTTTAAAAAGTTATTTTTAAAATTAAATTAACTTTAAAAATTATCTTAAAATTAAAAATTATTTTAAAAATTGAATTAACTTTAAAAATTATTTTAAGTTTAAAAATTACTTTAAATTTAAAAATTATTTTTGTAACGACCCGCCTTCTACTGACTAGGCTGTGAGGTCGATCACTACTTTATGCTGTGCTAAATTACTATTGCGGAAATCTGGATTGATTAAAATTTTACTAAACTGATTACTGTAAAATATGAACTTAATATTCTAGGTGTACCTAGGAGTTGTAGACATGCTAGGGAAGTTAATCTATGCCTCTCGGATCTCCTGCTAGCTGTAATTAGGCATTTCAATTGATCCATGAATCGATTGGGCTGTCGGATCGATCCAGTGATCGATCCAGCTTGATACCAGCACGGAGAAAAACTCTGGATCGGTTGGCTGACCGATCTACAAGCTATCTTGTTTCTGTATGTGGCTGGATCGGTCTAACGACCGATCCAGGAGTGCACTGATCGGTCGGCTGACCGATCAGTGAGCTTCTGTAACCGACTTATGCTTCTGTATGCGGCTGGATCGGTCTACCGACCGATCCATGAGTACACTGATCGGTCGGCTGACCGATCCAGTGGCTCACTGATCGGTCGGCTGACCAATCAGTGAGCTTCTGTACTCTCACGCTAACTCTCTGTTCGCGACTGGATCGGTCAGCTGACCGATCTAGTGGCACTACCCACTTCTGATCGATCTGTAGATCGATCTGGTTTCTGATTTCGAATCAGAACCCCTGATTTCAGCACTTGTTCGTGCCAAAATTTCATATAACAATTCTAAACTAAATGCAAAACATTCTAACATCACAAAATAGTGTTCTAAACATGATAGGTTGCATGATTTACTAATTCATAGTGATTAACAACTAAAGTGCAAAATAATCAAATACTGAAAAGTTCTAATGCTTAAACAAGCTTGCTAAAATTCGCTAAGATCTTTTATTCCAAGTTCCTGCCCACACACATCCTCGTAGCATTGTCCTCCAACCTCCGCTAGTCCATCTTTCCTTTACCTTTATCTGCAGTATAAGGAAAAGAAAGTATCTATAAGCTTTCGCTTAGTAAGAAACCATCTACCTCACTAAAACATGCATTCGATGCAATATGCTTTTAAAACATGCTAATGGAAATACATACTGAATGTGCTAGGCATGGCATGGCATACAACACATAGAAGTAAAACTGATCATGGCAATAAAGCTAATGATAAACTATCATTTGTATCAACAAAAAACTAAACTGATATAAAACTGAGCTAAGCTAATACTAATCTGATGCTAAAGCTGAACTGAACTCACATGACTAATTTGTGATGTTTGAAAACTATATTCATAAGTAGATTAAAATAATAATCAAGCTGCTGTTTGGGCCCGGCAACTGTACTTGCAAGTCCCGAATTTAGTAGGGTTTACTAGGTTAGCTGAACCTAGGGACGACTGTGGGAGCCCAACCCAATGGATATCTAATCCTGTACAGTGCCACTGAAAAGGTAAAATACTGAATATAACTAATGATTACTCGTCTTGCTCTTTCTAGGTTATCTGAACCTAGAGCTAGGTTGTCTGAACCTAGAGGCGACTGTGGGAGCCCACCCATTGGACATCTAGTCCTATAAGAGCTGTAGCCAGACTAAATAAGCTGTGCAAATGTTTCTATTGCATTTGTCTAAGTTAATAAATGCTTAAGTTGCATTTTAACTGTGCTATCAATTAAATTGAACACTTGGTATGCGCTAATTCACATCCTTTGTGTCGGTAGTCTACATATTACTAAACTAAAAGCATACAATCATCTGAAAAGCTACTTATACTGCAGGTGAGGGGTTTCTTACCTCCTTTTCGGATTTTCTTACGATTCTAATCGCTAGATTTCCGGAGGAGACGATCCTTTCGACGATCTTCTCGCGACTATGCGTTCTTCTCGCGGAGGGAAGCGTCCTCGTGCTTTTGTGTTGCCGAGAGGTGCTCCTAGAACCCTTGGCTTGGTGCGCCGAGAGAAGGAGAGAAAAAGGAAGAGGGGTCGGCGGAACTAGGGTGAGGAGAGGAAGTTCACGGTGGAAACCAAAAATACAACCCTCACTTAATTAGTTTCCCATATTTATATTAAGTGGGTATTTCGGCCCAACTTAAACTTAAATATAAATGTTTCCCTTTCCTTTCAGCACGGCCCTGCTGGGTTCAACTAGTTACTAACATTATCCATAAACCATAGGTCTCGGGTTCAATTCTCGCTTAGGCCGTTTTCGTTTTCTATTTGTTTTTGCTACTTCCATTACTCTAAAAATTCCATAAAATATTCTAAAATTCCAGAAAAATCGTAGAATATTTCTAAAATAGTTTTGAGAATTTTCGGGCGTTACAATCCCCCATACCTTATAAAAAGTTCATCCTCGAACTTAGAATAATTCTGGGTACTTCTGTCTCCTCTCTCTGCTGTGTGACTGTGCCAAATAACCTTGACTAATGGTACTTCCTTGTTCCGCAATTTCTTAACTGCTCGGTCTATTATCTGAATAGGCCGACTGTCATAGCTGAGGTCTTCGCGGATCTGTACCGACTGGGGCTCAATCACCTGGGTGGCATCTGGGGTATGCTTCTTCATCATAGAGACATGAAATACATTATGGACAGCTGATATTTCCTGGGGTAGCTCTAGCTCATATGCTACATTGCCCACTCTTCTGTTGATAAGGTATGGTCCCACATATCTGGGACTTAGCTTGCCCTTTTTCCCAAACCGCATTACTCCCTTCATGGGAGCTACTCTGAGGAACACCAATCCCAATCGAGAACTCTAAAGGTCTGTATCAAGATAGCTTTTCAAGGCTGATGCCTCTATCCTCTCATGGATCTCAGAGATGTGGTATCTGCTACTAGATCTGTCTGAAGTTCTAGTTCTTTCTGTTCACCACTCTCATACCAGCAGATTGGAGATCTACACCTCCGCCCATAGAGAGCCTCGTAAGGTGCCATGCCGATAGTGGCCTGATAGCTGTTGTTGTATGCAAATTCTGCTAGACTCAGATATTTGCACCAACTTCCTTTGAAATCTAGGGCACATGCTCGGAGCATATCTTAGAGTACCTGATTTACCCGCTCCGTCTGTCCATCTGTCTGAGGATGGAAAGTCGTGCTAAATTTTAGCTTCGTGCCCAAAGTTGTCTGTACACACTCCCAGAAGTGTGACGTGAACCTGCTGTCTCTGTCTGAGATAATGGTTCGTGGGACTCCATGTAATCTAACGATCTCCTTGAGATATAACTGAGCTAACTGCTCCATGGAATAGGATATTCTGATAGCTAGGAAGTGGGCTGATTTAGTCAACCTGTTGACTATTACCCAGATGGTGTCGAAACCATTCGTGGTTCTGGGTAGTCCCACTATAAAATCCATAGAAATGTCTTCCAACTTCCATTTTGTAATCTGAATAGGCTACAGAACTCCTCCTGGTCTCTGATGTTCTGCCTTGACCCTCTGACAGGTCAGACAGGTGCTGACATATCTAGCGATGTCCCTCTTCATCCCAGGCCACCAAAATCATTTCTTCAAGTCTTGGTACATTTTGGTGGAACCAGGATGCATCGCATAAGGAGTCCTGTGAGCCTCATCTAGAATTTTCCTCTGTAGTTCCTCCTGATCCGGAACACATAGCCTGTCACCAAAATACAACACCCCGCTATCTGATATTCTGAACTCTCCACCTTCTGATTCTGCTAAACCTTGCTTGATTCTCTGAATTTCAGGATCTTGCTCCTGAGCTGTCTGGATGTCACCGAGCAAGGTAGACTCTAATGTCATAGTAGAGAGCTGTCCGACTATGAGCTCGAGACCGAAATATGAGATCTCCTTCTGTAGGGGCGGTAACATGGCTGCTAGAGATAATAGGGTAGCGCTGAACTTCCTGCTGAGGGCGTCTGCTACCCTATTCGCTTTTCCTGGGTGGTAGAGGATATCTATGTCGTAGTCTTTGACCAGTTCTAGCCATCTGCGCTGTCGCATATTCAGTGAAGAAGTACTTCAGACTCTGATGATCTGTATACACTCTGCACTGAGCTCCATACAAGTAATGTCTCCAAATCTTGAGAGCGAACACCACTGCTGCAAGCTTAAGGTCATGAGTAGGATAGTTCTTTTCATAATCCTTAAGTTGTCTGGAGGCATAGGTGATCACCTTGCCATCTTGCATCAGCACTGCTCCTAGTCCCAACTTCGAGGCATCACTATATATGTCAAAGCTATCTGCGTTCTCTGGTAGAGTCAGAATAGGTGCACTGGTCAATCTCCTTTTCAGCTCGCTGAAACTGTTCTCACAGTCCTCTGTCCATTGAAATTTTATGTTCTTTCTGGTAAGAGCTGTCAGTGGGGAGGCTATCCTGGAGAAGTCCTCTATGAATTTCCTGTAGTAACCTGCTAATCCCAGAAAGCTTCTGATCTCACTGGCATTCTTGGGTCTTTTCCAGTTGCTCACAGCTTCTATCTTACTGGGGTCTACCATGATACCATCATTTGAGATGATGTGACCCAGGAAGGACACCTGATCTAGCCAAAATTCACATTTGGTGAACTTGGCGTACAGCTGATTCTGCTGAAGGGTGTGTAATACTATTTTCAGGTGCTCTACGTGTTCTTCCTGAGTTTTGGAATAGATAAGGATGTCATCGATGAACACGATAACGAACCTATCTAAATATTCTCTGAATACCCTGTTCATAAGGTCCATGAAAGTAGCTGGAGCATTTGTCACGCCAAAGGGCATGACTACGAACTCGTAATGTCCATATCTAGTCCTGAATGCTGTCTTGGGTATGTCCCCTTCTTTAACCTTCACCTGATGATAACCTGATCTGAGGTCTATTTTAGAGAACACTGCTGCTCCCTTTAGCTGATCAAACAGGTCATCTATTCTGGGAAGAGGATACCTGTTCTTGATTGTGACTTGGTTCAGTGCCCGGTAGTCTATACACAGGCGCATGCTCCCGTCTTTCTTCTTCACGAACAATACAGGTGCTCCCCATGGTGAGTGACTAGGATGAATGAAGCCCTTGTCAAGAAGCTCCTATAGTTGCTCATGAAGTTCCTTCAGTTCTGCTAGAGCCATGCAGTAAGGTGATTTGGAGATAGGATTTGTACCGGGAATGAGCTCTATCTCAAATTCGATCTCCCTATCTGGTGCTAGGCCTGGTAACTCTTCAGGGAAGACTGCTGGGTAGTCACATACGACTCGGACCTCTGCTAGCTGTTGGTCCTTGTCCTGACTGGTGCTGACTACGTGTGCTAAGAACCCCGTACATCCTGAATCCATCAACCTCTGTGCCTTCATAGCTGAGAGAAACTTCTTGGCCTTTCTCCTGGGTTCTCCGACGACCAACTGTGCTTCCGCCAGTTGGAATATGACTGCTTATGGCACTCGATGGAGGCACCGATTTGATCAAGAAGTCCATCCCAAGATGATGTCGTATCGGTCATATTAATCACTATCGATCGCAAAAGAGCTCGTCGCTATAGTGACCGATCGCTCGAGCCGCGACGCCATGATTTCTCCCGAGGGTAACGCCGTAAGGAATCAAGCACGAGTACCTCCGAGGTATCGCTAACTTCTCAAAGAAATGCCCGGATATGTATGAATGGGTTGCCCCAAGATCGAATAAGACAGCTTGTACTTTGTCAAAATACTAATCGACCAGAATAACCGCCGAGGCATTTGTTGCGCCCTCTCCGTGAGTGAGTAGATCCTCGCATTGGTCGTAGTTGGAGGAGCTTCTAATCTGCCTGGCTGATATGTGGACCATCTAAAGCGGCCTGCATATGATGTACCTCCATACTGAATCTGCTGTGGCCGAGGAAGACCGGTCTTGTTTGGACGCCGCCATATGCCCTTCCTGTCAGATTCAAAGCATCCTCGTGCCCTACCGACAAACCTGTGATGGAATTTCCCAAGTAGCACACTTTGATAATCTGGGGCCGGCCTCCTTTTGGGTAACTCCTTGGCTTTCGTTTTTTCCAGCTAGAGCCATGGGAGCCGTGGCCCTCTGCTTCGAGTGCCCGAGCCTCCTTGACCTTTAGCTTCGAGAGGACTTGCTCGCGCTTGATGCTATTTTCGTAATGCTCAGTGATTAGAGCACGACTCACTAATTCTTCCGTGGTTTGTGGCCTATGAACGCCACCAGCCACGTTCATTGCTATTTCCGGCCTCAGCATCTCGAGCATCAACCGGATTCGTTCCTTCTCCGACTCTGGGCATAGACGAGCCAACCTGTTGAATTTTCTTCACGGCTTCCTCAACTGATAGGTTGCCCCGACGAAACTCAGTGAACTCGGCGGTTGGTGACCCGCATGTGAAAGAACTCCTCAAAGAATTCCTTCAAGTCGCCCCATGTCATCCGGTTCACCGCCGCTCGATTCTCCCACCACATACGCATCTCTTGTCGATGGAGGTGCACTTCACCTTCTCATGCGCCACCCAAGCTCCATCGTATTTTCAGAGTTTTGAACCATGCCCGAGCATCCCATGGTTCATTGCCTTCGAGAAATTCTCCGCTTGACTCTCCGCCACCGGATCGATAGGCTTCTCGCCTCGCTGGGCTACTGTGCAGTAGGTGGACCGGTGGAACTCTAAGACCACCGTGTCGCTAAGTTAGGCTCCGGTGACAGTGGAGTGTTCACGACTAGCCTTTAAGGTGGCTATTTCTTGTTGCTAGCTACTGCTGTAATTGAGCCACTAGTGCCGTAAGGTCCGGGGAGGCACCGAATCGCCGCCTCATGCCGGGCCGTGAGTGGTGCCCTTCTAGCTGGGCGTCCTCGTGCCATTCTAGAGACGTAGAGGACATACATAACTAATACAATCATAATTGTATATCTATAGTTATCATGTTAGGTACCATCATAAATAAACATGCTTCATCTATTTCTAACATGAAAACAAGAAACATAAATAGAGTGAGAGATGTTCTTACTTGGAAGCTGCAGGTACAATGCTGGTGTGTGTAGGAAGTATGGAAACTGCTCTGATACCACTCTGATACGACCCACCTTCTACTGACCAGGCTATGAGGCCGATCGCTACATTATGCTGTGCAAAATTACTATTGCGGAAATCTGGATTGATTAAAATTTTACTAAACTGATTACTGTAAAATCTGAACTTAATATTCTAGGTGTACCTAGGAGTTGTACACATGCTAGGGAAGTTAATCTATGCCTCTCATGCTAGCTGTAATCAGCATTTCAATCGATCCATGAATCGATTGTTGGATCGATCCGATCGATCCAGATACCGCACGGAGAAACTCGATCGGCCGGCCGACCGATCCACAAGCTATCTTGTTTCTGAGCTGGATCGGTCCACCGACCGATCCAGAGTACACGATCGGCTGATCGATCCAGGCTCACCGATCGGCCGGCCGACCGATCCGGGTTTCATCGGGACCGATCGCGAGCTTCGAACCGACTTATGCTTCAGATATCGGCCTACCGACCGATCCAGAGTACATTGACCAGTGGCTCACTGATCGGTCGGCTGACCGATCAGTGAGCTTCTGTACTCTCACGCTAACTCTCTGTTCGCGACTGGATCGGTCAGCTGACCGATCTACTGGCACTACCCACTTCTTATCGATCTGTAGATCGATCTGGTTTCTGATTTCGAATCAGAACCCCTGATTTCAGCACTTGTTCGTGCCAAAATTTCATATAACAATTCTAAACTAAATGCAAAACATTCTAACATCACAAAATAGTGTTCTAAACATGATAGGTTGCATGATTTACTAATTCATAGTGATTAACAACTAAAGTGCAAAATAATCAAATACTGAAAAGTTCTAATGCTTAAACAAGCTTGCTAAAATTCGCTAAGATCTTTTATTCCAAGTTCCTGCCTACACACATCCTCGTAGCATTGTCCTCCAGCCTCCGCTAGTCCATCTTTCCTTTACCTTTATCTGCAGTATAAGGAAAAGAAAGTATTTATAAGCTTTCGCTTAGTAAGAAACCATCTACCTCACTAAAACATGCATTCGATGCAATATGCTTTTAAAACATGCTAATGGAAATACATACTGAATGTGCTAGGCATGGCATGGCATACAACACATAGAAGTAAAACTGATCATGGCAATAAAGCTAATGATAAACTATCATTTGTATCAACAGAAAACTAAACTGATATAAAACTGAGCTAAGCTAATACTAATCTGATGCTAAAGCTGAACTGAACTCACATGACTAATTTGTGATGTTTGAAAAATATATTCATAAGTAGATTAAAATAATAATCAAGCTTCTGTTTGGGCCCGGCAACTGTACTTGCTGTGCGCGCATCCCTAACTAGACCCGGGGTTGCAAGTCCCGAATTTAGTAGGGTTTACTAGGTTAGCTGAACCTAGGGACGACTGTGGGAGCCCAACCCAATGGATATCTAATCCTGTACAGTGCCACTGAAAAGGTAAAATACTGAATATAACTAATGATTACTCGTCTTGCTCTTTCTAGGTTATCTGAACCTAGAGCTATGTTGTCTGAACCTAGAGGCGACTGTGGGAGCCCACCCATTGGACATCTAGTCCTATAAGAGCTGTAGCAAGACTAAATAAGCTGTGCAAATGTTTCTATTGCATTTGTCTAAGTTAATAAATGCTTAAGTTGCATTTTAACTGTGCTATCAATTAAATCGAACACTTGGTATGCGTTAATTCGCATCCTTTGTGTCGGTAGTCTACATATTACTAAACTAAAAGCATACAATCATCCGAAAAGCTACTTATACTGCAGGTGAGGGGTTTCTTACCTCCTGTTCGGGATTTCTTACGATTCTAATCGCTAGATTTCCGGAGGAGACGATCCTTTCGACGATCTTCTCGCGACTATGCGTTCTTCTCGCGGAAGGAAGCGTCCTCGTGCTTTTGTGTTGCCGAGAGGTGCTCCTAGAACCCTTGGCTTGGTGCACCGAGAGAAGGAGAGAAAAAGGAAGAGGGGTCGGCGAAACTAGGGTGAGGAGAGGAAGTTCACGGTGGAAACCAAATATACAACCCTCACTTAATTATTTTCCCATATTTATATTAAGTGGGTATTTCAGCCCAACTTAAACTTAAATATAAATGTTTCCCTTTACTTTCAGCACGGCCCTGCTGGGTTCAACTGGTTACTAACATTATCCGTAAACTATAGGTCTCGGGTTCAATTCCCGCTTAGGCCGTTTTCGTTTTCTATTTGTTTTTGCTACTTCCATTACTCTAAAAATTCCATAAAATATTCTAAAATTCCATAAAAATCATAGAATATTTCTAAAATATTTTTGAGAATTTTCGGGCGTTACAATTTTAAAAATTATTTTAACTTTAAAAATTATTTTAAAATTAAATTAACTTTAAAAATTATTAAAAATTTATAATCTTAAGAGACTAACCTTAATTCCTACTCATTGTAGGAAACCAAGTGGATTTTGGACAGTGGTTGCTCCAAACACATGACTGGAGATCACACCAAGTTCACTCAACTCACTTACAAAAGCTTAGGAACAGTTGCCTTTGGAAACAACGGCAAACTCAAGGTAATTGGGATAGGTAATATTGAATTAAAAATAGATTTCATAATTACAAATGTTCTACTTGTCGAGAATTTTAAATACAATCTCCTGAGTATAAGTCAATTGTGTGATACTAGGTATAAGGTTAAATTTCTATCCACAGAGTGTTTAATCAAACATCTAGACAATCCTACTATAAGCCTAAAAGATTTTAGAAAAGACAACATCTATGCTATCAACTTTACCACCTCTTCAATTAAGTGTTATTTAACACAAAAAGAAGAAACTTGGTTGTGACATAGGAGAATATCTCACACTAACTTTAGAAATATAAGCAAATTAAATGGACTAGTGAGAGGCTTACCAAAATTACCTAACCTAGATTCAACCATATGTAATGCTTGTCAACAAGGTAAACAAACAAAATCCACTCACAAACCAACCAATCAGCCACAAACCGACTCAATATTAGAACTTCTACATTTAGACCTTTTTGACTCCCATGGAGTCAAATCCATAAATGGAAACTTATACTGTTTAGTAATAATAGATGATTATTTTAGGTTTACTTGGGTAAAATTCTTAAAACATAAAGATGAAACTTTTGAAATCTTTACAAACTTTTGCAAACAAATTGAAAACGAAAAAGATCTTAAAATTAAAAGAATTAGGAGTGACAACGGAGGAGAATTTAAAAATCATAATTTTAACAAGTTCTGTCTTGAGAATGGCTACCATCACGAATTTTCGTGTCCTAAAACCCCCCAACAAAATGGAATTGTAGAAAGAAAAAATAGAACTTTACTGGAAGCCTCTAGAACTATGTTAAATGAATATAACTTACCCAAATATTTTTGGAACCTGCTATGTGCAAAATAGAACAACATTAAATAAAAGACATAATAAAACCTTCTTTGAAATATTTTATAACAAATAACCCAACATAAAATATTTTAAAGTATTTGGGTGTCCAGCCTACATCTTAAATACGAGAGAACACTTAGGAAAATTTTCCTCTAAAGTAGAAAATGGAATTTTTGTAGGATATTCTCTAAACAGTAGGGGTTACAGAATATATAATAAAATTACGTTAAAAATCGAGGAAACCACAAATGTAAAATTTGAAGAAACCCAAGGACAAACTCAACTTCAACCTATTGAAATTAATAATCCTGAAGAAACCAATCAATCCCTAGATCATGAAGAAGATGAACACACTCAAGTAAATCAACCACCTAGAACTATAAGAATCAACCCTAACCATCCAACTGATCAAATAATTGGTGATCCAGACCTAAGGGTTCAGACCAGATCATCCTTTAGGAACCTAAGTCAAATTTCCCTGATTTCAAAAATTGAACCCAAAACTGTAGCTGAATCCCTACTTGATCCAGATTGGATCATCGCTATGCAAGAGGAACTAGCTCAATTTGAACGTAATGAAGTTTGGGATCTAGTACCACCACCTAAAGATAAGAAAATAATAGAAACAAAATGGGTATTCAGAAACAAATTAAGTGAAACTAGGGAAATTACTAGGAATAAGGCTAGGCTAGTTGCCAAAGGGTTCAGTCAAGTTGAAGGACTTGACTACGATAAAACCTATGCCCCAGTAGCCAGATTAGAATCCATTAGAATGTTACTAAGTTATACAGCCCATAAGGGATTCAAACTATATCAAATGGATGTTAAGTCAACTTTTCTCAATGGACTGATAAAAGAAGAAGTTTATGTAGGTCAACCTCCTGGGTTTGAAGATCTAGAACACCCTGATTATGTCTTTAAGTTAAAGAAAGCATTATATGGACTTAAACAAGCACCCAGGGCATGGTATGAAAGGCAAACATCTTACTTAACATCCAAAGGATTCAACCAAGGTCAAATTGACCCAACTTTGTTTGTTAAATTACTAAATAACGACATATTTATAGCACAAATATATGTAGATGATATAATATTTGGTTCAACTAATTCAGATTTTTTAGAAGAATTTATCAACCTAATGGAACAAGAATTTGAAATGAGCTTAGTAGGAAAATTGACCTATTTTCTAGGTTTACAAATTAAACAAACAAATGAAGGAAATTACATTTATCAACATAAATACACTAAAGAATTACTTAAAAAAATTCGGAATGGAAAATACAAAAGAAATAAAAACACCTATGGCAGTAAACACAATCTTAGACAATGACCTAAATGGAAAACCAGTAGATCTAAAGTATTATAGAAGTGCAATAGGTAGTCTACTTTACTTAACTGTAAGCCGACCTGATATCTTATTTGCAGTTAGTATGTGTGCCAGATACCAAACCTGTGCTAAAGAATCCCATTTGACTCAAGTCAAAAGAATTTTTAGATATCTTAAGGGAACAACAAATGTAGGAATTTGGTATCCTAGGACCAATAACTTTGAATTAATAGGATATTCTGACTCAGATTATGCTGGATGCAAATTAGACCGCAAAAGCACAAGTGGTGGATGCCAACTACTAGGCCCATCACTTGTCAGCTGGTTTAGTAGAAAGCAACACTGTGTTGCACTATCTACAACTGAGTCAGAATACATAGCTATAGGAGAATGTGTAGCCCAATTATTATGGATGATGCATACCTTAAAAGATTTCAACTTAAAAATCACAAATGTAAAAGTTTTAATTGACAATATTAGCTCAATCAATTTAACAAAAAATCCAGTGCATCATTCAAGAACCAAACACATTGAAATAAGGCACCACTTTATCAGGGATCATGTTACTAAGGGTGATATTGAGCTCAAATACATTGAGTCCAAGTCAAACTTAGCTGACATATTCACCAAACCACTCCCTGAAAGTGAATTTAGCAATTTGTGTAGAAAACTAGGAATGTGCCTAATAGACTAGGAGTTTCAAATTTCAAAAATATTTTCAAAATGATTGTTCTCAAATTATAGGTTAAACATGTTTCACTTTCAAAACTTTCCTATTTTTAGAGTTTTAAAAAAAAACTTTTAGCCTTAGACTAGTTCAAAATCCTTAGAAAGCATGTACCCACAGGACTAGTTTTTGAGCATCTCACCAAAATCCTAGGCTTACCTTGCTTGTGTTTGACGAACATAGAAAGGGGTGAGATGTATAGGCCACCTACCTAAGACTTAAGATGCTTATTTCAGTGCATCGATATAAGTCTGGGCGTTAAATACAAAATATACATTAATCAAGTTAAGGTTAACCTTAACTTGACTAACCAAGTAAAAGCTGCTATCTTTTGATAGTTAGTCAGTAACTAACTGGTTAGACATTTGATTTAATGTCAGGTTCAGGGGGAGAAATAAAACTAATTCAGTTTTTCAAATTAAATTTTAAACTTAGTTTTGAAAATCAAAGTTTAAAAGTCAATCTTCAAAATCAACTTGTTTAAAATTGTGGAATTTTTTTAGTCTTTGAAAACTGACCTTTTCAAGTATTTTAAACCATGGTTTTGAAACTCGTACTTTTGAACTTTAAATATTTGATTTTGGAAAAAGAATTTTATAAAATTATTTTGAACACTCCTTTATTTTACAAATTATTTTACTTTACCAAAATTTGTTTTATCAAACTTCTTTGAATATCCTGAATCCAGTTCTGAAAAATTAGGTTTAACTTAATTTGCAAAAACTTAGTGTTGAAAATTACCTTTTGAAAGTGATGTTTGCAAACTTAAATTTTTTTTTTTCAAAGTTACTAAGCTATTTTCAAGATTTTTTTTAAGAAATAAAGGTAAAACTATCGTTTAAACTCCCTAGGTTAACTTGACATTATTTTCTATTTTTGTCTGAAGTCTGTATTTATGCTTACTTGACATTTATTCTTTTGATGAATGACAAAGGGGGAGGGTTAGGTGGTTAAGTTAGCTAAACCAAACTAAAAATACAAACTAACTTAAAAAAAAACCCTACATAAATGCATGTTGTTACTTGCATATGTTTTCACTAACTTAACCAGGTTGTCATTCCATCAAAAAGGGGGAGCTTGTTGGTGCGGTTAGCACTAACGATTTAACCCAGGTTTTGATGAATGACAAATCAGGTTAAGTTAGTTTGTTGTTGTCTAACACTCTGATCGAGTGTGCAGGAGAAGTCCAGACATGTCGACGGGCTGACCGGATGTCTGGCACGAAGCCCAGCTAGGTCGACAGGCTGACCGGATAGCTGGCACGAAGTCCAAGCGGGTCGACGGGCTGACCAGACGCTTAGGCACAAAGTCCAACTAGGTCGACGGGCTGACTGGATAGCTGGCACAAAGTCCAGACTGGTCGACGGGCTGACCGGACGTCTGGCAGGTAAGTGAGGTAAGTCACTGGAGGGGAGTGACTGCGAGGACGCGTTCCCGGGAAGGGAACATTAAGCGTCGATCCGGCTTAGATCCATTTCGGATATCTAAGTCGAGATCGTGACTAGATTCCGATCTTGGAAAGACGGAATCTAAGTCATACTCTTTTCTATTACTTTGTTGAACTTTAATTGTGCTAATAATCTGTTTTACAGGATATATATTTTCCTCGGACTAACTCTATTTTGCAGGAAAAGGAATTTCTGGAAATAGGAGGTCTGAGCGCCCGTAAGGGATCCGGGCGCCCGGAGGTGAATTTTATCCAAACCAAGTCATCGCCACGTGGAGTTCGCTGATTAGACCTGCCACGTCGCACCAGGGCGCCCGGAAGGGATCCAGGCGCCCGGAGCAGCATATAAAAGAAGCCCCAGGGGTGGAGCTTCAGAATAATCTCAGAACTCTTAGACTGCTTGCTCTGTTGCTCTGCGCTCCAACGACGCTAACGAAGCTCCGACAACGCGCCCTTGTCCTTGTGATTTTCTTTCTGTCGGTATAGCTTTGTTTTAATTTTCATTAGCATTTCTTGTACTGTCTTTGTAATCATTATTGCGAATTGCTAGTGAATTGCCCAACGAAAGTACTCACGAAGTACGGGCCTTCGAGTAGGAGTCATCACAGGCTCCGAACGAAGTAAAAATTACTGTGTCTATTATTTTTAAATTTCGCTGCGCGTAACTCTTTTTAACGTTGTTTTTTCGAATCGATATTCACCCCCCCCCCTCTATCGACATTTCACGATTCAACAGTATCCACACCGAGTTCTTCACGACAACTCAAGTGAGCAACAAGATTCACCTCCAATTGGTACTAGCCAAGTATAGAGGTGATGTGATCCAAGAGAAGGAAGAAGAAGTGAAAACTTGAGGAAGAAAAATTTCTTCCTTGGCTTTTGGTGAGCGGTGGCAGAGAGAGGAGAGACGGGAGAGGGAGGCTAGGTTTCCAAAAACCTAAACTCACAAATAATGAATTATTTATTAATTTTCTCCTTTCTATATCAATATATAGGTTCTCTTGATGAGTTGGATTAAAAAGTCTAAACCCGACCCAAATTTCTTAACCAAAATTTAGCCCAATAACCTCTTGGTTTGGTTCATAAATAAATCATTTTGGTTTATTACTAAATCAAATAGAGTTTAACTCTTCCATAAGAAATATGTTAGTATTAGCCCTAGTACTAATTATGAGATGATTGTAAATGGCACATTATTATATCATATTTCATTATAAATAAAAGGCAAATTTGGTTATTACATTTATTTTAGTTCAGTGCCGATTGAATAAATATAATAATGTCCTTGAGTAGTAGGTTCTTATCTATATCATATCAATTGGTTGAATTGATAGTGAGATATTGTAGATATACATGGAATACTACTCTTAACTATTTCTAGTCAAGCATTAATATGCAAGGACAATATTAATGCATTGAGACTAGCATGTAGGTCAACGGATGACTTAAACTCACAAGTCATGGATATGAGATATCAGGTTGACATATGGGTATATATTAGAGAATATATACTGAATGACCCGCCATGAGAATGTTTTATATATCGTAATATGAGTGCCATAAACATTCTCATGTGACTATTAGTATGAATAGTCCTTAGACTTGAAGTCACTACGGTTCCCTATATAAGGAGTTGTATACTTTGGTATCGACAAACGTCACCCGTAACAGGGTGGACCATAAAGTCTATCACTGGGTATGCAATAAGTTATGCGGAGGGATGTGAGTGATATAGATGGGATCTATCCCTTCCATATAACGGAAGTGATATCTGTGGGCCCTTGTTTAGTAGGACACAAGAATGCATGGTCATGCTTAAATGAGTCAATATGCGATATTGAGCTTGTTTATTGAGTGAGTCTACTTAGGGATCAAGAAACACAAAGATTGATAAGAGGATGACATGGTCTATGCCTCATTGATCAATCTAGATATCAAGGATAGAAGGATTGAGTCATACAAGATAATAGTCATGGATAGGTTTGGTCGGATCTTGACCTTCTCGTCACTTGGGTAGCAATGATGCCTTGCTAGATGTCACACATTGCTTATGTATCTAAATGTTTTTAGATACATTGTCAATGTTACGAGAGCCTATTGGGTCACACACAAAGAACACGTTGACTTGGAGATGGATTATGGGGTTAAGTTTAATCCGAATTATACACATTGAGTTAGACTCGAATGAATTCATATTAGACTTATTGAGTAATGGGTTAGACTCATTGGTTTATTGGGTAAATGGATTATTGGGTTAATAGTTAATCCAATATTCTAAATCCAACCCATTAAGATTAATGAATATTAATAGAGATTAATATATCATTAATCAAAAGGAAGATCAAGAGACAAAAGTATTTCGTATTCATTAGATGAATACAAAAGCCATTTGTAAAAGTAACCTTTAGGTGAAGTAACCTTTTTGGTAAAGTAACCTATTTGGTAAAGTAACCCTTTTGTGAAGTCTCCTTATATAGATGAAGTGACCTTTTGGGTGAGTGTGCTCTTCTTGGTTTTGCTCTTCTTCCTCTTCTTCTCTTCTCTTGGCCAAAAACAACCTTATAGAGTTGCTAGCACAACGAAGGTTGTTTCTTCTCCAAGTTGTGAGTTTGTGAGACGGACGGAGAACATGTTCGTGTGGATACCGTAGAGGCGAAAACGTACTGATCGTGCTGAGATCCGCATTTAAAGAAACGTTGCTGTCGGGATTGCGAAGGGCACGCAGCAAAGGTATAACTTTCTCATGTAGAAGAATTAGTACTTAGTATATGGTTTCCTTTCGCATGGATCTTCTGGAAAGGAACTAGATGTTTTCCATTGCGCTTTCGCGTGTTTAGCGCCCTAGTTCCTAACAATGGTATCAGAGCCACTTGCGAAGGCATATACTAAGTTGTAGTAGAATTTCATATGTGGTATAGAAATTGCATGACATGTTTATTATGATTTGCATGATTATGAGCAAGTTTCAGCCAAGAGGTTTTTTGCGAAACCATCATGCCGTTGTGGCTCATAATTAGTTGTTTAAATCATAGTAAATTTTGTCATAATAGATTGAGAATGTTATATGATATGGTGCATGGTTATGACCCTTAAACCCCGATGTGATTGGATGTGTGTGTTGTAATTCATAATACGGCCTACGCGTCGTGTCTCTCCTCTTTTATTCTAGTTGTAAATTTAGACTACACTCGAATGTAACTCGAGTTTTCTTTAGATTTTGTAATGTACAAATTAGAGAAGAATAAGTCTACTTGACGACGGTGAAAAGGGAGAAGGTTAACAACACATGACGACCAAGGAAGCACTTGGAGAAGATGCTTTTGAAGCACTAGGAGAAGATGCTTTTGCCTAGGTTGACTTTTCGATCTTCTCATTGGCTTGAGAGGATCATAGATAATGGTGTCATAACCATGTCATATTTCTTTTATGCATATATGTGATGTGTGTCATGATATGCTATGTGATGCATGTGTAGTTTAATCATGATTAGGTCTTTTTAAATATGCCTACCAAAGTTTAGTACTCACTACTAGCTCGATCAATTGTGGTCAGGTTTTTCCAAAGCAAAGTGACTCGATTTATCTTGCTAGAGTGCGACAGGACAATTGTGATATCCGACTACTAAACTTTAGGTGTGACTTAACTAAGTTGAGAACTTAGAGGCATATCCCATACAATGTAATTCAATTATACTAGTCATGGGCGATTAGCCAAATCTAACTCAAGATGTGTTATAATGTGGATTTCATAAGATGGGAAAATGAACAAATAGTCTTGTTCACCTAATGATACAAGAGTTACATAGGATGTAATTGGTAAACGTTGTCTACCTAAGTTATACAAATCTTGGGCGATTAGCCACAGCTAGCTCAAGAAAAGGTATAATATGGATCTTGTCCAATTGGTACACGTTGTCTACCTAAGTTATACTAAGTCTTGGGTGATTAGCCAAAGCTAACTCAAGATGAGGTATAATTGTTGGGTTTTTCGGGTCGCGAAAACCGCTTTTCGCGTCGCGGAAACCCCGAATCGCCCAAGCCACGGATCTCGTGCAAGGTAAAACTTTCGAAAAATACGAGTACGAGTTTAAAACACGATCGACTCTTAGATCTACGAGGGAAAAACATTTACCCTTGATGCGTGCCCTTCGTAATCCCGCAACGTCCAAAGGTAGCCGGATCTCGAGACCGTCAAGCGAACGGTCCTCTAGCGATATCCACACGAACAAGGAGTGATCTTCTACCACTCAAAGATGGAGAGGAGAACCCACAAGTGTGCTAGCACTTTCTAGGGCTCTCGGATTGGATCTAAAAGGTGAGAAAGGAGAGAAGGGAAAAGGAACTCACACACTCCTCTAGGTACTCTCCTTTTGTGACCTTCACACCACCTAGTTGCTTGGAATCAACTCTCACTTCTTCTCCACCATGAAGCCACGACCATCAGCAAGCTAGAGAGAGGGAGAAGCACCCAAGGAAGAAGAAGCATTGAACCCCATTCAATTGCCACCAAATGAAACCCTCTCCTCACTTAGTGTGGCCGGCCACCACATGTGTAACCCCCACATTAATGTGGCCGGCCACATTAAGAGGATTAATGGTGTGTAACCTCCATGAGGTGGCACACCATTATATAAGGGGATGATGTGGCATGCCATGTAGGATGAGTCATCCTCATGATGTGTCAATTCATCAAGTCAAAACTTGATGTGTCAACCTCTATTTGGTCAAGTCAAACTTGACCAATGCTCTTCCTAGTTGAGTTAAATCCAAGCTTTGATTCAAGTCAGTTTTAATTTAATGAATCTCAATTCATTAATATAAATTGACTCATGAATCAAATTTAAATTAGACTCATTCAACAATTGAATCTAATTGAGTCTAACTCAATAAGTCTAATTTGAATCCAATCTTTGATTCATCATATGAATCTAATCCTATTGGTTCATCATATGAACCTAATCTCCATGCACATGTTCTTTGTGTGTGACCCAATAGGTTCTTGTAACGTTGGCAATGTTTCTAAACTCCTTTAGAAACATAAGCAATGAGCGGCATCTAGCAATACATCATTGCTACCCAAGTTACAAGAAATGTTGAGATCCAACATCACCTTGTGACTACTAATTGTGACTCCTCACAATATGTGACAAGTGTCCTTCTATCCTAGACATCTAGATTGATCAATGTGAGGCATAGACCGTGTCATCCTCTGACCAATCTAAATCTTGAACTCCGAGTAGACTCACTCAATCAAATGAACTCAATATCTCATATTGACTCATTTGGGTATGGCCATACACTTCGTGGTCTCACTCTATCAAGAATATCGATGTCTCTCCCGTCATATAGGAGGGATAGATCCCTTCTACATCACTCACATCCCTCTGCATAATTTGTTATATACCCAGTAATCGCCTTTATAGTCCACCCAGTTACGGGTGACGTTTGACGAAACTAAAGTACATAACTCCTTATGTAGGGATCCATGGTGACTTCAGGTCTAAGGACTAATAGTCATACTAATAGCCACATGAGAAAGTATATGACACTCATATAACGATCCATGATACTTTCTCATGGCGGGTCATTCAGTATACATTCTCTAATGCATACCCATGTGTCAGCTTGATATCTCTATATCCATGACTTGTGAGATCAAGTCATCAAGCTGACCGACATGCTAGTCTTATTGTATTAACATTGTCCCTGAATGTTAATACTCGACTAGGAATGATTTAGAGTAGTGTTCCCTATATCATCTCACTATCGATTCAACCAATCGATTGATATAGGTAAGAACCTTCTACTCAAGGACGTTACTATACTTATTTTTTCTGGCACTAATACAAATAAGCATAATAACCAAAAACCAAAATGCCTTAATATATATACAAGAATATGATATACATGAGTCCATACAATCATCAAATGATTGGCTCTAGAGCTCTAACTAACAATCTCCCACTAGCACTAGTGCCAATCAGTATAGGCTCTAAGGCCTAATGACCTAGTGTGACCATCATGCTTTCTCTGTGCCAAAGCCTTGGTCAAGGGATCTGCGATGTTAGCCTCTGTAGGTACTCTGCAAATCTTCACATCTCCTCTATCGATAATCTCCCGAATGAGATGGAAGCGCCGTAGTATGTGCTTGGTCCGCTGGTGTGAGCGAGGTTCCTTCGCCTGTGCTATAGCTCCATTGTTGTCACAATAGAGCTCAACTGGGTCAGCGATGCTAGGAACCACCCCATGATGAACTTATGGATCCAAACTTCCTCCTTTGCCTCGATGCAAAGAATGTACTTGGCTTGTAGAATCAGCCATCGATCCCGTCAACTCTTCCACTGACACCACCATTAATGCAAAATACGAACCCCGATTGCGATCTATAGTCATCCCGGTCGGTCTGGAAGCTAGCATCAGTAACCCTTTACACCTAGCTCATCATTGCCTCCATATATCAAGAAATATTCTTTAGTCCTTCTTAAGTACTTAAGAATATTCTTGACCGTTATCCGATGACTTTCACCTGGATCGTATCTCGTCATGCTCAAAGCATAAGAGACATCGTCGAGTACATAGCATGGCGCATATGATCGATCCTATGGCTGAGGCATAAGGGATCCGATCCATGCGGTCTCTCTCCTCTATAGAAGAGGGACTTTGAGTCTCGAAGACTCACGCCATGTGACATCTCAGAAATCCCTTCTTGGAGTTCTGCATGGCAAACCGAAGGAGTACCTTATCAATGTATGTACTCTGACTTAGGCCAAGCAATCTCTTAGATCTATCTCTATAGACCTGAATCCCTAGAATGTGGGATGCCTCACCTAAGTCCTTCATTGAGAAGCAACTCCCTAGCCAGGTCTTGACAGACTGAAGCATAGGGATGTCCTTCCCAATGAGTAGTATGTCATCCACATACAATATGAGGAAGACAACTATGTCCCCTACAACCTTCTTGTAGACACAAGGCTCATCTTCGTTCTTGATGAAACCAAACTGTTTGATCGCATCATCGAATCGAAGATTCTAGCTCCGAGAAGCTTGCTTTAGTCCATAAATGGACCTATGCACCTTGCATACTCTATGTCAGGATCTACAAAACCCTCAGGTTGTGTCATGTACACATCCTCGGTAGGTTTCATTCAAAACGCGGTTTTGACATCCATCCGCCATATCTCATAGTCATGGTAGACCGCAATAGCAAGCATGATCCGAATGGACTTAAACATCGCATCGGAGAAAAGGTTTCATCATAGTCAATACCATGAATTGTTTGAAACCTTTAGCTACCAAGCGACCCTTATAGATAAGTCCATCCATGTCGGTCTTTCTCTTAAAGACCCACTTACACCTAATGAGTTTTACCCTTCGTGGATCAACCAAAGTCCATACTTGGTTGGTGTACATGGATTCCATCTCGGATCTCATGGCTTCTAGCCATTTCTGAATCTGGTCTTCCCGATAGGTGGTAGGCTCATCCTCTATGAGCATAATGACATCATGGTCGACAAGAGAAATGAGTATCTCTCAGCTGACGACGTACCTATCGGACCTGCGAAGAGGTATGTCTACTTGAACGGTTGTTGTTCCTCAACTTCTTGTAGAACAACATCATCCACAACACTTTGTGGTTCCAGCTCAATTTCCATCGAGGCATCATGCTATTGTTCGCATCTTGAACTTCTTCAAGATCGAACGCAGTCCCACTAGTCTTTCTAGAAATAAAGTCCCTTTCTAGAAAGACCCTATCTTTGCTACTGACTGGGAATGTAGAAATAATATCTCTTAGTTTCCTTGGGATATCCAATAAAGTAGCACTTGTCGGATTTGGGTCCTAACTTGTCTGAGACTTGACGTCGAACGTAAGCCTCACAACCCCAAATCCTCATGAAAGACACCTGGGCATCTCTCCCAGTCTATATCCTATATGGTGTCTTTATCACGGCCTTGGATGGAACTTGGTTGAATATAAAAGCTGTCGTGTCTAGAGCATAGCTCCAAAGGAATGTTGGAAGATCTGTGTGACTCATCATAGATCGTACCATATCTAATAGGGTACGATTCCTCCTTTCAGATACACCATTCCACTGTGGTGTTCCAGGAGGAGTGAGTTGGGATAGAATTCCACACTCAGCTAGGTAGTCACGAAACTCATGGCTAAGGTATTCTCCACCTCGATCTGATCGAAGTATCTTAATACTCTTGCCAAGCTGGTTCTGTACTTCATTCTTGAATTCTTTGAACTTTTCAAAGGATTCTGACTTATGTGTCATCAAGTACACATAACCATATCTACTGAAGTCATCAGTAAATGTGATGAAGTACCTATAACCGCCTCTAGCAGCGACATTGAAAGGGCCACATACATCACTATGTACAAGTCCTAACAAATCATTCTCTCTTTCGCTGTGCCCACTAAAGGGAGTCTTGGTCATCTTGCCTCGTAGGCATGACTCGCATTTCTCATATGATTCAAAATCAAATGAGTCCAGCAAACCATCCTTATGGAGCTGGGATAAGCGTCAGTGCCAGAGGTAGGTTTGGTTCATGTCATTTGACTTGAACCTCTTGGTATTTATGTTATAGATATGACTCTCAAGATCTAGAATATAGAGTCCGTTTATCAGAGGTGCACTACAATAGAACATATCGTTTAAATAGACGGAACAACATTTGTTCTTTATTATAAATGAGAAACCTTTCTTGTCTAAACAAGAAACTGATATAATGTTCTTAGTTAATGCAGGCACATAACAACAATCATCTAATTCTAGTACAAGCCCAGAGGGCAGAGATAGATGATAAGTTCCTACAGCAACAGCAGCAACCCGTGCTCCATTGCCTACTCGTAGGTCTATCTCACCCTTCATCAATGCCCTGCTATTTCTCAGCGCTTGTACATTAGTATAAATGTGTGAAGCACATCCGGTATCTAATACCCACTATGAAGAAATAGAGAGGTTGACTTCTATAACATGTATACCTAAAGTAGAAATCTTATTTCTCTTCTTCTTAAGATCTTCCAGGTATTCTTTGGAGTTCCTCTTCCAATGCCTTGCTTGTCCTTGATATAGGTGACAATGATGTTCAACCATATCGTAAGCGCCCATCAACTCATGTTGCTTCGAGCTCCGAGTTCATGGTCGCGAGCATAAGACAGACACATCTAATGCGTCATCTTGATGCTTCTTGTTAGCATCTCGGTCTGCTGGCAGGAGGAGCCTCCGAATGGGCTGCTCCAGAATTCTTGGGTGAGAACTATTCTCGTGTTCTTGTACCCCAGGAAATTTGTTCGTTGAGCTTGTCCTTCTTAAGGATGGACCGCAGAGAAAATGTTCGTATTTGACGTCATGGTTATCTACAACAGAAAATTTGCAGAAATAAATATCATATTCTTTTAAAATCATTTAATTAGGCCTTCAATTAAATGATGCTCCCACTGAATTTTATAATTCTTGTGGGACAAGATCCACATCATACTAACCCTTGAGTTAGCTTTGGCTAATACGCCCAAGCCTTAGTATGATCGGTAGGTAACGATTACCAATTACATCTCTATGCAACTCTTGTTTATAAAATCAATATCCGCATTTATATTAAAACTCGAGTTAGCTTTGGCTAATACGCCCGAGAGTTAATATAGATGTGATTTTGATCTATCTTTTCCAACCGTTGGAATAATGCCTATAGTTGACTCGATCCAACCGAGTAACTAGGAATACTCAATCTAATTGAGCTTGTATTCACTCATGCGTTGATAGGCGGGACCAAGATTGTCCCTCCGTACCCTACCAAGATAATATGTATTGCTCTGCTTTGGCAGATTCAACAATATATGTGATCGAGGTAGTGATAGGTATCACGGCACGGTTAGGCATTTAGAGTTGGTTCGATCGAGATCTAATCTAATCGAAAAGGATGCATCTTGTGCACACTTAGATCTAATCTAATCGTAAGGGTGCATCATGTGCACGACTTAGATCTAATCTAATCGTAAGGCACTAATTAATTAATTACTTATTAAACATGCATCACGCACACAAGCAATTAATTAATTTATTTGTGATTTAGTCATGGCCCTACTACGATCTTCTCAAGCCAATGAGAAGATCGATTGGTCAACCTAGGGTCAACAGCTTCTCCAAGCTCCTCCCTTTGACCACCTTGTGTTGCTCGTGCCCGCCTCGGAACTCCGTCTCGTGTGGACCCTCCACCGCTCCAATTTGTACATTACAATTTGAAACTCGAGTTACATTCGAGTCTAAATCTAATTTACAACAAGAATATAAGAGAAAGGCACGACGCACAGGTCGCGGAAAAATAAAAACATACAACACGCGCAAACACATAACGGCACGCAGGCCGTATTATGAATTACAACACAATCCAATCATATTGGGTTTTTGGGCCATGACTATCACAAAATTAATATATAATTCAAAATTATATATTTTCATAATTTTCTATAATTTTTAAAATAATTTTTACAATTTTACGAGTAAAATTTCCCGGCGGTCCCGTTTAGCGGTTTCGGGCGCAATCGCGGAACGGATCCCCTTGCGGGGCCCAGGGGCAGCGCCCCTACCCGCGATCTAACCATCGCGAGGGTTCCTTTGCGATCCAACAGCGCCTAAACCCGCTGTCCCAAAACGATTTGGGCCGAGACATTGCCGTTTCGGAAAAATCTTCCCGGCGGGTTCGTTTTTAGCGATTTCGGGTGCAATCGCGGAGCAAATCCCCTTGCGGGGTTAGGGGCAGTACCCCTACCCATGATCTAACCATCGTGAGTTGCTCCTTTGCGATCTAATGGCACCCAAGCCCGCTGTCCCAAACGGATTTGGGGCAAAAAAGCCGGTTTTGAAAGATCTTTCCGTAGCCTACAAGTGCCGAGACACTTGTGCTTCGCTTCACGGAAAAATTACCCATAAAATCATAAAAACTAATTTTACAGAAAATCACAGAAGGGTTTTATTTTTCATAAAAATAAACAAACTCGTACAAGCCTTGCACGTGGCTCGATACCACTGTTGGGTTCGCGTCGCGGAAACCCCGAATCGCCCAAGCCACGGATCTCGTGCAAGGTAAAACTTTTGAAAAATACGAGTACGAGTTTAAAACACGATCGACTCTTAGATCTACGAGGGAAAAATATTTACCCTTGATGCGTGCCATTCGTAATCCCGCAACGTCCAAAGGTAGCCGGATCTCGAGACCGTCAAGCGAACGGTCCTCTAGCGATATCCACACGAATAAGGAGTGGTATTCTACCACTCAAAGATGGAGAGGAGATCCCACAAGTGTGCTAGCACTTTCTAGGGCTCTCGGATTGGATCTAAAATGTGAGAAAGGAGAGAAGGGAAAAGGAACTCACACACTCCTCTAGGTACTCTCCTTTTGTGACCTTCACACCACCTAGTTGCTTGGAATCAACTCTCACTTCTTCTCCACCATGAAGCCACGACCATCAGCAATCTAGAGAGAGGGAGAAGCACCCAAGGAAGAAGAAGCATTGAACCCCATTCAATTGCCACCAAATGAAACCCTCTCCTCACTTAGTGTGGCCGGCCACCACATGTGTAACCCCCACATTAATGTGGCCGGCCACATTAAGAGGATTAATGGTGTGTAACCTCCATGAGGTGGCACACCATTATATAAGGGGATGATGTGGCATGCCATGTAGGATGAGTCATCCTCATGATGTGTCAATTCATCAAGTCAAAACTTGATCTGTCAACCTCTATTTGGTCAAGTCAAACTTGACCAATGCTCTTCCTAGTTGAGTTAAATCCAAGCTTTGATTCAAGTCAATTTTAATTTAATGAATCTCAATTCATTAATATAAATTGACTCATGAATCAAATTTAAATTAGACTCATTCAACAATTGAATCTAATTGAGTCTAACTCAATAAGTCTAATTTGAATCCAATCTTTGATTCATCATATGAATCTAATCCTATTGGTTCATCATATGAACCTAATCTCCATGCACATGTTCTTTGTGTGTGACCCAATAGGTTCTTGTAACGTTGGCAATGTTATAAACTCCTTTAAAAACATAAGCAATGAGCGGCATCTAGCAATACATCATTGCTACCCAAGTTACAAGAAATGTTGAGATCCAACATCACCTTGTGACTACTAATTGTGACTCCTCACAATATGTGACAAGTGTCCTTCTATCCTAGACATCTAGATTGATCAATGTGAGGCATAGACCGTGTCATCCTCTGACCAATCTAAATCTTGAACTCCGAGTAGACTCACTCAATCAAATGAGCTCAATATCTCATATTGACTCATTTGGGTATGGCCATACACTTCGTGGTCTCACTCTATCAAGAATATCGATGTCTCTCCCATCATATAGGAGGGATAGATCCCTTCTACATCACTCACATCCCTCTGCATAATTTGTTATATACCCTTTATAGTCCACCCAGTTACGGGTGACGTTTGACGAAACTAAAGTACATAACTCCTTATGTAGGGATCCATGGTGACTTCAGGTCTAAGGACTAATAGTCATACTAATAGCCACATGAGAAAGTATATGACACTCATATAACGATCCATGATACTTTCTCATGGCGGGTCATTCAGTATACATTCTCTAATGCATACCCATGTGTCAGCTTGATATCTCTATATCCATGACTTGTGAGATCAAGTCATCAAGCTGACCTACATGCTAGTCTTATTGTATTAACATTGTCCCTGAATGTTAATACTCGACTAGGAATGATTTAGAGTAGTGTTCCCTATATCATCTCACTATCGATTCAACCAATCGATTGATATAGGTAAGAACTTTCTACTCAAGGACGTTACTATACTTATTTTTTCTGGCACTAATACAAATAAGCATAATAACCAAAAATCAAAATGCCTTAATATATATACAAGAATATGATATACATGAGTCCATACAATCATCAAATGATTGGCTCTAGAGCTCTAACTAACAATAATATGGATCTTGTCCCACATGAATGTTATCGCAATTGGATTTGAAGCTGGTAGTATGGGTAAAACCACATATATGACTTTCTTCTACCAAAGCTTTACAATTTAGTGAGAGAATCATTTAATTAAAGTCCTAGTTAAATGATCAAAATATGATACTTATTTCTGCATTTTATTGTTGTAGATCACCATGTCATCAAATACTCTCTCTCTGCGATCTGTCCTTGATAAGGACAAGCTCAATGGAGCTAACTTCCTAGACAGGTATAGAAACCTTAGAATAGTTCTCAAACAAGAAAGAAACTGTACGTCCTAGAGCAGCCCATTCCTGAAGCACCCCCCACGACTACTACTAGAGTTGATAAGGATGCTTATAAGAAGCATCATGATGATGCATTAGATGTATCATGTCTTATGCTCGCCACCATGAACTCTGAGCTTCAGAAGCATCATGAGAACATGGATTCTTATGATATGGTTGAACATCTTAGACAACTATATCAAGGATAAGCAAGGCATGAGAGATTTGAGATCTCCAAGGCTCTATTTCAATGTAGAATGCAAGAACGAAGTCCTGTAGGGCCTTATGTGCTCAAAATGATCAGGTATGTGGAGAACCTACAACGATTGGGATTTCCATTAGGCCAAGAATTAGCTACTGACCTTATTTTGTAATCATTGCCTGAAAGCTATAATCAATTTGTCATGAATTATAACATAAATGAAATTGACGAGTCATTGCCTGAGATGTTGAATATGTTAAGAGCTGCTGAACTCAACCTTAAGAAGGTAAAGCCTACTACATTTTGATGGTGCCAAAGGGAAAAGGCAAGTGGAAGCCTAAAGGTAAGGGTAAGACCCAAGTCAAAGGCAAAGGCAAGACTCATGCACTGAAACCTAAAGGCGGGGTAGCTAAGGAAGGAACCTGCTTCCACTGTGGTGAAAAAGGACACTAGAAGCAGAACTGCAAGTTATACCTAGAGGAAGTGAAACGGAAGAAAAGTGAGACTTCTGCCTCAGGTATAAATGTTATAGAAGTCAATCTATCTATTTCTTCTTCATGGGTATTAGATACCGGGTGTGCATCTCACATTTGTACTAATGTGCAGGGGATGAGAAATAGTAGATCTTTGACAAAGGGCGAAGTGGACCTACGAGTAGGCAATGGTGCAAGAGTTGCTGCTATAGCTATAGGAACATATTCCTTATCTTTGCCCACTGTGCTTGTTTTAGAACTTGAAGAGTGCTGTTATGTGCCTGCCTTAACTAAGAACATCATCTCTGTCTCTTGTTTGGACAAGAAAGGATTCTCATTTGTAATAAAGGACAAATCTTGTTTTGTTTATTTCAATGAAATGTTCTATTGTAGTGCACATCTTGTGAATGAACTCTATGTTCTAGACTTTGACAACCCAATCTATAACATAAATACCAAACGGTTCAAATCTAATGATTTGAACCAAACATATCTTTGGCATTGTCGCTTAGGTCACATAAATGAGAGTCACATATCCCAACTACATAAGGATGAACTATTTGTTGGTTGCTACTCGGAAAGCCTATAGGTTCCACTGTACAAAAATTTTGTACAAAGATCTGAACCTTTTCCTAGCTACCATGTGTTCTTTTAAATTAAATTTTGGATCTCCTGCGGAACTTAACACGTTTGATCCAAAACTTAATCTATTTGTTCTTTTAGGTTTTGACTTGGATCTCCTGCGGAACTTAACACGTTCGACCCAAGTCTCCTTAAGTTATTAATTCCATTAAATATTAATTTCCATAAAAGGTTCCCAGTACTGACGTGGCGAGGCACATGGCCTTCTTGGATATGGGAGCAACCACCACCGACTAGACAAAACCTTTAATAGAAAGCTAATATTTAATTTCCTAAAATAACTTTAGGTTAACCAAAGAGAACAATCAAATCACAAGGAAAAGAAAGAAACAAAAGAACACAACTTCGAAAAAACATATTCGAAATACTAGAACGTAAGCCTCTTGTATTTGGTATTATTTCCATAAATAACTAGCATGATGCGGAAATAGAAATTACTAGTTATACCTTGTAGAAAAGCCTCTTGATCTTCTACGTATTCCTCTTCTAACCTCGGACGTTGTGTAGGCAACGATCTACCAAGATGAGAAACCACCAACCACCTTCTTCTTCTCCAAGCAAGGTTCGGCCACAAAGGAAGAACTTTACCAAAGAAGAAAATCAAAATACTAACCAAGCTCCAAGAGATGCTAGCTTTCTCTTCTTCTTCTTCTTCTCCAAGTAGTATCCGCCACCACAAGAACTCCAAGGAGAGATTTCGGCCACCACAAGAGGAAGAGAGGGAGAGGGTAATGGCCGGCCACAACACCAAGGAGAAAAGGAGAGAAAACAATAGAGGTTGTGTCTTGTGAAGGCACCCTCACCCCTTCTTTTATATTCCTTGGCCTAGGCAAATTAGGAAATTTAATTACAATAAAATTTCCTTAATTTCCTTGACATGATTTATTTGAGAAAAATAAAATAAAATTTCCCAAATAAACTCTAATGGCCGGCCACATCAAGAGGAAGCAATTTGGACAAGTTTTAATCAACAATTAAAACTTTCCTTATTTGTTTCCGGAAATTTTAAAAAATAAAATTTCTCTTTAAAAATCTCTTCATGGTTAATAAAAGGAAATATCTTTAATTTTATTAACATGTGAATAATTTTTAAAGAGAAAATAAAAAACTCTCCAATCTACAAATAAGGAAAGAGATCTAATCTCTTTCTTTAATCTTTTGTAAATCTTTTACAAGAGAGATATTTTAATTTTAATTCTCTTTAAATTATATCTTCCACATAATAATAAAATCTAAAATTAAATTTCTTTTTTATTTAATTATGGCCGGCCCTACTAGCTTGGGTTCAAGCTAGGGCCGACCACCCAAGCTTAGGCCGGCCCTAGCTTGGTTCCCAAGCTAGCTTGGCCGGCCCCCTTTAGGTGGGTATAGAAGGTGGGTATATGTGGGTATAGTACTCTATAAATAAGAGGCTACGATAGGGACCGAGAGGAGGAATTGGTTTTGGTCTCCCGATAAAATTAAGCATCCCATGTTCGCCCCGAATACACAACTTAATTTTATCAATGATAATTCATTCCACTAGAGAACTATCATTGAACTACCGCACCAATCCCAAATTACATTTTGGGCTCCTTCTTATTATGAGTGTGTTAATCTCCACGTGTTTAAGATATCGAATGTCCACTAATTAAGTGAGTTACCGACAACTCATTTAATTAATATCTAAGTCCAAGAGTAGTACCACTCAACCTTATTATCATGTCGGACTAAGTCCACCTGCAGGTTTAACATGACAATCTTTATGAGCTCCTCTTGAGGACATTATCAACCTAGTATCACTAGGACACAGTTTCCTTCTATAATCAACAACACACACTATGAGTGATACCATTTCCCAATTTATCGGGTTTATTGATTCATCGAACTAAATCTCACCCATTGATAAATTAAAGAAATAAATATCAAACATATGTGCTTGTTATTATATTAGGATTAAGAGCACACACTTCCATAATAACTGAGGTCTTTGTTCCTTTATAAAGTCAGTATAAAAGGAACGACCTCAAATGGTCCTACTCAATACACTCTGAGTGTACTAGTGTAATTATATAGTCAAGATAAACTAACACCTAATTACACTACGACCTTCTAATGGTTTGTTCCTTTCCATTCTGGTCGTGAGCTACTGTTTATAATTTATAAGGTACTGATAACATCATCTTCTGTATGTGACACCACATACTATGTTATCTACAATATAAATTAAATGAACAACTATAAAACAAATGTAGATAATTAGACCAAATGTGATTCTTTATTTATAATGAATGTTTACAAAGCTTAGGCTTTCAGTATACACTCCAACACTATTAGACTCATTTGATTTTGAATCATATGAAGTATGCGAATCTTGTCTTCAAGGCAAGATGACAAAGACTCCATTTAGTGGACATAACGAAAGAGCTAATGACTTGTTAGGACTCATACATACTGATGTATGTGGCCCTTTTAAAATAGTAGCTAGAGGAGGCTACCATTATTTCATTACTTTTACTGATGATTTCAGTAGATATGGTTATGTGTATCTGATGAGACACAAGTCAGAATCCTTTGAAAAATTCAAAGAATTCAAGAATGAAGTACAAAATCAACTTGGCAAGAGTATTAAGATGCTTCGATCAGATCGAGGTGGGGAATACCTTAGCCAAGAATTTCATGACCATCTTTTTGAATGTGGGATTATATCTCAACTCACTCCACCTGGAACACCACAATGGAATGGTGTATCAGAAAGGAGAAATCATACTTTATTAGATATCGTACGATCGATGATGAGTTAAACAGAACTTCCTACTTCCTTCTGGGGACATGCTCTAGAGACAACCACTTTCACACTTAACCGAGTTCCATCTAAGGTCGTCATAAAGACACCATATATAATATGGACTGGGAAGAGTCCCAAGATATCTTTTATGAAGATTTGGGGTTGTGAGGCTTACGTTTGACGACAAGTCTCAGATAAACTTGGACCCAAATCAAACAAGTGTTATTTTGTAGGATATCCCAAGGAAACAAAGGGATATTACTTCTATAATCCCACAGAAGGCAAAGTGTTCATTGCTAGAACTGGTGTCTTTCTAGAAAGGGAATTTATTTCTAGAAAGACTAGTGGGAGTGAAGTCGATCTTGAAGAAATTCAAGATACACAAACTAGCACTGATGCCTTGATGGAAATTGAATAGGCACCACAAGAAGTTGTGGAGCAACAACCTGTTCAAGTAGCATACGCTCTACGCAGATCTGATAGGACCCCTCGTCAACCTGAGAGATATTCATTTTTCTTGTCTGAGCATGGTGATGTAGAGTTTATTGGTCTTGATGAGCCTACATCTTATCAGGAAGCTGTACAAGGCCCAGATTATGAGAAATGGCTAGATGCTATGAGATCCGAAATGGAATCCATGTACACTAACCAAGTATAAACTTTGGTTGATCTATCTGACGGGATCAAACCCATTGGGTGTAAGTGGGTCTTCAAAGTGAAGACTGACATGGATGGTCATATGCATACCTATAAAGGTAGATTGGTGGCTAAAGGATTCAAGCAGATTCATGGTATAGACTATGATGAAACTTTTTCACCAGTTGAGATGCTTAAGTCCATTCGGATTTTACTTGCTATTGCAGCTTACTATGATTATGAGATCTGGCGGATGGATGCCAAAATCACATTTCTTAACAGAAATCTACTCGAGGATGTGTATATGACACAACCTGAGGGTTTTGTAGATCCAAAGCATGCTGGAAAGGTTTGTAAGTTGCAAAAATCCATTTATGGATTAAAGCAAGCTTCTAGAAGATGGAATTTTCGATTCGATGATGCGATTAAAACGTTTGGTTTCATTAAGAATGAAGATGAACCTTGTGTCTACAAGAAGGTTAGTGGGAGCACAGTCATCTTTCTCATATTGTATGTAGATGACATACTACTCAGTGGAAATGATATCCCTACTCTTCAGTCAGTGAAGATTTGGCTTGGGAATAATTTTTCAATGAAAGACTTAGGTGAAGCAGCCTATATTTTAGGTCTTAAGATCTATAGAGATAGATCTAAAAGATTGTTGGTCTAAGCTAGAGTACATATATTGACAATGTGCTTAAACATTTTACAATGGAGAATTCCAAGAAGGGATTCCTACCTATGTCACATGGTGTGAGTCTTTCGAAGATGCAATGCCCCTCTTCTAAGGTAGAAAGGGACCGCATGGATCAGATTCCTTATACATCTGCTATAGGGTCTATCATGTATGCCATGCTTTGTACTCGCCCAGATGTCTCGTATGCGTTAAGCATGACAAGAAGATACCAGTCAGATCCAAGTGAAGGTCACTGGACAACAGTCAAGAATATTTTTAAGTACTTGAGAAGGACTCAAGATTATTTCTTGATCTTTGGAGGCGATGAAGAGCTTATTGTAAAGGGTTACACTGATGCTAGCTTCCAAACAGATAAGGATGATTTCAGATCACAGTCAGGGTATGTATTTTGCTTAAATGGTGGTGCTGTGAGCTGGAAGAGTTCGAAGCAGACATAGTCGCTGATTCTACAATAGAGGTCGAGTACATTGCTGCTTCAACTGCAGTAAAGGAGGCTGTTTGGATCAGGAAGTTCATTACAGAGCTTGGTGTTGTTCCTAGTATAGCGAGTCCAATAAACCTCTATTGTGATAACAATGGGGCTATTGCAACAGGCTAAGGAACCTCGCTCTCATAAGAGATCCAAACACATACTACAGCGATTCCATCTCATTCGAGAGATTATCGATAGAGGAGATGTGAAGATATGCAGAGTACCGACCGATGCTAATATTGCGGATCCTTTGACCAAGGCTTTGACACAGAGAAAGCATGATGGTCACACTAGGTCCATGGGTATTCGATATCTTAGTGATTGGCACTAGTGCTAGTGGGAGATTGTTAGTATTAGCCCTAGTACCAATTATGAGATGATTGTAAAGGGCACATTATTGTATCATATTTCATTATAAATAAAAGGCAAATTTGGTTATTACATTTATTTCAGTTCAGTCTCGATTGAATAAATATAATAATGTCCTTGAGTAGTAGGTTCTTATCAACATCATATCAATTGGTTGAATTGATAGTAAGATATTGTAGATACACATGGAACACTACTCTTAACTATTCCTAGTTAAGCATTAATATGCAAGGACAATATTAATGCATTGAGACTAGCATGTAGGTCGACGGATAACTTAATCTCACAAGTCATGGATATGAGATATCAGGTTGACACATGGGTATATATTAGAGAATATATACTGAATGACCCGCCATGAAAAAGTTTTATATATCGTTATATGAGTGCCATAAATATTCTCATGTGATTATTAGTATGAATAGTCCTTAGACCTGAAGTCACTACGGTTCCCTACATAAGGAGCTGTATACTTTGATATCGATAAACGTTACCCGTAACAAGGTGGATCATAAAGTAGATCACTGGGTATGCAATAAGTTATGCGGAGGGATGTGAGTGATGTAGATGGGATCTATCCCTTCCATATAACGGAAGTGATATCTGTGGGCCCCTTGATTAGTAGGACAAAAGAATGCATGACCATGCTTAAATGAGTCAATATGCGATATTGAGCTTGTTTATTGAGTGTGTCTACTTAGGGATCAAGAAACACAAAGATTGATAAGAGGATGACATGGTCTATGCCTCATTGATCAATCTAGATATCAAGAATAGAAGGATTGAGTCATACAAGATAATAGCCACAGACAGGTTTGGTCGGATCTTGACCTTCTCGTCAATTGGGTAGCAATGATGTCTTGCTAGATGTCACTCATTGCTTATGTATCTAAATGGTTTTAGATACATTGCCAATGTTACGAGAGCCTATTGGGTCACACACAAAGAACACGTTGACTTGGAGATAGATTATGGGGTTAAGTTTAATCTGAATTATACACATTGAGTTAGAATCGAATGAATTCAGATTAGACTTATTGAGTAATGAGTTAGACTCATTGGTTTATTGGGTTAATGGATTATTGGGTTAATAGTTAATCCAATATTCTAAATCCAACCCATTAAGATTAATGAATATTAATAGAGATTAATATATCATTAATCAAAAGGAAGATCAAGAGACAAAAGTATTTCGTATTCATTAGATGAATACAAAAGTCATTTGTAAAAGTAACCTTTAGGTGAAGTAACCTTTTTGGTAAAGTAACCTTTTGGTGAAGTAACCTATTTGGTAAAGTAACCCTTTTGTGAAGTCACCTTATATAGATGAAGTGACCTTTTGGGTGAGTGTGCTCTTCTTGGTTTTGCTCTTCTTCCTCTTCTTCTCTTCTCTTGGCCAAAAACAACCTTGTAGAGTTGTTAGCAGAACGAAGGTTGTTTCGTTTCCAAGTTGTGAGTTTGTGAGACGGACGGAGAACATGTTCGTGTGGATACCGTAGAGGTGCGGACGTACTGATCTCGCTGAGATCCGCATTTAAAGAAACGTTGTTGTCGGGATTGCGAAGGGCACGCAACAAAGGTATAACTTTCTCATGTAGAAGAATTAGTACTTAGTATATCGTTTCCTTTCGCATTGATCTTCTGGAAAGGAATTAGATGTTTTCCGCTGCGCTTCCCCGTATTTAGCGCCCTAGTTCCTAACAAAATGTGGTCCATCCGCGCTTCCATTCCAACAAAATATCTTCCATATTTACCCTACTTCTGGTCCAACCAAACATCTTATCTCTTGATCCGAAAATAAATTCTCAAACTTATTTTATGTCTTTTAGATATTCGTAGTGTGTGACCCAATATGTTCTCGGTTTATTTTGATTATCCATAATTAACTATTTAATTATGGATCAATTATGAGTGACATCTAATAGTACATCATGATCCTCAATTAACTAGAAAATCATAGTTGATTTCAAAACTAGTTCTGAATCCTTCAACGAGTACAGTGAGTCGGGTCTCATTCCTTTAACTCGTCTTATACCCACTTGGTTCAGGCATGGTCTATATGTCTGTCCCCACTATACTGACTACATCACACTTAGCCCAAGTAACACTTACTCATTCTGTGAATTTAAATTACTCCTACATGTGTCTAAGAGTCTCATACTCTTAATATGTGATACTTTGCAAAGACTTTTAGTAATAATCTTGATAAGTAGTCATAGGGTATACGTCTCCTCACAAGGAGTGGTGAATCCTCTATGGATTATCCAAACACCTTTGGGCACTTCGACTTATACCCAATCATCACAGGTTCACATCTCCAAGGAGATGTTTTGCTTAAAATATCAAAGTATAAGCATTCATGATCAAGGTGACTTGAATATCTCAAATCGAAGGAAACTTGCACTCAAGTTATAGTAAGTACTTTACAGACATATTCATATATGTGTTGGACCAATCCAGGTGCCCTAGGTTTTGATGTTTGGTAACCCATTTAAGTTAGGGAAATATAAATTGTAATAACAATACAAATAAACATGCATATCTAATCATGCATAAGTCATGGAACCTAACCCTAGGCTCCCCCTTCACCTAATCACTCCCTTGAGCTATGATTTCCTACAAAGTTAAACTTCTCCCCCTTTGCCAACAAGTGAGCGATTGCTCCCCCTTAGCTAATATTTCATGCAAAGGTATGTAGATTTCTCCCTTAAATCCAACACTTCTCTCCCTTTGTCATACATCAAAAAGAGCTCCAACAACATCCCAATTATTGAACTCTTTAACCTCTAATGACCATAAATATCATGTATTAATCCCCATAAGATTACATATAAGTTCACCATCCTTTTGGTCATTTCCTATATGCTAAAACACATTTTCAAACTGTATCAGTCAACTGCCATTAACCCCAGTCGACTGTCCTCTTCAAAACGAGCTCACAGAGATATTCTGTGCTCATGAACAATGTTACCAGTTGACTGGTAATTGTATCAGTCGACTGGTACATTATTTTAGCCAAAAATAATATTTCTGACCCAACTTTAGAAATGCACCAGAAATTTCACAGACCTCTAAAAATTCTTAAATTTTGTGGAGAGCTTTCTTTTACCAATATATACTTGGAAAAATAATATTAAAAAATATATTTATTATAAATCCCAAGATTGACAAAAAAATCCAAAACTAGCTAAATGGTTCAGTTGAACCTTAACCTAAAGTCCTAGTTTTGACTTCCTCTTGATGTATCTGTCCATACTAAACTATAATACAATTCTAGCATTAGTTTATATGACATCTATACATCAAAAACTAATTTTCATGCAATATGAATCTAATTCATATTTCTATGCATGATCCCATCCCAATTGTGCCAACCCACTAGTTAGACACTTAAATTCGTCTCCTAACCACTTGGCACATTTGATAACTCATCAACATGGGTCCCAGAGGCCCTTCCTAACTTTAGGAATCTTAATCTTAATCACCTCCCTAGGTGACTCATCTACCATGGCTACACCCACATGGTGTATTTTAGTAGACTTCTTCTTCTTAACCTTGGGCACCTCATCTTTTCCATAATCATATGCAACCTTTGTATATTTCTTATCATGGACCTTGGATGATTGTCTCTTTCCCTTGGTTACTCCTCTCTTACCATTGTCATGTGCTACTCTATCACTTGACCTCCTCTTGGCCTTGGAGGAACTCAAATTGACTTTTTTGGGTCTTTAACCACCCAAACACATGTCAAGTCCTCTAGGTCCAATAATGAACTTATCTAAGACTTTCTTCATTTCCTCAAGCCTTACTTTCAAGGCTTGATTTTCTAATTCTAAGGTTCTAACCCTAGAATCAACATGTCCACCTTGGACATCCCTAGACCTACCCACCTTCCTAGGCATATGTTGTAACGCCCGCCATTCACACCCTTACCTATCAAGACAGACGTTACCCTTCCCATATCTAAATTTTTGGCATTCTTACACATTATATACTACTCAGTGCATAGATCTACTCTAACTTGTTTCGATTGATAGGACATGACCTGGAGCGAAGTAGAGTTGCACAGCCATGTGAATTCACACGGTCATGTCCCCTTGGCCGAGAGAAAGAGGTGCACAGCCGTGTGAATTCATACGACCGTGTCCCCTTGGCCGAGAGGAAGAGGTGCACGGTCGTGTGAATCCACACGGATGTGTCCCCTTGGCCGAGAGGAAGAGGTACACGGCCATGTGAATCCACTTGGTCGTGTCCCCTTGGCCGAGAGGAAGAGGTGCACGACCGTCTGAATCCACACGGTCGTGTCACCTTGGCCGAGAGCAGGAAGTAGGGGGCCGTGTGAATCCACATGGCCGTGACACGGGCCGTGTGGAGGTCACACCCTACTCTACAAAAGGGTTTGTTCTCCCCTTTGGGGAGACCCTAGTGTTGGGTCTTTCGGGCTGCAAAAACTATTTTTTGCGTTGCGAAAACCCCAAAATCCCATGCCACCGGATCCGTGCGAATATTAAATTTTCATGTACGTGTTTTCTAATCCTAGATCTACTTTAGATCTACATGTTTAGGAGTTTATACCTTTGATGTGAAGCCCTTCGCTTATCCCGCTCGTCCAAGAAGATGCCAGATCTCAAGGGTGTCAAGTGAACACCCCTCTATGTGTATCCACACGAACAATTAGGTGGAGAAGAAACCTTAGAGTGTGCTAGCACTCTTTGAGGGTTTCGGCCAAGGAGGAGGAGAGGGAGAGAAGAAGAAGCAAGGAGGAATAATGATCGATAATAAAAATAAGAGTAAAAAATGGCTTAAGTATTTTCATCTAATGAAAATACTTAATGCTCATTAACACAATTAATGAGCCTCACTAATGAGCCTTAATGAATATTTAATGAATATTCATTCTTCATTAAATGGCCATTTTGAAACTCATTAGAAATTTGAATCTAAAATTCAAATTGAATTCCATTTATCATTGAATTCAAAATTCAATGAATATCATCATTAAGCCTCACTTGAGTCTAACTCAAGTCTAACTCAATTAAGTCTTACTCAATTAATCTAATTTGGATTACTCTTAATCCAATTCGGTTCATCACATGAACATAATCCTCTTAGTTCATCATATGAACCGAATCTCCATCTAATTGTCCTTTGTGTGTGACCCTATAGGTTCTTGTAACGTTGGCAATGCTCCTAAACACATTTAGAAGCATAAGTAATGAGCAGTATCTACCAACACATCATTACTACCCAAGTTACAAGAATGTTGAGATCCAACATCACCTTGTGACTACTAATTTTGACTCTTCACAATATATCACAATGTCCTTCTATCCTTGACATCTAGATTGATCAATGTGAGGCATAGACCGTGTCATCCTCTAATCAATCTAAATCTTGAACTCCAAGTAGACTCACTCTAATAAAATGAGCTCAATATCTCATATTGACTCATTTGGGCATGGACATGCACTTAGTGGTCTAACTTTATCAAGAATAATGATGTCACTCCCGTCATATAGGAGGGATAGATCCCATCTACATCACTCACATCCCTCCGCATAATTTGTTACATACCCAGTAATCGCCTTTATAGTCCACCCAATTACGGGTGACGTTTGACGAAGTCAAAGTATGCAACTCCTTATGTAGGGAACCATGGTGACTTCAGGTCCAAGGACTAGTAGTCATACTAATAGCCACATGAGAAAGTATATGACACTCATATAATGATCCATGATCCTTTCTAATGGCGGGTCATTCAGTATACATTCTCCAATGCATACCCATGTGTCAACTTAATATCTCTATATCCATGACTTGTGAGATCAAGTCATCGAGTTGACCTACATGCTAGTCTCATCACATTAACATTGTCCCTGAATGTTAATACTTGATTAGGAATGATTAAGAGTAGCGTTCCCTATATCATCTCACTATCGATTCAACCAATCGATTGATATAGGTAAGAACCTTCTACTCAAGGATGCTATTATACTTAGTTATTTGGCACCAATACAAGTAAGTATAATAACCAAAACAAAAGCCTTTACATATATAGAAATATGATACAATGAGTCCATACAATAATCATCATATGATTGGCTCTAGGGCTCTAACTAACAATCTCCCACTAGCACTAGTGCCAATCAGTGTAGGCTCTAAGGCCTAATAACCTAGTGTGACCATCATGCTTTATATGTGCCAAAGCCTTGGTCAAGGGATCAGCGATGTTTGCCTCTGTGGGTACTCTGCAAATCTTCACATCTCCTCTATCGATGATCTCTCGAATGAGATGGAAGCGCTGTAGTATGTGTTTGGTCCGCTGGTGTGAGCGAGGTTCCTTAGCCTGTGCAATTGCTCCATTGTTGTCACAATATAGCTCTATCGGATCAGCTATGCTAGGAACCACCCCAAGCTCAGTAATGAACTTACGGATCCAAACTGCCTTCTTTGCTGCTTCTGATGCAGCAATATACTCGGCCTCTGTTGTAGAATCAGCGACTATGTCCTTCTTCGAACTCTTCCAGCTCACAGCACCACCATTTATGCAAAACACGAACTCAAACTGCCATCGAAAATCATCCTGGTCAGTTTGGAAGTTGGCATCACTATAACCCTTTACAGCTAGCTCGTCATCGCCTCCATCAAGAAATATTCTTTAGTCCTTCTCAAGTACTTAAGAATATTCTTGATCGCTATCCAGTGACTTTCACCTGGATCTGACTGGTATCTGCTCGTCATGCTCAAAGCATACGAGACATTAGGACGAGTACATAGCATGGCGTACATGATAGATCCTATGTCTGAAACATAAGGGATCTGATCCATGCGGTCTCTCTCCTCTCTAGAAGAGGGACTTTGAGTCTTCGAAAGACTCACACCATGTGACATTGGCTGAAATCCTTTCTTGGAATTCTACATGGCAAACCGTAGTAATACCTTGTCAATATATGTACTCTGACTTAGGCCAAGCAATCTCTTAGATCTATCTCTATAGATCTTTATGCTTAGAATGCAGGCTGCTTCACCTAAGTCCTTCATTGAGAAACAATTTCCTAGCCAAGTCTTTACAGACTGCAGCAAAGGGATGTCGTTTCCAATGAGTAGTATGTCATCCACATACAATACAAGGAAGACAACTGTGCTCCCTACAACCTTCTTGTAGACACAAGGTTAATCTTCATTCTTGATGAAACCAAACTATTTGATTGCATCATCGAATCGAAGATTCCAGCTCCGAGAAGCTTGCTTTAGTCCATAAATGGACCTATGCAGCTTGCATACTCTACCAGTATGTTGTGGATCTACAAAACCCTCAGGTTGTATCATGTACACATCCTCAAGTAGGTTTTCATTCAGAAACGTAGTTTTGACATCCATCTGCCAGATCTCATAATCGTGGTACGCTGCAATAGCAAGCATGATCCGAATGGATTTAAACATCGCTACTGGAGAAAAGGTTTCATCATAGTCAATACCATGAATTTGCTTGAAACCTTTAGCTACAAGACGACCCTTATATATAAGTACATCCAAGTCAATCTTTCTCTTAAAGACCCACTTACACCCTATGGGTTTCATCCCTTCAGGTGGATCAACCAAAGTCCATACTTGGTTGGTTTAAATGGATTCCATTTCAGATCTCTTGGTTTCTAGCCATGACTCTGAATCTGGACTAATCACAGCTTCCTGATAATTGGTAGGCTCATCCTCAATGAGCACAACGTCATCATGGTCAGACAAGAGAAATGAATATCTCTCAGGCTGACGACGTACCCTATCAGACCTGCGAAGAGGTAGGTCTACTTGAACTGGTTGTTGTTCCTCAACTCCTTGTGGGACAACATCATCCACAACACTTTGTAGTTCCAATTCAACTTCCATCGAGGCTACAGTGCTATGGTCAATATCTTGAACTTCTTCAAGATCGAACGTACTCCCACTAGTTTTTCTAAAAATAAAATCCCTTTCTAGAAATACCCAGTGTTAGCCACAACTACTTTGTGTTGACTGGGAATGTAGAAGTAATATCCCTTAGTTTCCTTGGGATATCCAATAAAATAGCACTTATCAGATTTGGGTCCCAGTTTATCTGAGACTTGACGTCGAACGTAAGCCTCACAACCCCAAATCCTCATAAAAGATACCTGGGCATCTCTCCCAGTCCATATCCTATATGGTGTCTTTATCACAGCCTTGGATGGAACTCAGTTGAGTATGAAGGCATCATAGATCGTGTGTCTAGAGCATATCCCCCAAGAGACATAGGAAGATCTGTGTGACTCATCATAGATCGTACCATATCTAATAGCGTACGATTCCTCCTTTAGGATACACCATTCCACTGTGGTGTTCCAGGAGGAGTGAGTTGGGATAGAATCTCACACTCAGCTAGATAGTCACGAAACTCATGGCTAAGGTATTCTCCACCTCGTTCTGATCGAAGTATCTTAATACTCTTGCCAAGATGAGTTTGTACTTCATTATTGAATGCTTTAAACTTTTCAAAGGATTCTAACTTATGTGTCATCAAATACACATAACCATATCTACTGAAATTATCAGTAAATGTAATGAAGTACCTATAACCACCCCTGGCAGCAACATTGAAAGGGCCACATACATCACTATGTATAAATCCTAACAAGTCAGTCGCTCTTTCACTATGTCCACTAAAGGGAGTCTTGGTCATCTTTCCCAGTAGGCATGACTTACATGTCTCATATGATTCAAAATCAAATGAGTCCAGCAAACCATCTTTATGGAGCTGGGATAAGCGTTTGTCATTTATATGACCTAAGCGACAGTGCCAGAGATAGGTTTGGTTCATTTCATTTGATTTAAACCTTTTGGTATTTATGTTATAGATGGGGTTCTCTAAGTCTAGAATATAGAGTCCGTTCATCAGAGGTGCACTACAATAGAACATATCATTTAAATAAACTGAACAACATTTGTTCTTTCTTTAAAATGAAAAACCTTTCTTGTCCAAACAAGAAACTGAAATTATGTTCTTAGTAAGAGCAGGCACATAACAACATTCATCTAGTTCTAATACAAGCCCAAAGGGCAAAGATAGATAGTAAGTCCCTACAGTAACTACAGCAACTCGTGCTCCATTGCCTACTCATAGGTCTATCTCGCCCTTCGTCAATGTCCTGCTATTTCTCAGCGCCTGTACATTAGTACAAATGTGAGAAGCACATCTGGTATCTAATACCCATGATGAAGAAATAGAGAGATTGACTTCTATAACATGTATATCTGAAGTAGAAATCTTATTTCTCTTCTTCTTAAGATCTTCCAGGTATCCTTTGTAGTTCCTTTTCCAGTGCCCTGCTTGTCCTTAATATAGTTGATGAAGATGTTCAACCATATCATAAGCACCCATCAACTCGTGTGGATTCTGAAGCTCAGAGTTCATGGTCGCGAGCATAAGACAGGACACATCTAATGCGTCATCTTGATGCTTCTGGTAAGCATCACGGTCAGCTCGCGTGGCAGTGGCAGGAGGTGCCGCAGGAATGGGTTGCTCAAGAATGTACAATTTTCGTTCTTGTGTGAGAACAATTCTCAGGTTCCTGTACCAGTCCAGGAAGTTAGCTCCATTGAGCTTGTCCTTATCAAGGACAGAACGCAGGGAGAAGGTGTTCGTGTTTGACGACATGGTAATCTACAACAGAAAATGTAGAAAATAAATAATCATATTCCACTAATCATTTACTTAAGTCTTTAACTAAATGATGCTCCCACTGAATTATAGAACTTTTGTAGAATCGAGTCATGGACGTTGTCAAACCACACTTACTAGATTCTAGCTATAATTCGTGCGGGACAAGATCCACATCATACTACGCCTTGAGTTAGCTTTGGCTAAATCGCCCAAGACTTTAGTATGATCGGTACGTAACTAATTACCAATTACATCTCTATGCAACTCTTGTTTATAGGATCAAGATCCGCATGTATATTAAAACTTGAGTTAGCTTTGGTTAAATCGCCCAAGAGTTAATATAAATGTGATTTTGACCTATCTACCAACCATTGGAAAATGTCTATAGTTAAACCCGATCCAATTGAGTTTAACTAGTTTTACCCAATCTAATTGAGTTTTTACTCACCCATGCGTTGATACGCGGGACCAAGATTGTCTCTTCGCACCCTACCAAGATAATATGCGTTGCTCTGCTTTGGCAGATTCAACAACAACATGTGATCGAGGTAGTGATGGGTATCACGGCATGGTAGACATTTTGAGTTGACGCGATTAAGATCTAATTTAATCGTTGATGTGTATCCTATACGCGATTTAGATCTAATCTAATCGTGGTGCATCATATACGCGATTTAGATCTAATCTAATCGTGGTGGCTCTAATTAATTACTCTACTCTAGCATGCATCACATACATACACAAGCAATTAATTAAATTGTGATTAGTCATGGCCCTACTACGATCTTCTCAAGCCAATGAGAAGATCGGAAGGTCAACCTAAGGTCAACAGCTACTCCAAGCTCCTCCCTTTGACCGCCACGTGTTGCTCGCACCCTCCTCGTAACTCCTCCTCGAGTGGACCTTCCACAGCTCCATTTTGTACATTACAAAGATGAAACTCGAGTTACATTTGAGTCTAAATTATTTTACAATAGGAAATGAAATAGATAGGCATGACGTGCAGGTCGCGTATCAAATATACAACACGCACAATCACACAAAAATGGCACGCAGGCCATATTATGAATTGCAACACATATATTCAATCTAATTGGGGTTTTTGGGCCATGACTATCACAAATACATACATAATTCTAAATTATGTATTTTTTCCATAATTTATGTAATTTTACTACTGATTTTTGCGATTTTACGAGTTGCAACTTCTCGGCGGTCCCATTTAGCGATTTTTGGGCGCGATCGCGGGACAATGCCCCTTGCGGGGTTAGGGGAAGCGCCCCTTCTCGCGAAATGAATCTCACGAGTGTCCCACGATGATTTTACAGCGCCTTAAGCCACTGTCCCAAAACTATTTGGGCGAAACCTTGCCGATTCAAAAGGTTTTTCTCGGTATACGAAGCCTACAAGTGACCAAGCGCTTATTGCTTCGCATCTCCAAGAAAAATACTCATAAAATACATAAAAATCTTAAATTTACAGAAAGTTATAGATCTGTAATTTTTCATAAAAATTAAAATAAAAACATGTACACACTTCACACATGGCTCTGATACCACTATTGGGTCTTTCGGGCCGGAAAAATCATTTTTTGCGTTGCGAAAAATCCGAAATCCCATGCCACCAGATCCGTGTGAATATTAAATTTTCATGTACGTGTTTTCTAATCCTAGATCTACTTTAGATCTACATCTTTAGGAGTTTATACCTTTGATGCGAAGCCCTTCGCTTATCCCGCTCGTCCAAGAAGATGCCGGTTCTCAAAGGTGTCAGGTGAACACCCCTATATGTGTATCCACACGAACAAATAGGTGGAGAAGAAACCTTAGAGTGTGCTAGCACTCTTTGAGGGTTTCGGCCAAGGAGGAGGAGAGGGAGAGAAGAAGAAGCAAAGAGGAATAATGATCGATAATGAAAATAAGAGTAAAAAATGGCTTAAGTATTTTCATCTAATGAAAATACATAATGCTCATTAACACCATTAATAAGCCTCATTAATGAGCCTTAATGAATATTCATTCTTCATTAAATGGCCATTTTGAAACTCATTAGAAATTTGAATCTAAAATTCAAATTGAATTCCATTTATCATTGAATTCAAAATTCAATGAATATCATCATTAAGCCTCACTTGAGTCTAACTCAAGTCTAACTCAATTAAGTCTTACTCAATTAATCTAATTTGGATTACTCTAAATCCAATTCGGTTCATCACATGAACCTAATCCTCTTGGTTCATCATATGAACCGAATCTCCACCTAATTGTCCTTTGTGTGTGACTCTATAGGTTCTTGTAACGTTGGCAATACTCCTAAACTCATTTAGAAGCATAAGTAATGAGCGGTATCTAGCAACACATCATTACTACCCAAGTTAAAAGAATGTTGAGATCCAACATCACCTTGTGACTACTAATTGTGACTTTTCACAATATATCACAATGTCCTTCTATCCTTGACATCTAGATTGATTAATATGAGGCATAGACCGTGTCATCCTCTAATCAATCTAAATCTTGAACTCCAAGTAGACTCACTCTAATCAAATGAGCTCAATATCTCATATTGACTCATTTGGGCATGGCCATGCACTTAGTGGTCTCACTCTATCAAGAATAATGATGTCACTCCCGTCATATAGGAGGGATAGATCCCATCTACATCACTCACATCCCTCCGCATAATTTGTTACATACCCAGTAATCGCCTTTATAGTCCACCCAATTATGGGTGACGTTTGACGAAGTCAAAGTATGCAATTCCTTATGTAGGGAACCATGGTGACTTCAGGTCCAAGGACTAGTAGTCATACTAATAGCCACATGAGAAATTATATGGCACTCATTTAACGATCCATGATACTTTCTCATGGCGGGTCATTCAGTATGCATTCTCCAATACATATCCATGTGTCAACTTAATATCTCTATATCCATGACTTGTGAGATCAAGTCATCGAGTTGACATACATGCTAGTCTCATCGCATTAACATTGTCCCTGAATGTTAATACTTAACTAGGAATGATTAAGAGTAGCGTTCCCTATATAATCTCACCATCGATTCAACCAATCGATTGATATAGGTAAGAACCTTCTACTCAAGGACGCTATTATACTTAGTTATTTGGCACCAATACAAGTAAGTATAATAACCAAAACAAAAGCCTTTATATATATAGGAATATGATACAATGAGTCCATACAATAATCATCATATGATTGGCTCTAGGGCTCTAACTAACAATCTCCCACTAGCACTAGTGTCAATCAGTGTAGGCTCTAAGGCCTAATAACCTAGTGTGACCATCATGCTTTCTATGTGACAAAGCCTTGGTCAAGGGATCAGCGATGTTAGCCTCTGTGGGTACTTTGCAAATCATCACATCTCCTCTATCGATTATCTCTCGAATGAGATGGAAGCGCTGTAGTATGTGTTTGGTCCGCTGGTGTGAGCGAGGTTCCTTAGCCTGTGTAATTGCTCCATTGTTGTCACAATATAGCTCTATCGGATCGGCTATGCTAGGAACCACCCCAAGCTCAGTAATGAAATTACGGATCCAAACTGCCTCCTTTGCTGCTTCTGATGCAGCAATATACTCGTCCTCTGTTGTAGAATCAGCGACTGTGTCCTGCTTCGAACTCTTCCAGCTCACAGCACCACCATTTATGCAAAACACGAACTCAAACTGCGATCAAAAATCATCCTGGTCAGTTTGGAAGTTGGCATCACTATAACCCTTTACAGCTAGCTCGTCATCGCCTCCATCAAGAAATATTCTTTAGTCCTTCTCAAGTACTTAAGAATATTCTTGATCGCTATCCAGTGACTTTCACCTGGATCTGACTGGTATCTTGTCGTCATGCTCAAAGCATACGAGACATTAGGACAAGTACATAGCATGGCGTACATGATAGATCCTATGCCTGAAACATAAGGGATCTGATCCATGCGGTCTCTCTCCTCTCTAGAAGAGGGACTTTGAGTCATCGAAAGACTCACACCAAGTGACATTGGCAGAAATCCTTTCTTGGAATTCTGCATGGCAAACCATAGTAATACCTTGTCAATATATGTACTCTGACTTAGGCCAAGCAATCTCTTAGATCTATCTCTATAGATCTTTATGCCTAGAATGCAGGCTGCTTCACCTAAGTCCTTCATTGAGAAACAATTTCCTAGCCAAGTCTTTACAGACTGCAGCAAAGGGATGTCGTTCCCAATGAGTAGTATGTCATCCACATACAATACAAGGAAGACAACTGTGCTCCCTACAACCTTCTTGTAGACACAAGGTTAATCTTCATTCTTGATGAAACCAAACTATTTGATTGCATCATCGAATCGAAGATTTCAGCTCCGAGAAGCTTGCTTTAGTCCATAAATGGACCTATGCAGCTTGCATACTCTACCAGTATGTTGTGGATCTACAAAACCCTCAGGTTGTATCATGTACACATCCTCAAGTAGGTTTTCATTCAGAAACGTAGTTTTGACATCCATTTGCCAGATCTCATAATCGTGGTACGCTGCAATAGCAAGCATGATCCGAATGGATTTAAACATCGCTATTGGAGAAAAGGTTTCATCATATTCAATACCATGAATTTACTTGAAACCTTTAGCTACCAGACGACCCTTATATATAAGTCCATTCATGTCAGTGTTTCTCTTAAAGACCCACTTACACCATATGGGTTTCATCCCTTCAGGTGGATCAACCAAAGTCCATACTTGGTTGGTTTACATGGATTCCATTTTGGATCTCATGGCTTCTTGCCATGACTCAGAATCTGGTCTCATCATAACTTCCTGATAAGAGGTAGGCTCTGTTGGAGTGTATACTTAAAAGTTTAGCTTTTGTACACATTTATTTTGAAATAAAGAATCACATTGGTCATATGTTTACATTTATTTGTTAAATGTAATTGTTCAATTAATTTATATAGTAGATAACATGGAGTGTGGAGTCACACTTAGAAGATCATGTTGTCGGTTCTCTATAAATTATAAACAGTTGCTCACGACTAAGATAGAAAGGAACAAACCATCAGAATAGACATAGTGTAATTAAGTATTAGTTTATCTTGACTAATAAATTACACTGATACACTTTAAGTGTATTGAGTAGGATCATTTAGGTAAGTTCTTTTTGTACTGACTTAGTAAAAGAACTAGACCTTAGTTATTATGGAAGTATGTGCTCTTAATCCTAATGTAATAACAAGCATGTATATTTAATATTTATTTCTTTGACTTATCAAAGGGTGAGGTTTAGCTCGATAAATCAATATGCCCGATAAGTTGGGAAATGATATTACCTATAGTATGTGTTGTTGATTATAGAAGGAATCTGTGTCCTAGTTATCTAGGTTGAGAATGTCCCCAAGAGGAGCTCATAAGGATTGACATGTTAAACCCTGCAAGTGGACCTAGTCAAACATGATAATAAAGTTGAGTGGTACTACTCTTGGAGCTAGATATTAATTAAATAAGTTGTTAGTAACTCACTTAATTAGTGGACATTCATAATCTTAAACACAGGGAGACTAACACACTCATGATAAGAAGGAGCCCATAATGTAATTTGGGATTGGTGCGGTAGTGCGGTAATAACTCTCTAGTGGAATGAGTTATTATCGATGAACTTGAGTTGTGTGTTCGGGGCGAGCACGGGATACTCAAGCTCATCGGAAGGCCAAAACCAATTTCTCCTCTAGGTCCCTGTTGTAGCCTCAATAAAGCCTCAAGTCCATCCAAAGAAAAGCCTATCTTGGTATTCAAGAAGGGGTCGGTTCATTGCTTGGTGACCAAGCAATGGCCGGCCACATATTCTCTAGAAGTGGTCGGCCCTTGCCTTGGGCAAGGGGGTCGGCCGCAATATTTAAATTAGGAAGGTTGTTTTTGAATTTTTAAATCTCCTCAGATATTTACAATTTGTAAAAAGAGAGATTTAAAAAAAAATCCTAATTTAAATTAGGCCACAAGGTTTTAAAAGAGAGTTGTAAAATTTATAAAACTTTCTTTTAAAAAGAAATATTATTAGAGATGTTTTAAATTTTAAAACTTGGTTTTAAATTTTAAAACTTTCCTTTTAATATCCACATTAGAAAAAAAAAGAGTTTGTAAAATTTTATTAAGAGTTTTCTGTTGGTGCGGTTAGCACTAACGATTTAACCCAGGTTTTGATGAATGACAAATATGTTAAGTTAGTTTTGTTGTTGTCTGACACTTTGATCGAGTGTACAGGAGAAGTCCAGACAGGTCGACGGGCTGACCAGATGTCTGGCACGAAGTCCAGCTAGGTCGACGGGCTGACCGGATAGCTGGCAAGAAGTCCAAGCGGGTCGACGGGCTGACCGGACGCTTGGCGAGAAGTCCAGCTAGGTCGACGGGATGACCGGATAGCTGGCGAGAAGTCCAAGCGGGTCGACGGCTGACCGGACGCTTGGCGAGAAGTCCAGACGGGTCGACGGGCTGACCGGACGTCTGGCTGGTAAGTGAGGTAAGTCACTGGAGGGGAGTGACTGCGAGGACGCGTTCCCGGGAAGGGAACATTAGGCGTCGATCCGGCTTAGATCCATTTCGGATATCTAAGTCGAGATCGTGACTAGATTCCGATCTCGGAAAGATGGAATCTAAGTCATACTAACTTGTGCTAATTCATACTATTATAAAATGTGCTAATAATCTATGTTGCAGGTTATATATTGCCTCGGACTAACTTTGTTTTGCAGGAAAAGGGAGTTTTCTGGAACAAGGTGGTCCGAGCGCCCGGAAGGCAAATTATATCCAGCCGAGTCGTCGCCACGTGGAGCATCACGGTTTGTGCAGCTACGTCACATTCCAGGCGCCCGGAAGGGATCCAGGCGCCCGGAGCAACATATAAAAGAAGCCCCAGGCAGGAGCTTCAGATCAATCATAAATCTGAGAACTCTCCTACTGCTGGTCTTGCTGCTCTACGTTCCTGCGACGCCGACAAAGCTCCGACAAAGTGCTCCTTCGGTTTTTAGTTAATTTCCTTGTCGGTATTACTTTGTTTCATTAGCTTTTCCTGTATTCATCTTGTAATCATATTCGAATTGCTAGTGATTGCCCAATGAAAGTGGTCAAGGACCACGGGCCTTCGAGTAGGAGTCGTCACAGGCTCCGAACGAAGTAAAAAACAACTGTGTTCATTTACTTTTCCGCTGCGCTTATACTCGGTGTTTTTTCGAATCGATATTCACCCCCCCTCTATCGAATCTAACGGTCCTACAAGTGGTATCAGAGCAGGTACCGCTCTGATTTGGTGCAACCACCAATCAGACTGGGGGTGAAATTTTTTGTTCTTTTTTTTTGTTTTCAGTTCGACGCTTAATTCTAAAACTGGTGTATCATTACTTTAATATTTTTTTAATTAGTATAAATTGGTGCAACACGAATCTAGTTTTTTTTCTACTTATCTCTCTCTTCCCGCACTACTAATCCAAGACCAAGTCTTGGGATTTTTCTTTGTTTCTTTTCTTTTTCGTCTGTGCACAGGACTAAAATATCTCAGACAGAAGGATTCAGCACAGTACGACCTCCACTCTTCAACGGGGACGATTTTCCGTACTGGAAAAAGCGGATGGAGGTCTACCTCAAAACAGACTTCGACCAGTGGATGAGCATTACGAGACCCTACAAAATTCTAGTAGACAACTCCGGGAATCTACTGGATTCTGAAGACTGGATAGCAGACTTGAAGAAAAAGGCATCAACAGAAAATAAAGCGATCAACACTCTACAGTGCGGATTGACAAGAGAAGAACTGAACAGAGTCGGTCCACACAAAAATGCTAAAGAGCTGTGGGACAAATTGATCGAGCTGCACGAGGGAACGAGCGACGCCAAGGTAACCAAACGAGACTTGCTCTTAAATAAAATTTTTAATATAAAAATGCAGGAAGGTGAAACGGCGAATCAGCTCCACGCAAGAATCAAGGACATTCTTAACGGGCTTCATGCGATAGGCCACCAGATGGAAAATAGAAACTTAATAAGGTACGCATTAAATGCTTTTCCACGTAATAGTTTGTGGGCATCAATAGTGGATGCTTACAAAATCTCTAAAAATCTTTCTAAGTTAAAGTTAGATGAGCTTTTTTGTGAATTAGAATTACATGAACAAACTAATGCTGGAGTCGAGAAAGGTATAGCTTTATTTGCAGGTTCCACCAAAGAAAAGAAAAGCAAGTCTGAATTTGAAGAAGATTCCGACCAAGACTCTGAAGACGAAGAACACCTGGTGAACTTGGTAAGAAAAATGTTCACAAGGAGAAAAAGGAGCTTCAGTAAAAAGGATCTTCAAAAGATCAGTTCTCCCTCAGAACAAAAGAACGTGACTTGCTATGGCTGCAACAAAAAGGGACACTACAAGAACGAATGCCCAAAACTGAAGTTCGACAAACCAAAGCCAACCAAAAAGAAGGCACTCAAAGCAACGTGGGACGACTCCTCGGACGAATCGGAGGAAGAAGAGCAGAAACATCAGAGCCACCTCGCACTGATGGCCCACGAAGCCGAAACAGAAAACGAGTCGGAAGATGAAGACGGGTCTAAATCCGAAACAAGCCACGAGTCCGTACTCGTTTCCGAAGGCCCGAATGAGGTATATTTTAATTTAAACAAAAAAAGTTTTAGAATTATTTCCTGTTTAAATAGTAAATTAATTAAAATAGAAAATGAAAACAAATCACTTCTTGAGGAAAATCAAGACCTCAAGGAACAAATAAAAAATTCAAATCCAACTCAAGATCTAACACTTGAGGAGGAAAATTTGTCATTAAAAAATGAAATCAAGAATTTAAAAGAAATGTTAGAAAAATTCATAACAAGATCAAAAAATCTAGACTTAATCCTAAATAATCAAAAAGCATGCTATAATAAAACCGGACTAGGATATAAGTCAAATTCAAATAAAACCTTCAAATCATTAATAACCCAATACAAATCAACCAATCTAGCTTGGGTTCCGAAAGCATGCTTAACCACGCAAATAGGACTTAATCAATATTATATACCTAAAGAAAAAATACATTATATAAAATTGAATAAACCAAACCAAAATCCAAAATACAAACCTAAACCAAATTCAAAATCTAAACACTTTAAAAATCAACAAAATTATCACCAAGTTAACCATAACTATAAAAAGAATCGACACAAACCTAAAACCAAAATTTAAATTAATGGCCAATAATTCAGGGGGAGGCTCCAGAATAGATGGCACCTCCAAAACTAACTTACCCGACAGGGTAACCCAAAACAAACTAATTCGGCAGGGTAATTAGGCTTAGAGACCAAGTTTAACTTGAATCATGGTACTGGTGAAAATTTTGGATGATAGTATGTTAGGGAAGCTTGGGCATCGCATGTCTAGAAAGATATGGCTTCGATCTGGTGCATTTGGCCAAGTGGAACTGACCGAAGCTACCCTTAAATGGATCCTAATCAGTTAGACCAAGATTTAGTACTAAGCTCCGTGGATAGGACTATTCGGAAAACCTCGAAAGGTTGGTTACTACTAATGACGTCCATGTGACTCACCAAGCTTAGAAGTTTATCTGAAGAATGTCTGTTTGTAGAGACCAAAACTAAACCTGAATCTAATGCTAGTTAAACCAAACTCTGTAACCAAACCAATTTCATCTCACAAAATCATAGGATTCCCTGATTGATAATATAGATCGGGTGAGATGAATAAGGCTAAAAAATTTTTTAAACTAATTTCAAAATTTTAATTTTAAACTTAAAAATTAATTTCAAAATTTTAATTTTAAACTTAAAAAGTTAATTTCAAAATTTTAATTTTAAAACTTAAAAAATTAATTTCAAAATTTTAATTTTAAACTTAAAAAAAATTAATTTCAAAATTTTAATTTTAAACTTAATTTCAAAATTTTAATTTTAAACTTATAAATTAATTTCAAATCTTTAAAACTTAACTTAAATAATGTTTGCTCAAAAAGACTAACTTTAAATCCTACTTACTGTAGGAAACCAAGTGGATTTTGGACAGTGGTTGCTCCAAACATATGACTGGAGATCACACCAAGTTCACTCAACTCACTTACAAAAGCTTAGGAACAGTTGCCTTTGGAAACAACGGCAAACTAAAGGTAATTGGTATAGGTAATATTGAATTAAAATTAGACTTTATAATTACAAATGTTTTACTTGTTGAAAATTTTAAATATAATCTTCTGAGTATAAGTCAATTGTGTGATACTAGTTATAAGGTTAAATTTCTATCCATAGAGTGTCTAATCAAACATCTAGATAATCCTACAATAAGCCTAAAAGGTTTTAGAAAAGACAACATCTATGCCATCAACTTAACCATCTCTTCCATTAAATGTTATTTAACACAAAAAGAAGAAACTTGGTTATGGCATAGGCGGATGTCTCACACCAACTTCAGAAATATAAGTAAACTAAATGGACTTGTAAGAGGCTTACCAAAATTACCTAACTTAAATTCAACCATATGTAATGCTTGTCAACAAGGCAAACAAACTAAATCCACTCACAAACAAACAAATCAGCCACAAACTAACTCAATATTAGAACTTCTACATTTAGACCTTTTTGACTCCCATGGAGTCAAATCTATAAATGGAAACCTATATTGTTTAGTAATTATAGATGATTATTCTAGGTTTACTTAGGTAAAATTCTTAAAACATAAAGATGAAACTTTTGAAATTTTTACAAATTTTTGCAAACAAATTGAAAACGAAAAAGATATTAAAATTAAAAGAATTAGGAGTGACAACGGGGGAGAATTTAAAAATCACAACTTTAACAGTTTTTGTCTTGAAAACGGTTACCATCATGAGTTCTCATGCCCTAAAACCCCCCAACAAAATGGGATTGTAGAAAGAAAAAATAGAACCTTACTTGAAGCTTCTAGAACAATGTTAAATGAGTATAACCTCCCTAAATACTTTTGGGCAGAAGCCGTTAGTACAGCCTGCTATGTACAGAACAGAACAACAATAAATAAAACCCATAACAAAACATTCTTTGAAATGTTTTATAATAAACAACCAAGTATAAAATATTTTAAAGTATTTGGGTGCCCAGTGTTTATCTTAAATACAAGAGAACACTTAGGAAAATTCACCTCTAAAATTGAAAATGGAATTTTTGTAGGATATTCCCTAAATAGTAGAGGCTATAGAATTTACAATAAGGTTACCTTAAAAATTGAAGAAACAACTAATGTAAAATTTGAAGAAACTAAACAAGACTTAGAACTTACACAACCACCTGAATTTGTTCCAGAAACCAACTAGACTCTAAGTCATGAAGAAGAGGAACAACATCAAGAAAATGAACCCCTTAGAACTATAAGAGTGAATCCCAACCATCCAACTGATCAAATAATTGGTGACCCAGACCTAAGGGTTCAAACCAGATCATCTTTTAGGAACTTGAGTCAAATCTCCCTGATTTCAAAAATAGAACCCAAAACTGTGGATGAATCCCTACTAGACCCAGACTGGATTATAGCCATGCAAGAAGAATTAGCCCAATTCGAGCGTAATGAAGTTTGGGACCTAGTACCACCACCTAAGAATAAGAAAATAATAGAAACAAAATGGGTATTTAGAAACAAATTAAGTGAAACTGGGGAAATTACTAGAAATAAAGCTAGACTAGTTGCCAAAGGATTTAGTCAGGTTGAAGGACTTGACTATGATGAGACCTATGCCCCAGTAGCCAGATTAGAATCCATTAGAATGTTACTAAGTTATGCAGCCCATAAGGGATTCAAACTATACCAAATGGATGTTAAGTCTGCCTTTCTTAATGGACTAATTAAAGAAGAAGTTTATGTGGGTCAACCTCCTGGGTTTGCAAGTCTAGAACACCCTGATTATGTATTTAAGTTAAAGAAAGCGTTATATGGACTTAAACAAGCACCCAGGGCATGGTATGAAAGGCTAACATCCTACTTAACATCTAAAGGATTCAACCAAGGTCAAATTGACCCAACCTTGTTTGTTAAATCATTAAATATAGACATATTTATTGCACAAATATATGTAGATGATATAATATTTGGTTCAACAAATTCAAATTTTTTAGAGGAATTTATCAATCTAATGGAAAAAGAATTTGAAATGAGCCTAGTAGGAAAATTAACTTATTTCTTAGGATTACAAATCAAACAAACAAATGAAGGAAATTATATTTATCAACACAAATACACTAAAGAATTACTTAAAAAATTTGGAATGGAAAATACAAAAGAAATAAAAACACCTATGGCAGTAAACACAATCTTAGATAATGACTCAAATGGAAAATCAGTTGACTTAAAATATTATAGGAGTGCAATAGGTAGCCTACTGTACTTAACTGCAAGCTGACCTGATATTTTATTTGCAGTTAGTATGTGTGCTAGATATCAAACTTGTGCTAAGGAATCCCATTTGACACAAGTTAAAAGAATTTTTAGATATCTCAAAGGAACAACAAATGTAGGAATTTGGTATCCTAGGACCAATAATTTTGAACTTGTAGGGTATTCTGACTCAGATTATGCTGGATGTAAACTAGACCGCAAAAGCACAAGTGGTGGATGCCAATTATTAGGTTCATCACTTGTTAGCTGGTTTAGTAGAAAGCAACATTGTGTTGCTCTATCTACAACTGAGTCAGAATACATAGCCATAGGTGAATGTGTTGCACAATTATTATGGATGATGCATACTCTAAAAGATTTCAACTTAAACATCACAAATGTAAAAGTATTAATTGACAATATAAGTTCAATTAATTTAACCAAGAACACTGTGCATCATTCAAGAACCAAACATATTGAAATTAGGCACCACTTTATCAGGGATCATGTTACTAAAGGTGATATTGAACTCAAATACATTGAGTCCAAATCAAATTTAGCTGACATTTTCACAAAACCACTCCCTGAAAATGAGTTTAGCAACTTACGTCGAAAATTAGGGATGTGCTCAATTGACTAGGAATTTTAAATTTCAAAATTTGTTTCAAAAATAATTCTTTCAAATTATAAGTTAAACTTGTTTATTTTCAAAACTTTCCATTTTTAGATTTTCAAAAACAGTTTTTGCCTTAGACTAGTTTTAAATCCTTAGAAAGCATGTACCCATAGGACTAGTTTTTGAGCATCTCACCAACACCCTAGGTTTCCTTGCTTGTGCTTGACAAACATAGAAAGGGGTGAGATGCATAGGCCAACTGTCTGGACTTAAGATGCTTATTTCAGTGCATCAGCATAAGTCTGGACGTTAAATACAACTCAGATATTAATCAGATTAAAGTTCATCAGTCAAGTCAAACACTGACTGCTTATAATCAACTTAATCTGACTAACCAAGTGAAAGCTACTATCTTCTGATAGTTAGTTAGTACCTAATTGGTTAGACAACTGGTTAAATTTAAGTATCAAGTTCAGGGGGAGAAATTAACTTTGTGTGTTTGAAAAATGCTTCTTAAACTAACTTATGTTTAAACATTAGTTTCAAAAAATTAAATTTAACTAAGTGTTTGAAAAACTTAGAAGTTTAATCCCAACTAATTTTCAAACCATGATTTAAAAAGTTGACTATTGAAAATTAAACTTTCCAAATTTAGCTATATCAAATGAGCCTTAAAAATTTATTTTGGCAAATTTAATCTCCCTTGTTTAATTTTTCCTTTGTTTTGAAAAATTGAAGTTGAAAATTTACCTGTTGAAAAGAAAATGTTACTTACCTTTTGAAAAGTTGAAAAAAAAAACCTGATTTAAAATGTTTACACGCTTGAAAAGTTAAAACTTGATCAACTTTAAATTTATACTTTTCAAAAATTCAACTTTTCTCCCCCAAGTCAACTTGGTTTTTTTTGGATTTAAAAATTATACTTTTATCCTTGAATTTTGAACAAAACTCAGTTATTCTTCAAGATTAGGTGTTATTGTTTTCAGTAACTCTACACTATGATTGTTTACCCTTGTTTTTTTTTTATGAATGCCAAAGAGGGAGGGTTAGGCGGTTAAGTTAGATAAACCAAATTGAAAACACTAAAACTAACTTTAAAACCGATGTACCTGTTTTTACGTTCTTTCACTAACTTAATCAGGTTGTCATTCTATCAAAAAGTGGGAGATTGTTGGTGCGGTTAGCACTAACGATTTAACCCAGGTTTTGATGAATGACAAATAGGTTAAGTTAGTTTTGTTGTTGTCTGACACTTTGATCGAGTGTGCAGGAGAAGTCCAGACAGGTCGACGGGCTGACCGGATGTCTGGCACGAAGTCCAGCTAGGTCGACGGGCTGCCCGGATAGCTGGCGAGAAGTCCAAGCAGGTCGACGAGCTGACCGGACGCTTGGCGAGAAGTCCAGCTAGGTCGGCGGGCTGACCGGATGGCTGGCGAGAAGTCCAAGCGGGTCGACGGACTGACCGGACGCTTGGCGAGAAGTCCAGACAGGTCGACGGGCTGACCGGACGTCTGGCGGGTAAGTGAGGTAAGTCACTGGAGGGGAGTGACTGCGAGGACGCGTTCCCAGGAAGGGAACATTAGGCGTCGATCCGGCTTAGATCCATTTCGGATATCTAAGTCGAGATCGTGACTAGATTCCGGTCTCGGAAAGACGGAATCTAAGTTATACTAACTTGTGCTAATTCATACTATTATAAAATGTGCTAATAATCTATGTTGCAGGTTATATATTGCCTCAGACTAGCTTTGTTTTGCAAGAAAATGGAGTTTTCTGGAACAAGGTGGTCCGGGCGCCCGGACGGGCGCCCGGAAGGGATCCGGGTGCCCGGAAGGCAAATTATATCCAGCCGAGTCGTCGTCACGTGGAGCATCACGGTTTGTGCAGCTACGTCACATTCCAGGCGCCCGGAAGGGATCCAAGCGCCCGGAGCAACATATAAAAGAAGCCCCAGGCAGGAGCTTCAGATCAATCATCAATCTGAGAACTCTCCTACTACTGGTCTTGCTGCTCTACGTTCCTGCGACGTCGACAAAGCTCTGACAAAGTGCTCCTTCGGTTTTTAGTTAATTTCCTTGTCGGTATTACTTTGTTTCATTAGCTTTTCCTGTATTCATTGTAATCATATTCGAATTGCTAGTGATTGCCCAACGAAAGTGGTCAAGGACCACGGGCCTTCGAGTAGGAGTCGTCACAGGCTCCGAACGAAGTAAAAAACAACTGTGTTCATTTACTTTTCCGCTGCGCTTATACTCGGTGTTTTTTCGAATCGATATTCACCCCCCTCTATCGAATCTAACGGTCCTACATTTTCTTCTTTTAAAATTTTATAAAAAAAATTTCTTTCTTTCCCTTTTAATAAGTGGCCGGCCACCTTGCTTGGTGCCCAAGCAAGGGGCCGGTCAAATAATTAAACATCAATAAATAGTTGTTTAATTAATAAATCAATCTAGGATTGATTAATTAAAATGAAAGAAAAAGAAAAAAGTAAAAGGAAATAGGAATGAGTCTAATTTTTTATAAAACTCTTTCCATAATTTTTCCATTGGGAAACTAATATAAAAAGGGGGGAAGGGGAGGCCTTAAAAAATAGAACAATTTATATTGTGTTGTTGGAGATCATCAAGTGGTCGGCCCCTCTCCCTCTCTTCCCTTTGCTCTCTTTTGCTCCTTTGTGGTGGTGGTGCCCGAATTCTAGAGAAGGAGGAGAAACTTTCCGGGTGGTGTTCGTCTTGGAGGATCGTCGCCCACACGACGTCCAAGAGGAGGCAAGGAATACGGCAGAAGATCTCGAGGTTTTTAGCATACAAGGAAGAGGTATAACTAGTATTTAATTTCCGCATCATACTAGTTAATTTTTCTTTGTATAAATACCAAATACAAGAGGCATTCGATTCTTGTTTTTCGAATTTAATTTTGATGTTGTGTTCTTTTTCTTTTTCCCTTGTGATTTGATTGTTCCTTTTGGTTAACCTAGAGTTATATAAGGAAATTAAATATTAACTTTCCTTAAAAGGCTTTGTCTAGTCGGTGGTGGTTGCTCCCATATCCAAGAAGGCCAAGTGCCTCGCCATGTAGTACTGGAAGCTAATTTTGGAAACTAATATTTAATTGAATTTATAACCTAGGTGATTTGGATCAAACGTGTTAAGTTCCGTAGGAGATCCAAATCTAAACCTAAAAGAACATATAAGTTAAACGTAGAATCAAACGTGTTAAGTTCCGCAGGAGATACAAGTTTAACTTAAAAGAACATATGGTAGCTAGGAAAGGTTCAGATCACGTACAAAATTTTTGTTCAATGGAGCCATTGGGTTTTCCGAGTAGCAACCAACAATTGGTATTAGAGCGAGGTTTTGCCTTTGTGTATTTGGTATTAGTTTAATTATGCACATGTCATACATAATTTAGGCAGGTTAATAGTAGAATGTGCTAACTATGTGGATACAGGATCCAACTATTATGGCTTATAGTTATTATGTGTGTGATTGGACCCTTGGACATGTCAAGGGCATTTATTATGTGTGCATGATTGTATTATAAAATACAGCAGGAGCTGTATTTAGTTTTATCAGGATTTTATTTTTTGATCTAGTTACATGTACATTCCGTTTATGGAATATAGGATCGATGGATGTAAATTTTATTTTATGTTCGATCTAGTTTACATGTACATTCCTTCGAGGAATATAGGATCCAAAAATGTAAAATTCTATTTATGTCGCGGATCGAATCTTGCAAGGCATGGAACCTTTTTGAGGACCAGAGACGCAGCGGAACAAGGGGCAAGATGGATGCGACAACTAGACCCGGTGGTAGTGGCCAAAGATGACAGCAGCTAGGGTTGGCGACACACAGAGGACAACAATAGATAAAAGCCATAATAGTTGAAAATTAGTTTTTCTATTTATTGCTTTTTATGTTGTGACTGTGTGTGCTTGTTAGTATGCATGTTTAGTAGGCTATCATAGTCAAAATTCCTCACTTTAAATAACTAAGTGGGAGAGGGATTTATTTTTAAATAAATTCCACGGTCTCCATTACTGGTTTATAAGTGATGTAACAAGCTTGTGCGTTGGCTCTGAGTGCCTTCCTCCATATAGGATGAACTTGTTTGTGGATCACTTGATTAAACTTCCATTCTTAGGATGACTATAGGAAGTTAATTAAGAGCGTTTGATCTTCCCCATCGGAAGGGGCACAATCTTATTAATGGACTTAGTGTCAAGTAATGGTACACACTTAGGCACGTCTAATAGTATCCTCCCCATCGGAGTCACTGCTATTATTCGTGTGACCAAAGTAAACCAACTATTAATTTTATTTGTCAAAAAGTTAGGTTGACAAGATAATAAAATTAATGGGAAAAACCCTCCTTTTACAAATGTTGAATTTGTATACGTCCACACTATCGTGGCATACAAAATTCACGGTGTTTTGAGGTGTTGGTTAATTTAAAATAGTATTGTTTAAGGAATCAATATTATTCTAAATTTAGAGTTCTGACCAAAAGTTATTTGTGATTCTTAGGATGACTTTCAACCCCACTAGCCATCATACTAAAAGAGAACAGACTTACTGGTCCTAACTACATTGATTGGAAAAGGAACCTGGATATTGTTCTTACTACTGAGGGCTATAAGTTTGTACTGTCCGAGGAATGCCCAGAAACACCTAGCAATGATTCTACCCCCGAGGAGATTCAGTATCATAGTAAATGGGTAAAAGCTGATGAGATGGCGCGGTGTTACATCTTGGCTTCGATGTCAAATGTATTGCAACATCAGCATCAGGACTTACCAACAGCCTATGATATAATGAACAATCTCAAGGAACTCTTCGGACATCAGAATCGGGTTGTTAGGCAAGAGGCAACGAGAAAACTGATGACAGCCACCATGACTGAGGGGACTCCCGTGAGTGATCATATTCTCAAGATGATGGCTTACTTAAACGAAATACAAGTTCTTGGAGGGGAAATTGATGGGGAAACCCAGGTCGATATCATCCTCCAAACGCTGCCCAGAAGTTTTGAGCATTTTCGCCTAAACTATAATATGAATAAAAGGATGTATTCATTGGCGGAACTTCTGACAGAACTTCAGGCAGCCGAAGGGTTGTTTCGTCAACATTCTCAAATTCACTATGCTGAAAATGGTTCTACTTCTAAGCCGAAAGGCAAGAAGAAGAAGAAACAAAATGGATCAGCAAAGAAGGTGAATAAACCTCAAGGTGCATGACAAAAAGCTGGAATAAAGAAGCCGAAGGGCAAGTACTTTATTTGCAAGCAGACTGGACATTGGAAGGCGGACTGTCCTCGTAGGAAACAGAACAATAAAGGTATATCTCATACTCTAGTTGTTGAAACATGTTTAGCGGTGTTATCTACCAGCACCTGGTGTGTAGATACGGGAGCCACTGATCATGTCTGCAATTCCTTGTAGGGGTTCCAGGAAACCCGACGACTATCTGAAGGAGAGATTACCGTCTACATGGGCAATGCTACTAAGGTGGCGGTTGTTGCAGTGGGAGATGTCTACTTATCTTTTAATAGGAATAGAAATTTCGTTTTAAGAAATTATCTTTATGTACCCAGTTTTAGAAAGAATTTAATTTCAGTTTCTAAACTATTTTTGGATGGATATTCAGTTTCCTTTAGTAAAGATGTAGTTATTAAGAGAAATAAAGTGATTATCTGTTCTGGTGCATTAGTTGGCAATTTGTATACTTTAAATCCAATTTCTCCCACAAAGCATAATATGGAAATTAATAACATAACTTCTAACTCAAATAAGAGAAAAGAACCTTCGGAAATAAACCAAGCATATCTTTGGCATCTAAGGCTTGGTCATATTAACTTAAGTAGGATTCAGAGGCTTATAGCCGATGGACTCTTGGGTTCATTAGAGTTGGAAAATTTTCCAACTTGTGAATCTTGCTTGGAAGGTAAAATGACCAAGAGGCCTTTTAAGGCCAAGAGCCAAACAAGTGTTAGAATTGGTTCATTCTGATTTGTGTGGTCCTATGTCTATCCAGGCTAGAGGTGGCTTTGAATATTTTGTCTCTTTTATAGACGATTATTCAAGATATGGATACATTTACCTAATGCGCCGCAAGTCTGAGTGCTTTGATAAGTTCAAAGAGTACAAGGCTGATGTGGAGAAACGTCTAGGTAAAAGTATCAAGACACTACGGTCTGATCGTGGTGGCGAATACCTCTTAGGAGAGTTTAGGAATTACTTATCAGAGGCCGGGATTCAATCCCAATTATCCGCACCTGGTACACCCCAACAGAATGGTGTGGCAGAACGAAGGAATAGGACTCTTATGGAGATGGTTAGATCGATGATGAGTTATTCAGAATTACCAAATTCGTTTTGGAGATACGCTCTGGAAACGGTAGTGTACATTCTGAACTTAGTACCTTCTAAATCAGTTTCTTCTACTCCCACAGAATTGTGGAATGGGCGAAAGCCCAGTCTAAGACATTTTCGGATTTGGGGTAGTCCAGCACATGTGATGAAACCAGATGCTGATAAGTTAGAATCTCGTACAGAAGTTCACGTGTTTGTGGGGTATCCCAGAGGAACGAAAGGTGGTTTATTTTATAGTCCTAAAGACCAGAAGATCATTGTTAGCACCAATGCCCAGTTTTTAGAAGAAGACTATATAATGGATCACAAGCCAGTAGTAAAATTGTTCTAGAAGAATTTAGAGAGGACACGTCTACTTCAGTACCAACAGTACAAGATGAAGTATCATAAGAGACTGCAACACGTGTCACACATGATACACAACCACAGACAGTGCCTCGTCGTAGTGAGAGAGTTGTAAGGCAGCCTGATAGATTCATGTTTTTGGGAGAGTCTTCGGACTTGATCCTGGGTAAACATGAACCTGATCCCCGAACATATGACAAAGCACTACAAGATATAGATGCAGCATCTTGGCAAAAGGCAATGAATTCTGAAATAGAGTCTATGTACTCTAATAAGGTCTGGGAGCTTGTAGAACCACCCGATGGTGTAAAACCTATTGGATGCAAGTGGAACTACAAAAGGAAAAGAGGGACAGAGGGGAAGGTAGAAACCTTCAAAGCTAGGCTTGTTGCGAAAGGGTACACTCAGAAAGAGGGAATCAATTATGAGAAGACCTTTTCACCGGTATTCATGCTTAAGTCTATCCGGATACTCTTATCCATTGCTGCTCATATGGATTATGAGATTTGGCAAATGGATGTCAAGACAGCTTTCCTTAATGGAAGTCTTGAAGAGAACATCCATATGAAGCAACCAGAAGGGTTCATTGAAAAAGGCAAAGAGCATCTAGTGTGCAAGCTCAATCGGTCCATTTATGGACTAAAGCAAGCTTTAAGGTCTTGGAACATCCGGTTTAATGAAGTAATCCAGTCATATGGATTTATTCAGTGTCCGGATGAGTCTTGTGTATACAAGAAGTGTAACGGAAACGTGGTGGTATTTTTTGTACTATACGTAGATGATATTTTGTTAATTGGCAACAATGTCAAGGTATTATCGGACGTAAGGGTATGGTTGTCCAAATAATTTGATATGAAGGACTTAGGAGAATGTGCACACATCCTTGGGATCAAAGTTATAAGAGATCGCAAGAAAAGAATGTTGTGTCTGTCCCAAGCTTCATATATAGATACAATCCTTGCTCGTTTTAGCATGCAGGATTCCAAGAAAGGTTTCTTACCTTTTAGGCATGGAGTAGCTCTATCTAAAGAGATGTCTCCGAAGACATCAAAGGAGATAGAGGACATGAAAGCAGTTCCTTATGCTTCGGCTGTAGGAAGCCTAATGTATGCAATGCTATGTACAAGACCTGATATCTGTTTTACTGTGGGCATGGTTAGCAGATATCAGAGTAACCCTGGACAAGGACATTGGACTGCGGTAAAGCATATATTAAAATACTTGAGAATGACTAGAGATTATATGCTAGTTTACCAAGCAGACGATTTGCTCCCTGTGGGTTACACGGATTCAGATTTCCAATCAAATAGGGACAACAGTAAGTCTACATCAGGCTATGTGTTTACTTTAGGAGGTGGAGCCATTGCATGGAGGAGTGTTAAGTAGAAATGCGTTTCGGACTCAACCATGGAACCTGAGTATGTAGTAGCCTCTGAGGCGGCTAAAGAAGCAGTATGGCTCAGGAACTTTCTAATGGACTTAGATGTGATTCCTGGATTGCCCAAAATCATCACAATTTATTGTGATAATAGCGATGCAGTTGCAAACTCGAAGGAACCACGAGCCCATAAGGCAAGTAAACATATAGAGCGCAAGTACCACCTGATACGAGACATCATCAAGCGAGGAGAAGTTTTCGTCGCCAAGATAGCATCAGCAGATAACCTGGCAGATCATTTCACTAAGGCCCTTCCGGCGAAAGCTTTTGATCGGCATGTGGAGGGGATGGGAATCAGATGTATGGCAACAGATATGGTAGCTTAGACATATAGTATAAGTGGGAGATTGTTGGAGTGTATACTTAAAAGTTTAGCTTTTGTACACATTTATTTTGAAATAAAGAATCACATTGGTCAAATGTTTACATTTATTTGTTAAATGTAATTGTTCAATTAATTTATATAGTAGATAACATAGAGTGTGGAGTCACACTTAGAAGATCATGTTGTCGGTTATCTATAAATTATAAACAGTTGCTCACAACCAAGATGGAAAGGAACAAACCATCAGAATAGACGTAGTGTAATTAAGTATTAGTTTATCTTGACTAATAAATTACACTGATACACTTTAAGTGTATTGAGTAGGATCATTTAGGTAAGTTCTTTTTGTACTGACTTAGTAAAAGAACTAGACCTTAGTTATTATGGAAGTGTGTGCTCTTAATCCTAATATAATAACAAGCATGTATATTTAATATTTATTTCTTTGACTTATCAAAGGGTGAGGTTTAGCTTGATAAATCAATATGCCCGATAAGTTGGGAAATGATATTACTTATAGTATGTGTTGTTGATTATAGAAGGAATCTGTGTCCTAGTCATCTAGGTGAGAATGTCCCCAAGAGGAGCTCATAAGAATTGCCATGTTAAACCCTGCAGGTGGACCTAGTCCAACATGACAATAAAGTTGAGTGGTACTACTCGTGGAGCTAGATATTAATTAAATGAGTTATCAGTAACTCACTTAATTAGTGGACATTCGTAATCTTAAACACAGGGAGACTAACACACTCATGATAAGAAGGAACCCATAATGTAATTTGGGATTGGTGCGGTAGTGCGGTAATAACTCTCTAGTGGAATGAGTTATTATCGATGAACTTGAGTTGTGTGTTCGGGGCAAGCACGGGATACTCAAGCTCATCGGAAGGCCAAAACCAATTTCTCCTCTAGGTCCCTGTTGTAGCCTCAATAAAGCCTTAAGTTCATCCAAAGAAAAGTCTATCTTGGTATCCAAGAAGGGGCCGGTTCATTGCTTGGTGACCAAGCAATGGCCGGCCACATATTCTCTAGAAGTGGCTGGCCCTTGCCTTGGGCAAGGCGGCCAGCCGCAATATTTAAATTAGGAAGGTTGTTTTTGAATTTTTAAATCTCCTCAGATATTTACAATTTGTAAAAAGAGAGATTTAAAAAAAAAATTCCTAATTTAAATTAGGCCACAAGGTTTTAAAAGAGAGTTGTAAAATTTATAAAACTTTCTTTTAAAAAGAAATATTATTAGAGATGTTTTAAATTTTAAAACTTGGTTTTAAATTTTAAAACTTTCCTTTTAATATCCACATTAGAAAAAAAAAGAGTTTGTAAAATTTTATTAGGAGTTTTCTTCTTTTAAAATTTTATAAATATTTTTTCTTTCTTTCCCTTTTAATAAGTGGTCGGCCACCTTGCTTGGTGCCCAAGCAAGGGGTCGGTCAAATAATTAAACATCAACAAATAGTTGTTTAATTAATAAATCAATCTAGGATTGATTAATTAAAAGGAAAGAAAAAGAAAAAATTAAAAGGAAATAGGAATGAGTCTAATTTTTTATAAAACTCTTTCCATAATTTTTCGTTAGGAAACTAATATAAAAAGGGGGGAAGGGGAGGCCTTAAAAATAGAACAATTGATATTGTGTTGTTGGAGATCATCAAGTGGCCGGCCCCTCTCCCTCTCTTCCCTTTGCTCTCTTTTGCTCCTTTGTGATGGTGGTGCCCGAATTCTAGAGAAGGAGGAGAAGCTTTCCGGGTGGTGTTCATCATGGAGGATCGTCGCCCACACGACGTCCAATAGGAGGCGAGGAATATGGAAGAAGATCTCGAGGTTTTTAGCATACAAGGAAGAGGTATAACTAGTATTTAATTTCCGCATCATACTAGTTAATTTTTCTTTGTATAAATACCAAATACAAGAGGCATTCGATTCTTATTTTTCAAATTTAATTTCGATGTTGTGTTCTTTTTCTTTTTCCCTTGTGATTTGATTGTTCCTTTTGGTTAACCTAGAGTTATATAAGGAAATTAAATATTAACTTTCCTTAAAAGGCTTTGTCTAGTCGGTGGTGGTTGCTCCCATATCCAAGAAGGCCAAATGCCTCGCCATGCAGTACTGGAAGCCAATTTTGGAAACTAATATTTAATTGAATTTATAACCTAGGTGATTTGGATCAAACGTGTTAAGTTTCACAGGAGATCCAAATCTAAACCTAAAAGAACATATAAGTTAAACTTGGAATCAAACGTGTTAAGTTCCGCAGGAGATACAAGTTTAACTTAAAAGAACACATGATAGCTAGTAAAGGTTCAGATCACGTACAAAATTTTTGTACAGTGGAGCCATTGGATTTTCCGAGTAGCAACCAACATGCTCATCCTCAATGAGCACAACGTCATCATGGTCAGACAAGAGAAATGAATATCTCTCAGGCTGACGACGTACCCTATCAGACCTACGATGAGGTAGGTCTACTTGAACTGGTTGCTGTTCCTCAACTCCTTGTGGGACAACATCATCCACAACACTTTGTGGTTCCAGTTCAACTTCCATCGAGGCTACAGTGCTATGGTCAATATCTTGAACTTCTTCAAGATCGAACATACTCCCACTAGTTTTTCTAAAAACAAAATCCCTTTCTAGAAATACCCCAGTCTTAGCCACAACTACTTTGTGTTGACTGGAATGTAGAAGTAATATCCCTTAGTTTCCTTGGGATATCCAATAAAATAGCACTTATCGGATTTGGGTCCCAGTTTGTCTGAGACTTGACGTCGAACGTAAGCCTCACAACCCCAAATCCTCATAAAAGATACCTGGGCATCTCTCCCAGTCCATATCCTATATGGTGTCTTTATCACAGCCTTAGATGGAACTCGGTTGAGTATGAAGGCATCATAGATCGTGTGTCTAGAGCATAGCCCCAAAGAGACATAGGAAGATCTGTGTCACTCATCATAGATCATACCATATCTAATAGGGTACATTCCTCCTTTTGGATACACCATTCCACTGTGGTGTTCCAGGAGGAGTGAGTTGAGATAGAATCCCACACTCAGCTAGATAGTCACGAAACTCATGGCTAAAGTATTCTCCACCTCGTTCTGATCGAAGTATCTTAATACTCTTGCCAAGCTGAGTTTGTACTTCATTATTGAATGCTTTAAACTTTTCAAAGGATTATGACTTATGTGTCATCAAATACACATAACCATATCTACTGAAGTTATCAGTAAATGTAATGAAGTACCTATAACCACCCCTGGCAGCAACATTGAAAGGACCACATACATCACTATGTATAAATCCTAACAAGTCAGTCGCTCTTTCACTGTGTCCACTAAAGGGAGTCTTGGTCATCTTGCCCAGTAGGCATGACTTACATGTCTCATATGATTCAAAATCAAATGAGTCCAGCAAACCATCTTTATGGAGCTGGTATAAGCATTTGTCATTTATATGACCTAAGCGACAGTGCAAGAGATAGGTTTGGTTCATTTCATTTGATTTGAACATTTTGGTATTTATGTTATCGATGGGGTTCTCTAAGTCTAGAATATAGAGTCCGTTCATCAGAGGTGCACTACAATAGAATATATCATTTAAATAAACTGAACAACATTTGTTCTTTATTATAAATGAAAAACCTTTCTTGTCCAAACAAGAAACTGAAATTATGTTCTTAGTAAGAGCAGGCACAAAACAACATTCATCTAGTTCTAGTACAAGCCCAGAGGGCAGAGATAGATTGTAAGTCCCGGAAGCAACTACAGCAACCCGTGCTCCATTGCCTACTCATAGGTCTATCTCGCCCTTCGTCAATGTCCTACTATTTCTCAACGCCTGTACATTAGTACAAATGTGAGAAGCACATCCGGTATCTAATACCCACGATGAAGAAATAGAGAGATTGACTTCTATAACATGTATACATGAAGTAGAAATCTTATTTCTCTTCTTCTTAAGATCTTCCAGGTATCCTTTGTAGTTCCTTTTCCAGTGCCCTGCTTATCCTTGATATAGTTGATGAAGATGTTCAACCATATCATAAGCACCCATCAACTCGTGTGGCTTCAGAAGCTCAGAGTTCATGGTCGCGAGCATAAGACAGGACACATCTAATGCGTCATCTTGATGCTTCTGGTAAGCATCATGGTCAGCTCGCGTGGCAGTGGCAGGAGGTGCCGCGGGAATGGGTTACTCAAGAACGTACAGTTTTCGTTCCTTTGTGAGAACAATTCTCAGGTTCCTGTACCAGTCCAGGAAGTTAGCTCCATTGAGCTTGTTCTTATCAAGGACAGAACGCAGGGAGAAGGTGTTCGTGTTTGACGACATGGTAATCTACAACAGAAAATGCAGAAAATAAATAATCATATTCCACTAATCATTTACTTAGGCCTTTAACTAAATGATGCTCCCACTGAATTATAGAACTTTTGTAGAATCGAGTCATGGACGTGGTCAAATAACACTTACTAGATTCAAGCTTTAATTCGTGCGGGACAAGATCCACATCATACTACGCCTTGAGTTAGCTTTGGCTAAATCGCCCAAGACTTAGTATGATCGGTAGGTAATGATTACCAATTACATCTCTATGCAACTCTTGTTTATAGAATCAATATCCGCATTTATATTAAAACTCGAGTTAGCTTTGGCTAATACGCCCGAGAGTTAATATAGATGTGATTTTGACCTATCTTTTCCAACCGTTGGAATAATGCCTATAGTTGACTCGATCCAACTGAGTAACTAGGAATACTCAATCTAATTGAGTTTCTATTCACCCATGCGTTGATAGGCGGGACCAAAATTGTCCCTCCGTACCCTACCAAGATAATATGTATTGCTCTGCTTTGGCAGATTCAACAATACATGTGACCGAGGTAGTGATAGGTATCACGGCACGGTTAGGCATTAGAGTTGAGTCGATTGAGATCTAATCTAATCGAAAAGGATGCATCTTGTGCACGACTTAGATCTAATCTAATCGCAAGGGTGCATCATGTGCACGACTTAGATCCAATCTAATCGTAAGGCACTAATTAATTAACTACTTATTAAATATGCATCACATACACAAGCAATTAATTAATCTATTTGTGATTTAGTCATGGACCTACTACGATCTTCTCAAGCCAATGAGAAGATCGACTGGTCAACCTAGGGTCAACAGCTTCTCCAAGCTCCTCCCTTTGACCACCTTGTGTTGCACGTGCCCGCCTCGGAACTCCGTCTCGTGTGGACCCTCCACCGCTCCAATTTGTACATTACAATTTGAAACTCGAGTTACATTCGAGTCTAAATCTAATTTACAACAAGAATATAAGAGAAGGCACGACGCGTAGGTCGCGAATATAATACAACACTCGCAAACACATAACGGCACGCAGGCCGTATTATGAATTATAACACAATCCAATCATATTGGATTTTTGGGCCATGACTATCACAAAATTAATATATAATTTAAAATTATATATTTTTCATAATTTTCTGTAATTTTAAAATTAATTTTTACAATTTTTACGAGTAAAATTTTCCGGCGGACTCGTTTAGCGATTTTGGGTGCAATCGCGGAACAGATCCCCTTGCGGGGCCAGGGGCAACGCCCCTACCCGCGATCTAACCATCGCGAGGGTTCCTTTGCGATCCAACAGCGCCTAAACCCGCTGTCCCAAAATGATTTGGGCCGAGACATTGCCGTTTCGGAAAAATCTTCCCGGCGGGTTCGTTTTTAGCGATTTCGAGTGCAACCGCGGAGCAAATCCCCTTGCGGGGTTAGGGGCAGTACCCCTACCCATGATCTAACTATTGCGAGTTGCTCCTAAGCAATCTAATGGCGCCCAAGCCCGCTGTCCCAAAAAATTTTGGGGCGAAACGAAGCCGTTTTGGAAAAATCTTTCCGGTAGCCGAAGCCTACAAGTGCCGAGACACTTGTGCTTCGCTTCTACGGAAAAATTACCCATAAAAACTCGAAAATCATAATTTTACATAAAATTACAGAAACTTTAGTTTTCATAAAACCAAAAACAAACTCGTACAAGCCTTGCACGTGGCTCTGATACCACTGTTGGGTTTTTCGGGCCGCAAAACTGCTTTTCGCGTCGCGGAAACCCCGAATCACCCAAGGCCAACGGATCCGTGCAAGGAAAACCAAAAAAAAAAATACGAGTACAAGTTTGAAAAACCTTTTAGATCTACTCCTAGATCTACATGTTAAAAACTTTACCCTTGTTGCATGCCTTTCGCGTTCCCGCTCGTCCAAGGAGTTGCCGGATCTCTAGACCGTCAAGCGTTGGTCCTCTAGAAGTATCCACACGGACACGTAGGTGGAGAAAACCTTACACAAAGGTGTGCTAGCACCTTGGTAAGATTCGGCCAAGGCAAGGAGGAGAGGGAGAGGAAGAGCTTCAAGAGGAAGGAGGAAGAAGATACACCACTTGAATGGAAAAATGAATTCACATTCAAAATCAAATGTGGCCGGCCACTCTCCATGGTGAAAACCCCCAAATTAATTGCATTAATTGCAATTAATATGAAACCATTAAAGAAAATGGCTTTGTAACTTCCATGAGGTGGCACCCATGATGATGTGGAGTATCATCATTGGTCCACCTAATGCCAACTCACCAATGAGGTGGCAAAAGGTCAAGTCAAAATTAACCTTTGGTCTTCCTTCTTAAGTCAAGTCAAACTTGACCCAATCTCTTCCATGGTTGATCTAATCTAACCATTTGATTCAAGCCAACTTAATATAATGAATCTAATTCATTTAATTAAATTTATTCAATGAGTCAAAATCAAAATTAGACTCATTGAACACATGAATCAACTTGAGTCAAACTCAAGTTAGCCCAATTAGGATTACTCTTAATCCAATTTGATTAATCAAATGAATCTAATCCTCTTGGTTCATCATATGAACCTAATCTCCATCTAATTGTCCTAAGTGTGTGACCCTATAGGTTCTTGTAACGTTGGCAATGACCTAAACCTATTTAGGAGCATAAGTAATGAGCGGTATCTAGCAACACATCATTACTACCCAAGTTACAAGAATGTCGAGATCCGACATCACCTTGTGACTACTAATTGTGACTCCTCACAATATGTGACATTGTCCTTCTATCCTTGACATCTAGATTGATCAATATGAGGCATAGACCGTGTCATCCTCTAATCAATCTAAATCTTGAACTCCAAGTAGACTCACTCGATCAAATGAGCTCAACATCTAATGTTGACTCATTTGGGCATGGCCATGCACTTCGTGGTCTAACTCTATCAAGAATATTGATGTCACTCCCGTCAAATGGGAGGGATAGATCCCATCTACATTACTCACATCCCTCTGCATAATTTGTTACATACCCAGTAATCGCCTTTATAGTCCACCCTATTACGGGTGACGTGTGACGAAACCAAAGTACATAACTCCTTATGTAGGGATCCATGGTGACTTCAGGTCAAAGGACTAATAGTCATACTAATAGCCACATGAGAAAGTATATGACACTCATATAACGATCCATGATACTTTCTCATGGCGGGTCATTCAGTATACATTCTCTAATGTATACCCATGTGTCAGCTTGATATCTCTATATCCATGACTTGTGAGATCAAGTCATCGAGCTGACCTACATGCTAGTCTTATTGTATTAACATTGTCCTTGAATGTTAATACTCGACTAGGAATGATTTAGAGTAGTGTTCCCTATATCATCTTACTATCGATTCAACTAATCGATTAATATAGGTATGAACCTTCTACTCAAGGACGCTATTATACTTAGTCTATTTAGCACTAATACAAATAAGTATAATAACCAAACAAATGACGTTATTAATATACAAGAATATGATACAATGAGTCCATACAATCATCAAATGATTGGCTCTAGGGCTCTAACTAACAATCTCCCACTAGCACTAGTGCCAATCAGTATAGGCTCTAAGGCCTAATGACCTAGTGTGACCATCATGCTTTCTCTGTGCCAAAGCCTTGGTCAAGGGATCTGCGATGTTAGCCTCTATAGGTACTCTGCAAATCTTCACATCTCCTCTATCGATAATCTCACGAATAAGATGGAAGCGCCGTAGTATGTGCTTGGTCCGCTGGTGTGAGCGTTCCTTGTGATATAGCTCCATTGTTGTCACAATAGAGCTCAACTAGGTCAGCGATGCTAGAACCACCCCAAGTTCATGATGAACTTGGATCAAAGCCTCCTTTGCCTCGATGCGGCAAAGAATATACTGCCTCTGTAGAATCACCATCGTGTCCGCGAACTCTTCCACTCACAACACCACCATTTAAGCAAAACACGAATCCGATTGCGATCGGTAATCATCCCGATCGGTGCTGGCATCACTGTAACCCTTTACGGTTAGCTCATCATTGCCTCCATATATCAAGAAATATTCTTTAGTCCTTCTTAAGTACTTAAGAATATTCTTGACCGCTATCCGATGACTTTCACCTGGTATCATCTCGTCATGCTCAAAGCATACGAGACATCAGGTCGAGTACATAGCATGGCGTACATGATCGATCCTATGGCTGAGGCATAAGGGATCTGATCCATGCGATCTCTCTCCTCTCTAGAAGAGGGACCTTGAGTCTTCGAAAGACTCACGCCATGTGACATCGGCAGAAATCCCTTCTTGGAATTCTGCATGGCAAACCGAAGGAGTACCTTGTCAATGTATGTACTCTGACTTAGGCCAAGCAATCTCTCAGATCTATCTCTATAGATTTGTATCCCTAGAATACGAGATGTCTCACCTAAGTCCTTCATTGAGAAGCAACTCCCTAGCCAGGTCTTGGCAGACTGAAGCATAGGGATGTCCTTCCCAATGAGTAGTATGTCATCCACATACAATATGAGGAAGACAACTATGTCCCCTACAACCTTCTTGTAGACACAAGGCTCATCTTCGTTCTTGATGAAACCAAACTGTTTGATCGCATCATCGAATCGAAGATTCCAGCTCCGAGAAGCTTTCTTTAGTCCATATACTCTACTAGTATGCTGTGGATCTACAAAACCCTCAAGTTGTGTTATGTACACATCCTCGAGTAGGTTTCCATTCAGAAACGTGGTTTTGACATCCATCTGCCATATCTCATAGTCATGGTAGGTTGCAATAGCAAGTATGATCCGAATGGACTTAAACATCGCCACTGGAGAAAAAGTTTCATCATAGTCAATACTATGAATCTGCTTGAAACCTTTAGCTACCAAGCGACCCTTATAGATATGTCCATCCATGTCAGTCTTTCTCTTAAAGACCCACTTGCACCCAATGGGTTTTACCCCTTCAGGTGGATCAACCAAAGTCCATACTTGGTTGGTGTACATGGATTCCATCTCGGATCTCATGGCTTCTAGCCATTTCTCGGAATCTGGTCTCATCACAGCTTCTTGATAGGTGGTAGGCTCATCCTCTATGAGCATAATGTCATCATGGTCAGACAAGAGAAAAGAGTATCTCTCAGGCTGACGACGTACCCTATCAGACCTGCGAAGAGGTATGTCTACTTGAACCGGTTGTTGTTCCTCAGCTCCTTGTGGAACAATATCATCCACAACACTTTGTGGTTCCAGTTCAATTTCCATCGAGGCATTAGTGCTATTGTTCGCATCTTGAACTTCTTCAAGATCGAACGCGCTCCCACTAGTCGTTCTAGAAAGTCCCTAGTCTTTGCCACAACTACCTTGTGCTGACTGGGAATGTAGAAGTAATATCCATTAGTTTCCTTGGGATATCCGATGAAATAGCACTTGTCGGATTTGGGTCCTAATTTGTCTGAGACTTGACGTCGTACGTAAGCCTCACAACCCCAAATTCTCATGAAAGACACCTGGGCATCTCTCCCAGTCCATATCCTATATGGTGTCTTTATCACGGCCTTTGATGGAACTCGGTTGAGTATGAAAGCTGTCGTGTCTAGAGCATATCCCCATAGATATGTCGGAAGATCTGTGTGACTCATCATAGATCGTACCATATCTAATAAGGTATGATTCCTCCTTTCGGATACACCATTCCACTGTGGTGTTCCAGGAGGAGTGAGTTGGGATAGAATCCCACACTCAGCTAGGTAGTCACGAAACTCATGGCTAAGGTATTCTCCACCTCGATCTGATCAAAGTATCTTAATACACTTGCCAAGCTGATTCTGTACTTCAATCTTGAATTCTTTGAACTTTTCAAAGGATTCAGACTTATGTGTCATCAAGTACACATAACCATATCTACTGAAGTCATCAGTAAATATGATGAAGTATCTATAACCGCCTCTAGCAGCAACATTGAAAGGGCCACATACATCACTATGTATGAGTCCTAACAAATCAGTTGCTCTCTCGCTATGCCCACTAAAGGGGGTCTTGGTCATCTTGCCTCGTAAGCATGACTCGCATATCTCATATGATTCTAAATCAAATGAATCCAGCAAACCATCCTTATGGAGCTGGGATAAGCGCTTGTCATTTATATGACCTAAGCGACAGTGCCAGAGGTAGGTTTGGTTCATGTCATTTGACTTGAACCTCTTGGTACTAATGTTATAGATAGGGCTCTCAAGGTCTAGAATATAGAGTCCGTTTATTAGCGGTGCACTACAATAGAACATATCTTTTAAATAAACAGAACAACATTTATCTTTTATTATAAAAGAGTATTCTTTCTTGTCTAAACAAGAAACTGAAACTATGTTCTTAGTAAGAGTAGGCACATAACAACAATCATCTAAATCTAATACAAGCCCAGAGGGCAGAGATAGCTGATAAGTTCCTACAACAACAGCAGCAACCCGTGCTCCATTGCCTACTCGTAGGTCCACCTCGCCCTTTGCCAATGCTCTGCTATTTCTCAGCGCCTGCACATCAGTACAAATGTGAGAAGCACATCCAGTATCTAATACCCATGATGTAGAAATAGATAGATTGACTTCTATAACATATATACCTGAAGTGGAAGTCTCACTTCGCTTCTTCTTAAGATCCTCCAAGTATACCTTGCAGTTCCTCTTCCAGTGCCCGGTCTGACCGCAGTGGAAGCAGGTGGCATCCTTGGTGACCCCTCCTTTAGGCTTCAGTGTCTTGCCTTTACCCTTGGTTTGGGACTTTCCCTTACCTTTGGGCTTGCCCTTGCCCTTGTGCTTCTGGACCATCAAAATGGGCTTAACCTTCTTAAGGTTAATCTCAGCAGTTCGTAACATACTAAGTAGCTCGGGCAGTGGCTTGTCAATCTCGTTCATGTTATAGTTGAGAACGAATTTACTATAGCTATCCGGCAAGGACTGCAAGATCAAGTCAGTGGCCAGCTCTTGGCCAAGTGGGAACCCCAGTCTTTGTAGGTTCTCTATGTACCCAATCATCTTGAGTACATAAGGACCTACAGGAGCCCCGTCAGACATCTTGCACTGAAACAGTGCCTTAGAGATCTCAAATCTCTCATGCCTCGCTTGTCCCTGATATAGTTGGCGAAGATGCTCAACCATATCGTAAGCGCCCATTAACTCGTGTTGCTTCTGAAGCTCAGAGTTCATGGTCGTGAGCATTAGACAGGACACATCTAATGCGTCGTCTTGATGCTTCTTGTAAGCATCTTTGTCTACTCGCGGGGCATTGGCAGGAGGAGCCTCCGGAATGGGCTGCTCCAGAATGTACAGTTTACGTTCTTGGGTGAGAACTATTCTCAAGTTCCTGTACCAGTCCAGGAAATTCGCTCCGTTGAGCTTGTCCTTCTCAAGGACAGATCGCAAGGAGAAGGAATTCGTGTTCGACGTCATGGTTATCTACAACAGAAAAATTTGCAGAAATAAATATCATATTCTTTAAAAATTATTTAATTAGGCCTTTAACTAAATGATGCTCCCACTGAATACTATAATTCATGTGGGACAAGATCCACATCATACTAACCCTTGAGTTAGCTTTGGCTAATACGCCCAAGGCTTAGTATGATCGGTAGATAACGATTACCAATTACATCTCTATGCAACTCTTGTTTATAGAATCAATATCCGCATTTATATTAAAACTCGAGTTAGCTTTGGCTAATACGCCCGAGAGTTAATATAGATGTGATTTTGACCTATCTTTTCCAACCGTTGGAATAATGTCTATAGTTGACTCGATCCAACCGAGTAACTAGGAATACTCAATCTAATTGAGTTTCTATTCACCCATGCGTTGATAGGCGGGACCAAGATTGTCCCTCCGTACCCTACCAAGATAATATGTATTGTTCTGCTTTGGCAGATTCAACAATACATGTGACCGAGGTAGTGATAGGTATCACGGCACGGTTAGGCATTAGAGTTGAGTCGATTGAGATCTAATCTAATCGAAAAGGATGCATCTTGTGCATGACTTAGATCTAATCTAATCGCAAGGGTGCATCATGTGCACGACTTAGATCCAATCTAACCGTAAGGCACTAATTAATTAACTACTTATTAAATATGCATCACATACACAAGCAATTAATTAATCTATTTGTGATTTAGTCATGGCCCTACTACGATCTTCTCAAGCCAATGAGAAGATCGACTGGTCAACCTAGGGGGAGAGGAAGGAGCTTCAAGAGGAAGGAGGAAGAAGATACACCACTTGAATGGAAAAATGAATTCACATTCAAAATCAAATGTGGCCGGCCACTCTCCATGGTGAAAACCCCCAAATTAATTACATTAATTGCAATTAATATGAAACCATTAAAGAGAATGGCTTTGTAACTTCCATGAGGTGGCACCCATGATGATGTGGAGTATCATCATTGGTCCACCTAATGCCAACTCACCAATGAGGTGGCAAAAGGTCAAGTCAAAATTAACCTTTGGTCTTCCTTCTTAAGTCAAGTCAAACTTGACCCAATCTCTTCCATGGTTGATCTAATCTAACCATTTGATTCAAGCCAACTTAATATAATGAATCTAATTCATTTAATTAAATTGATTCAATGAGTCAAAATCAAAATTAGACTCATTGAACACATGAATCAACTTGAGTCAAACTCAAGTTAGCCCAATTAGGATTACTCTTAATCCAATTTGATTCATCAAATGAATCTAATCCTCTTGGTTCATCATATGAACCTAATCTCCATCTAATTGTCCTAAGTGTGTGACCCTATAGGTTCTTGTAACGTTGGCAATACCCTAAACCTATTTAGGAGCATAAGTAATGAGCGGTATCTAGCAACACATTATTACTACCCAAGTTACAAGAATGTCGAGATCCGACATCACCTTGTGACTACTAATTGTGACTCCTCACAATATGTGACATTGTCCTTCTATCCTTGACATCTAGATTGATCAATATGAGGCATAGACTGTGTCATCCTCTAATCAATCTAAATCTTGAACTCCAAGTAGACTCACTCGATCAAATGAGCTCAACATCTAATGTTGACTCATTTGGGCATGGCCATGCACTTCGTGGTCTAACTCTATCAAGAATATTGATGTCACTCCCGTCAAATGGGAGGGATATATCCCATCTACATCACTCACATCCCTCTGCATAATTTGTTACATACCCAGTAATCGCCTTTATAGTCCACCCTGTTACGGGTGACGTTTGACGAAACCAAAGTACATAACTCCTTATGTAGGGATCCATGGTGACTTCAGGTCAAAGGACTAATAGTCATACTAATAGCCACATGAGAAAGTATATGACACTCATATAACGATCCATGATACTTTCTCATGGCGGGTCATTCAGTATACATTCTCTAATGCATACCCATGTGTCAGCTTGATATCTCTATATCCATGACTTGTGAGATCAAGTCATCGAGCTGACCTACATGCTAGTCTTATTGTATTAACATTGTCCCTAAATGTTAATACTCGACTAGGAATGATTTAGAGTAGTGTTCCCTATATCATCTCACTATCGATTCAACTAATCGATTGATATAGGTATGAACCTTCTACTCAAGGACGCTATTATACTTAGTCTATTTGGCACTAATACAAATAAGTATAATAACCAAATAAATGTCTTTATTAATATACAAGAATATGATACAATGAGTCCATACAATCATCAAATGATTGGCTCTAGGGCTCTAACTAACAATTTTGACCTATCTACCAACCATTGGAAAATGCCTATAATTAAACCCGATCCAATTGAGTTTAACTAGTTTTACACAATCTAATTGAGTTTGTACTCACCCATGCGTTGATAGACGGGACCAAGATTGTCCCTTCGCACCCTACCAAGATAATATGTGTTGCTCTGCTTTGGCAGGTTCAACAACAACATGTGATCGAGGTAGTGGTGGGTATCACGACATGGTAGATATTTTGAGTCGACGCGATTAAGATCTAATTTAATCTTTGATGTGTATCATATACGCGATTTAGATCTAATCTAATCGTGGTGCATCATATACACAATTTAGATCTAATCTAATCGTGGTGGCACTAATTAATTACTCTACTCTAGCATGCATCACATACATACACAAGCAATTAATTAAATTGTTATTAGTCATGGCCCTACTACAATGTTCTCAAGCCAATGAGAAGATCGGAATGTCAACCTAAGGTCAACAGCTACTCCAAGCTCCTCCCTTTGACCGCCACGTGTTGCTCGCACCCTCCTCGTAACTCCTCCTCGAGTGGACCTTCTACAGCTCCATTTTGTACATTACAAAGATGAAACTCGAGTTACATTCAAGTCTAAATTATTTTACAATAGGAAATGAAATAGATAGGCACGACGCGCAGGTCGCGTATCAAATATACAACACGCACAATCACACAAAAATGGCACGCAGGCCATATTATGAATTACAACACATATATCCAATCCAATTGAGGTTTTTGGGCCATGACAATCACAAATATATACATAATTCTAAATTATGTATTTTTCCATAATTTCTGTATTTTTACTACTGATTTTTGTGATTTTACGAGTTGCAACTTCCCGGCGGTCCCGTTTAGCGATTTTTGGGCGCGATCGTGGGACAATGCCCCTTGTGAGGTTAGGGGCAGTGCTCCTTCTCGCGAAATGAATCTCACGAGTGTCCCACGACGATCTTACAGCGCCTTAAGCCGTTGTCCCAAAACTATTTGGGCGAAACCTTGCCGTTTCGGAAGGTTATTCTCGGTATACGAAGCCTACAAGTGACCAAGCACTTGTTGCTTCGCATCTCCAAGAAAAATACTCATAAAATACATAAAAATCATAAATTTACAGAAAGTTATAGATATGTAATTTTTCATAAAACTTAAAATAAAAACATGTACACACTTCGCACGTGGCTCTGATACCACTGTTGGGTCTTTCGGGCCGCAAAAACTGTTTTTTGCATTGCGAAAACCCCGAAATCCCATGCCACCAGATCCGTGCGAATATTAAATTTTCATGTACATGTTTTCTAATCCTAGATCTACTTTAGATCTACATGTTTAGGAGTTTATACCTTTGATGCGAAGCCCTTCGCTTATCCCGCTCGTCCAAGAAGATGTCGGATCTCAACGGTGTCAAGTGAACACCCCTTTATGTGTATCCACACGAACAAATAGGTGGAGAAGAAACCTTAGAGTGTGCTAGCACTCTTTGAGGGTTTCGGCCAAGGAGGAGGAGAGGGAGAGAAGAAGAAGCAAGGAGGAATAATGATCGATAATGAAAATAAGAGTAAAAAATGGCTTAAGTATTTTCATCTAATGAAAATACTTAATGCTCATTAACACCATTATTGAGTCTCATTAATGAGCCTTAAAGAATATTTAATGAATATTCATTCTTCATTAAATGGTCATTTTGAAACTCATTAGAAATTTGAATCTAAAATTCAAATTGAATTCCATTTATCATTGAATTCAAAATTCAATTAATATCATCATTAGGCCTCACTTGAGTCAAACTCAAGTCTAGCCTCACTTGAGTCTAACTCAAGTCTAACTCAATCAAGTCTTACTCAATTAATCTAATTTGGATTACTCTTAATCCAATTCAGTTCATCACATGAACCTAATCCTCTTGGTTCATCATATGAACAGAATCTCCATCTAATTGTCCTTTATGTGTGACCCTATAGGTTCTTGTAACGTTGGCAATGCTCCTAAACTCATTTAGAAGCATAAATTGTTGGTTGCTACTCGGAAAGCCTAGAGGTTCCACTGTACAAAAAATTTGTACAAAGGTCTGAACCTTTTCCTAGCTACCATGTGTTCTTTTAAATTAAATTTTGGATCGCCTGCGGAACTTAACACGTTTGATCCAAAACTTAATCTATTTGTTCTTTTAGGTTTTGACTTGGATCTCCTACGGAACTTAACACGTTCGACCCAAATCACCTTAAGTTATTAATTCCATTAAATATTAATTTCCATAATTGGTTCCCAGTACTGACGTGGCGAGGCACATGGCCTTCTTGGATATGGGAGCAACCACCACCGACTAGACAAAACCTTTTATAGAAATCTAATATTTAATTTCCTAAAATAACTTTAGGTTAACCAAAAAGAACAATCAAATCACAAGGAAAAATAAAACAAAAGAACACAACTTCGAAAAACATATTCGAAATACTAGAACGTAAGCCTCTTGTATTTGGTATTATTTCCAAAAATAACTAGTATGATGCGGAAAGAAAAAATACTAGTTATACCTTTTAGAAAGACCTCTTGATCTTCTACCGTATTCCTCTTCTAACCTCGGACATTGTGTGGGCAACGATCTTCCGAGATGAGAATCCACCAAAGCACCTTCTTCTCCTTTCTTCAAGTTTCGGCCAAGCACAAAGCTTCCAAAAGATGAAGATCTTTTTCCACCAACCAAGCTCCAAGGGATACAAGCTTTCTCTCCTTCTTCTTCTTCTTCTCCAAGTAGTATCCGGCCACCACAAGAGCTCCAAGCAAATAGAGAAGGTTCGGCCACCACCAAGAGGAAGAGAGGAAGAGAGGTTGGCCGGCCACAACACCAAGGAAAAGAGGGAGAGAAATAATAGAGGTTGTTCACCATGAAGCCTTCTCTACCCCCTCTTTTATAATCCTTGGTCTTGGCAAATAAGGAAATTTAATTAAAAACTTCCTTAATTCTTTTGCCATGAAAAGGAAAAATTTATTTAATTAAAAATAATTTTCCTTTTCTCAATTTACATGGCCGGCCACACCAAAGCTACAAACAAGGAGAGTTTTAATTAATTAAAACTTCCTAATTTGTCTCCAGAAATTTATAAAATTTCTCCAATAATTTAATCCCTTCATGATTGGTTTATAAAAAGGAAATTTAATAAATTAAAATCTTTCTTTTAAACATGTGGATAAAAAGAAAGTTATCTCTAAAAATTAAAATCTCTTTTAATCTACAAATAAGGAAAGATATCAAATCTTTTCTCAATCTTTTGTAGAAACTAATAAAAGAGAATTATTAATTTTAAACTTTTCTTTTAAATCATGAACATGGTTAAAAAGGAAAGTTTTCTTAAAATTTAAAATCCTCCTTTAATCAACAAATAAGGAAAGATTTCAAATTTTAAACTCTCTTTTAAACATGTAGATGATTTACAAATAAGGAAAGTTTTTACCAAAAATTAAAACCATCCTTTTAAACTACAAATAAGGAAAGAGATTAATCTCTTCTCTTAATCTTTTGTAGAAAACTATAAAAGGAAATTTTTTAATTTTTAAACTCTCTTTTAAAATCATGATATCCACATAAGAAATAATTTTAATAAAAATCCTTTTTAATATTCTAGTGGTCGGCCACCTAAGCTTGGGACCCAAGCTTTGGCCGGCCACCTACATGACTCATCCACTAGATCTTGGTCGGCCCTAGCTTGGGTTCCAAGCTAGTTTGGCCGGCCCCATTGGATGGGTAAGAAGGTGGGTATGCGGTGGGTATAAATCTCTATATACTAGAGGCTACGATAGGGACCGAGAGGAGGAATTGGTTTTGGTCTCCCGATGAAATTAAGCATCCCGTGTTCGCCCCGAACACACAACTTAATTTCATCAATAATAATTCATTCCACTAAAGAACTATTATTGAACTACCGCACCAATCCCAAATTACATTTTGGGCTCCTTCTTATTATGAGCGTGTTAGTCTCCCTGTGTTTAAGATATCGAATGTCCACTAATTAAGTGAGTTACTGACAACTCATTTAATTAATATCTAAGTCCAAGAGTAGTACCACTCAACCTTATTATCATGTCGGACTAAGTCCACCTGCAGGGTTTAACATGAACATCCTTATAAGCTCCTCTTGAGGACATTATCAACCTAGTATCTCTAGGACACAGTTTCCTTCTATAATCAACAACACACACTATAAGTGATACTATTTCCCAACTTATCGGGTTTATTGATTTATCGAACTAAATCTCACCCATTGATAAATTAAAGAAATAAATATCAAATATATGTGCTTGTTATTATATTAGGATTAAGAGCACACACTTCCATAATAACTGAGGTCTTTATTCTTTTATAAAGTTAGTATAAAAGGAACGACCTCAAATGGTCCTACTCAATACACTCTAAGTGTACTAGTGTAATCATATAGTTAAGATAAACTAATACCTAATTACACTACGACCTTCCAATGGTTTGTTCCTTTCCATCTTGGTCGTGAGCTACTGTTTATAATTTATAAGGAACCGATAACATGATCTTCTGTATGTGACACCACACACCATGTTATCTACAATATAAATTAATTGAGCAACTACATTTATCATAAATGTAGACATTTGACCAATGCGATTCTTATTTCTAGATTAATGTTTATACCAAAAGCTAGGCTTTTAGTATACACTCTAACAATCTCCCACTTATACTAAAAGACTAAGCTGCCATATCTGCTGCCATACATCTGATTCCCAACCCTTCAACATGTCCATCAAAAGCTCTTGCCTTAAGGACCTTAGTGAAAAGATCTATAGGTCATCACCTGATGCAATCTAGGCAGCAACAACTTCTCCTCGTTTATACGATTTCTCGTATTGGGTGGTACTTGCGCTCTATTGTGTTTACTTGCCTTATAGACTTATGGTTTCTTCGAGTTTGATACTGCACCAACATTATTACATTAAATTGTAACAATCTTTGGACAAACCAGAAATCATATCTAAGTCTATCTTGAGGTTATTGAGTCATTCAGCTTTTATGGCTACCTCAGAGGCTTGCCATATACTAAGCTTCTATGGTGGAGTCCAGAAAAACACCTATGCTTATCACTCTTCCATAGTTATGACTTTACCTCCTAAAGTAAACACAAAACCCCGAGGTTGACTTATTATTATCCCTATCCGATTGGAAGCCAAAATCCATGCAACCCACTAGGACCAAATTAACTGCCTTGTAAGCTAGCATATAATCTCTAGCGCCTCTAAGGTACTTTAATATATGTTTTACTGCAGTCCAATGTCCTTGTCAAGGGTTACTTTGATATCTGCTAACTATGCCCTTGGCAAAACAAATTTCAGATCTCGTGCATAGCATACATTAGGTTGTCTAACTGCCGAAGCATAAAGAACGCCTACATGTCCTCAATCTCCTTTAATGTCATCGGAGACATCTCTTTAGATAAAGACACTCCATGCTTAAAAGGTAAGAAACCTTTTGAGGAGTTTTGCATGCTTAAAACGAGCAAGGATTTTTCCGATGTATCAATCTTGGAATAAATATATTTTTTTTGTTGTGATCACTTATTACTTTGATTTTAAAAGTATATACATTCTCCCAAGTCCTTTATATCGAATTATTTGAACAACCATACCCTACTTCTGACAACATTTTGATATTGTTTCCAACTACCAAAAATGTTATCTACGTATAGTACAAGAAATACCACCACGTTTCCATCACATCTTTTGTATACACAAAACTTTATCCGTTTACTCAATAAATCCATAGGTGTGGATTACTTTGATAAACTGGATGTTCCAAGACCTTGAAGCTTTGTATCAGTCCATAGACTGATTGAGCTTACACACAAGATGCTCTTAGCACTTTGCAATGAACCCTTCGGTTGCTTTATATGGATGCTTTCTTCAAGACTTCCATTAAGGAATGCTGTCTTGACATCCACTTGCCAAATAGATAAAAGAATCCGGATAGACTTAAGCATGGCTACCGGTGAAAAAGTTTCCTTTTCATCAAGCCTTGCTTTGAAGGTTTCTACCTTCCTGTCTATCCCTCTTTTTCTATTATAGACCTTTTACACCCAAAGGCTTTTACACCACTTGGTGGTTCTACAAGCTTCCAGATTTTATTAGAATACATATATTCTAATTCTATTATTCATTACTCTTTGCCAAGTTGCTTCATATTTATCTTGGAGTGCTTCGTCATATGTCCGGAGATCAGGTTCATGTCCTTCAGGGATCGAGTTCAAAAACTCTCCCAGAACATGAATCTTTTAAGGTTGCTTAACAACCCTCCCACTACGACAAGACATTTTCTGCAATTGTGTATCATTTGTGATACGTGTTGCAGTTTTCTTGTGGTATCTCATCTTGTACAGTTGGTACTAGATTAGACATGTCTTTTATTATTTTCTTAAGAACAAATTTACTTATGAGCACGTAGTTCATTATATAGTCTTTTTCTAAAAATCAGTCATTGATGTTATCAATGACCTTCTAATTTTTAAGACTATAAACCTACTTTTGTTTATCTAGGATAACTTACAAACAAGTGAACTCCTATCCAACTTATCATTATCTCTCTTTAACATATATGCTGGATTACCTGAATCCGAATATGCTTCAAAATAGGCTTACGCCTATTCAGCAATTCTATATGAGTAGAGAGTTATGACTTGGAAGGCACTATGTTCACTTTCATTTTCAGAGTTTATCCTTAAAACAAATTTGATAATTTTCTTAATAACTCATCATCTATCTAATTATTCCATAAGAGTTCTTTTCCTTCTTTCTACTACACCATTCTGTTGGGGTGTACCAGATGCAGTTAGTTAGGATTGAAATCCAACTTCTAATAAGTGACTCCTAAAATCTCTCAAGAGGTACTTGCCACTACGATCTTCCATAGTGACTTTGTACTTTATTCCTCCGCATCAACCTTGTACTCTTTGAACTAATCAAAGTACTTAGTCTTACGGTACATTAAGTAAATTTATTTGTATCTTGAATAGTTGTCTATAAATTAGACAAAATATTCAATACTACCTCTTGTCTGGATAGTCATAGGATCACACAAATCAGAATGAACCGATTTCAACATATCTTTGACTCCATACCCCTTGGACTTAAAAGCTTCTTGGTTATTTTCCTTCCAAGTAAGACTCGCAGGTTGGAAAGATTTCCACTACCAATGAACCCAAAAGTTCATCAGCTACCAATGAATCCTACTCAAGTATAACCTAGCTTTAGATGCCAAAGATATAATTGGTTCAATTCCGAAGGTTGCTTTCTCTTAAAATTAGAAGATGTGTTACTAATTTCCATTTGTTGCATCGTGGGAGTTATTGGATTATAAATTGTCAACCATCATACCAGAATAGATAACTTCCCTATTTTTCTTGATAACAACTTTGTTATCACAATATCTATATCTATAATAGTTTAGAAACGAAATCGAGTTCTTTCTAAACTTGGTACGTAAAGACAATTACTTAAAATCCATATTTTATTCTTATCAAAGGATAAACATCTCCCACTGCAACAGCTACCACTTTTACAGTAGTGCCCATGTGGACGGTGATTTACCTTTCATTTAGTTGTCGGGTTTCCTGGAACCCTGCAATGAATTGCAGACATGATTAATGGCATCTTGTATCTACACTCCAGGTTCTGGTAGATAACACCACTAGACATGTTTCAACTAATGAATTAAATACACCTAAATTGTTCTTAGTTCTTAGAAGACAGTCTACCTTAATGTCCAAGTCCTATTTCCAATCATTACAATTGGGACTACTAAGTCTTTTCTATAGTATGACTACTAGGGATTGACAAACATCCTAAGAATCACAAAAATATTTGGTCAAGATCAACTCCTTAAAATCTCCATGAATTTTGTGTATACAAAATCGAAGAGGAGATTTTATTCATTAATTTTATTATCTCGTCAACTTTACTTTATGACGAATAAAATTAATAGTTGATCTGTCTTTGATCAAATATTTGGTCAAAACTCTTTGAATTAAAAATAACATTGATTCCTCAAACAATATTATTTAAATTCACCAACACCTCAAACACCGTGAATTTTGCATGCCACGTTAGTGTGGACGTATACAAATTCATCATTTGTAAGAGGAGGGTTTTACCCATTGACTATCTTGTCAATATAACTTTTGACAAATAAAATTACCTCAAACACCATGAATCTTGTATGCCACGTTAGTGTGGACGTATACAAATTCAAACATTTGTAAGAGGGGTTTATTAATTTTATTATATTGCCAATCTAATTTTATGACAAATCAATAGTTGGTTTCCCTTTGGTCACACAAGTGAGGATACTATTAAATGTGTCTAAGTGTATACCATTACTTGACACTAAGTCCATTAATAAGATTATGCCCCTTCCGTTGGGGAAGATCACACGCTCTTAATTAACTTCCTATAGTCATCCAAAAATGGAAGTCTGTTCTAGTGATCCGCAAACAAGCTCATCCGTTATGGAGGAAGGCACTCAAAGCCAACGCGCAAGCTTGTTTGCATCACTTACAAACCAGTAATGGAGACCATGGGATTTACTTAAAAATCCCTCTCCCACTTAGTTATTTATAAATGAGGAATTTTAACTATGCTAGCCTACTAAATATGTAAACCAACATGCACACATAGCACAATATAAAAGCAATAAATAGAAAATCTAATTTTCAACTATTATGGCTTTTATCTCTAGTTGTCCTCCGTGTGTTGTCATCCCAAGCTGCTGCCATATTTGGCCACCGCCACCGGGTCTAGCTGTCGCATCCATCTTGCTCCTAGTTCCGCTGCGCCTCTGGTCCTTAGAAGGTTCCACGCTTTGCAAGATTCGATCCGCGACATAAATAGAATTTTACATTTTTGATCCTATATTCCATAAAAGGAATGTACATGTATCTAGATCAAAAATAAAATCCTAATAAAACTAAATACAGCTCCTGCTGTATTTTATAATACAATCATGCACACACATATAAATGCCCTTGACATGTCCAAGGGTCTAATCACACACATAATAACTATAAGCCATAATAGTTGGATCCTGCATCCACAAAGTTAGCACATCCTACTATTAACCTGCCTAAATTATGTATGACATGTGCATAATTAAACTAATACCAAATACACAGAGGCAAAACACTAGCTCTGATACAAATTGTTGGTTGCTACTCGGAAAGCCTAGAGGTTCCACTGTACAAAAATTTTGTACAAAGGTCTGAACCTTTTCCTAGCTACCATGTGTTCTTTTAAATTAAATTTTGGATCGCCTGCGGAACTTAACACGTTTGATCCAAAACTTAATCTATTTGTTCTTTTAGGTTTTGACTTGGATCTCCTGCGGAACTTAACACGTTCGACCCAAATCACCTTAAGTTATTAATTCCATTAAATATTAATTTCCATAATTGGTTCCCAGTACTGACGTGGCGAGGCACATGGCCTTCTTGGATATGGGAGCAACCACCACCGACTAGACAAAACCTTTTATAGAAATCTAATATTTAATTTTCTAAAATAACTTTAGGTTAACCGAAAAGAACAATCAAATCACAAGGAAAAATAAAACAAAAGAACACAACTTCGAAAAACATATTCGAAATACTAGAATCGTAAGCCTCTTGTATTTGGTATTATTTCCAAAAATAACTAGTATGATGCGGAAAGAAAAAATACTAGTTATACCTTTTAGAAAGACCTCTTGATCTTCTACCGTATTCCTCTTCTAACCTCGGACGTTGTGTGGGCAACGATCTTCCGAGATGAGAATCCACCAAAGCACCTTCTTCTCCTTTCTTCAAGTTTCGGCCAAGCACAAAGCTTCCAAAAGATGAAGATCTTTTTCCACCAACCAAGCTCCAAGGGATACAAGCTTTCTCTTCTTCTTCTTCTTCTCCAAGTAGTATCCGGCCACCACAAGAGCAGGTTCGGCCACCACCAAGAGGAAGAGAGGAAGAGAGGTTGGCCGGCCACAACACCAAGGAAAAGAGGGAGAGAAATAATAGAGGTTGTTCACCATGAAGCCTTCTCTACCCCCTCTTTTATAATCCTTGGTCTTGGCAAATAAGGAAATTTAATTAAAAACTTCCTTAATTCTTTTGCCATGAAAAGGAAAATTTATTTAATTAAAATAATTTTCCTTTTCTCAATTTACATGGTCGACCACACCAAAGCTACAAACAAGGAGAGTTTTAATTAATTAAAACTTCCTAATTTGTCTCCAGAAATTTATAAAATTTCTCCAATAATTTAATCCTTCATGATTGGTTTATAAAAGGAAATTTAATAAATTAAAATCTTTCTTTTAAACATGTGGATAAAAAGAAAGTTATCTCTAAAAATTAAAATCTCTTTTAATCTACAAATAAGGAAAGATATCAAATCTTTTCTCAATCTTTTGTAGAAACTAATAAAAGAGAATTATTAATTTTTTAAACTTTTCTTTTAAATCATGAACATGGTTAAAAAGGAAAGTTTTCTTAAAATTTAAAATCCTCCTTTAATCAACAAATAAGGAAAGATTTCAAATTTTAAACTCTCTTTTAAACATGTAGGTGATTTACAAATAAGGAAAGTTTTTACCAAAAATTAAAACCATCCTTTTAAACTACAAATAAGGAAAGAGATTAATCTCTTCTCTTAATCTTTTGTAGAAAACTATAAAAGGAAATTTTTTAATTTTTAAACTCACTTTTAAAATCATGATATCCACATAAGAAATAATTTTAATAAAAAGCCTTTTTAATATTTTAGTGGTCGGCCACCTAAGCTTGGGACCCAAGCTTTGGCCGGCCACCTACATGACTCATCCACTTGATCTTGGCCGGCCCTAGCTTGGGTTCCAAGCTAGCTTGGCCGGCCCCATTGGATTGGTAAGAAGGTGGGTATGCGGTGGGTATAAATCTCTATATACTAGAGGTTACGATAGGGACCGAGAGGAGGAATTGGTTTTGGTCTCCCGATGAAATTAAGCATCCCGTGTTCGCCCCGAACACACAACTTAATTTCATCAATAATAATTCATTCCACTAAAGAACTATTATTGAACTACCGCACCAATCTCAAATTACATTTTGGGCTCCTTCTTATTATGAGCGTATTAGTCTCCCTGTGTTTAAGATATCGAATGTCCACTAATTAAGTGAGTTACTGACAACTCATTTAATTAATATCTAAGTCCAAGAGTAGTACCACTCAACCTTACTATCATGTCGGGCTAAGTCCACCTGCAGGGTTTAACATGACAATCCTTATGAGCTCCTCTTGAGGACATTATCAACCTAGTATCTCTAGGACACAGTTTCCTTCTATAATCAACAACACACACTATAAGTGATACCATTTCCCAACTTATCGGGTTTATTGATTTATCGAACTAAATCTCACCCATTGATAAATTAAAGAAATAAATATCAAATATATGTGCTTGTTATTATATTAGGATTAAGAGCACACACTTCCATAATAACTGAGGTCTTTATTCTTTTATAAAGTTAGTATAAAAGGAACGACCTCAAATGGTCCTACTCAATACACTCTAAGTGTACTAGTGTAATCATATAGTTAAGATAAACTAATACCTAATTATACTACGACCTTCCAATGGTTTGTTCCTTTCCATCTTGGTCGTGAGCTACTGTTTATAATTTATAAGGAACCGATAACATGATCTTCTGTATGTGACACCACACACCATGTTATCTACAATATAAATTAATTGAGCAACTACATTTATCATAAATGTAGACATTTGACCAATGCGATTCTTATTTCTAGACTAATGTTTATACCAAAAGCTAGACTTTTAGTATACACTCTAACATAATGAGCGGTATCTAGCAACACAGCATTACTACCCAAGTTACAAGAACGATGAGATCCAACATCCCCTTGTGACTACTAATTTTGACTCTTCACAATATATGACAATGTCCTTCAATCCTTGACATCTAGATTGATCAATGTGAGGCATAGACCGTGTCATCCTCTAATCAATCTAAATCTTGAACTCCAAGTAGACTCAATCTAATCAAATGAGCTCAATATCTCATATTGACTCATTTGGGCATGGTCATGCACTTAGTGGTCTCACTCTATCAAGAATAATGATGTCACTCCCGTCATATAGGAGGGATAGATCCCATCTACATCACTCACATCCCTCCGCATAATTTGTTACATACTCAGTAATCGCCTTTATAGTCCACCCAGTTACGGGTGACGTTTGACGAAGCCAAAGTATTCAACTCCTTATGTAGGGAACCATGGTGACTTCAGCTCTAAGGACTAGTAGTCTTACTAATAGCCACATGAGAAAGTATATGACACTCATATAACTGTCACACCCCAGAGAAGTCCCTGTCCGAAGAAATTTTGGCAGCATCTCCCCTGTACGGCGGACAATCTGAAACTTTCTACATCTCCATATACCTCAGCCACATGCGGCTGGAACAATAACAGAAATAAAATACAACACACAGACATTCCACGTAATTTAATAAGCAATGATAAGAAGACTCAAAATCCACCCTACTCAACTACACTCATAAAACACAAATCCGACGATAAGATCAATTTACCTCTTCTGCCGTCTAGGCAGGCATGTAGTAAAAGCAAAACCAAACCAAATCCATCGACATCACAAAATCCATACCATATCCATAGTATCAAAAATTCATAGTATCAAAAATAGAATAAGTCTGAACATAGACTAATAAAGAAGAAAACCAAAAGATTACTAAGCCCTCGTGGTCTGCAGGGGACTAGCAACTGGAACCCTCTTCTGACAGCATCCACCTGAAAAATAACAACAAATGGAGGCGGGGTGAGTCCAACACTCAGCAGGTACAACTGATATACAAAGTAGGGAAATAACACCTAGCACTAATCATGCGTACAGTCTCCTGATATAAGGAAGATAAAAATGCATCTGAAGTAAACAGGAGAGAAACTGTACTAACCAGGACCTGGGTATAAGGACAAACAGTACGAGTGATATGGAAATCTTGTACGCATGTCAAACAAAGGTATCCAAACAATATGCAGCATATAAATGCAGCAAACACAAACACAAGCAATAAATGCATCATGCATATGATGCTAATGATGTGTCCTGGTCACCCCTGACGCCAGTCGATCATCTCACACCCAATAGTGAGGTCGAGTGGGTAGGGCTGTGATAACCGTGCACTCTGTCATCACTGCTCCTGATGAGTGACCGAGTGGACAGGATGCTATCGGAGTACACCTATCCTCCTACCCCAAATCATAAATGGGGGAGCGCAATGCTCTCAACTCCTGATACACGATAACTGGGAGGAATCCCTGCCGGCTAACACGTTGCATCACGCTACCCATGAGCGGACCAACGGAGCCAAACAAAGTCCCTGCTGCAACACACACTGCCTGAATCGACCACTAACCCATGAGTGGTGGTGTGTGCAGATCCATGTAACTGGAGATGCGCTCAATAATAATGGAGAGGACTATCGCACAGCATACAATCATGCAAATGGTGCATGGCACTAACCACAAAATATCCTGAGCTAAACCATGTATATATATAGAAAGTGCACCATAAGTCAATGACTCAAAATAACGGTACACAGATCAGATAAGGTATACAATCTAGGTCCTGAACATGGTGAAGCATGGTAAATCTCTACCCCTACAAGCATGTATAAACAGGTAAAGTATACATGAGATGCAAACCAAGCAATCAATCAAGCATGTAACAAGTTTTGGGTAGTGATTAACCGAAACAGAATGAGGAACATAATTAATGCAATTTGTTAAATTCACTACTATGTACATCAAACGACATAAAGTCAAAAGTACCCGCCTCCAATAAAATGGTCCAATCCGGTAATCGAGATACTCATCTCGCGTCAAAGTCCTGTAGTACATGGTATCCAAATTTAGCTAATTATATATAAATAAATTAACTAAATTAAATCCTCGAGAAGCTAATATAAACCCAGATCTAATTATAAACCCTAATTGAATCATTTAACTCCTCAATCGTTTCTAATTAATCCATTCGAATTAGGACTTGCAATAAGCATGGTAATCATAGTATCTTACCCGATTTAGCCCTAATTCAATACATGTACCTAGGTTAACATTAGTTATTAACAAATCCATCAATCATCGACAACATGATCAAAATAAAACCCTATACCGTACCTCAATTCACAGCCGCAACGTGAATCCACAACCGGAGACAACTTGCAGCCAATAAACCTGACTGAAATGAGGTAAATGGTGCTGCCCTCTAAATCAAATACCCTACATTTTAGTGTCCAGATTAGAATGGAACTCAAAAATCATTACAGTAGTCCAAACAACACAGAATCTACAACAAGGATAAAATTCTCTACTCCTTACCTCACTACCTAGCCACTGTTGGCGCTGGCACAAGACGCTGCAGGATGGGGGTTACTGCCGGAAATCAAAAACACCCCACAATACAAAAAACCTCACCAATCTGTGAGCTAGATTAGCAGCAATAAGAGGATCAAGTTCATGAGGGGAGATTACTGCCCAACCATAACCTAATTCCAAACCAAAACTTACCTCCAAGATCAAAAAGGGCACGCAGCTGGAGGCTAGGGCAGAGGCAAGGGATCCACGGCTAGGGCGACGGGCGTCGGTGGCTAGGGCTCAGCGTCGACTGTGATCGGCGTCGGGGAGACGGCGTCAGCTAGGGCACGCGAGGAAGGGGAAAAGGAGAAGGAAAGGGCGGCTCAGCAAAGATCCGAGAGAGAAGAGGGCTCACGCGTCGCCGGCGTTTGGGCAGGGAAGAAGAAGAATGGTGGCGTCGGCACACAAGAGAAGAGAAGAAAAAGGTTGGGAGAGACTTGGCCGAAGGTTAAATCGTAAGGGAAAATGGTGGAACCATCGTCGGGTAGGGCTCACGGCCACGCGGGAGAGAATGAAACAGAGAAAAAGAAAATAAAAGAAATAAAAAAGGAAATATTTAAATTAACATTTCCTCGCTTAAATGGGTAGCCTAAACAGGCTTTCCCCGGGCCCCGTTCTTATCCCCGTCAACCCATCCATACGAGCTCCGAAAAATTCCCGAAAATTTTCTAAAAATTTCGGAAAATTTCCTTATTAATATTTGCCTATTTTCGGTATTTTACATTCTCCCCCACTAATAAAAATTTGGTCCCCAAATTTTGTTATCTACCATCAGCAAATACTAACAACAGGTAAAGAGTATAAATGTTGAACGGTAAATTAAATTACATACCTCAAGTGAAAAGATGGGGGTATCGAGCTCGGATAGTATCCTCGAGCTCCCAAGTAGCCTCCTCCTCCGTATGCTGCTACCATCCGACTATCAAGTCGGATAGTCTTGTTCCACAACTGACGCTCTTTCCGGTCTAGAATACTTATCGGAATCTCCTCATAAGTGACGTCAGGCTGAACAGGAACTGAGATATCTGTCAACACATGTGTCGGGTCAGATATGTATCTCCTCTGCATAGATACATGGCATACGTCAGGAACGCCTGCCAAGGACGGCGATAGTGCCAGCCGATAAGCTACCACTCCAATCCTCTCCATGATCTGGAAAGGGCCAATGTATCACGGAACTAGCTTACCTCTGAAGTCAAATCTCTTCACCCATTTCATGGGTGAAACTCGCAGAAATACATGGTCGCCTGCAGAGAACTCTAAGAGTCTCCGACTCGGTCTACATAACCCTTCTAGCGGTCCTACGCCTCTGACATCCTCCGTCTGATAGTACGGACCAACCCTTCCTTATGCTGAGCTCTATGAGGTCCCAACAACTGGCCCTCCCCAACCTCATTCCAGAGGGTGGGTGTCCGACAAGACCTACCATACATTGCCTCAAACGGTATCAACTGGATACCCGAATGAAAGCTGTTGTTGTAGACGAATTCTACCAATGGCAAGTGGTCCTCTCAACTGCCTCCAAAATCTAATACACAAAACCTTAGCTGAACCGGAGGTCTCTATCCGAAATAATACTCAATGGGACACCATGTTATCTGATGATCTCCCGACAATACAGATCTGTCAATCGATCCAGGGATTCAGTCTTCCGGATCGCTAAGAAGTGCGCGGATTTGGTTAATCGATCAACGATTACCCAAATCGCGTCATGACCTCGTCGTGTCCTCGGCAACCCTACCACAAAGTTCATGGTAATGTGATCCCACTTGCACTTAGGAATAGGAATCCGCTGAAGTAATCCTACAGGTATCTGGTGCTCTATCTTCACCTGCTGACAGACAAGACCTCTCGCTACAAATTACGTGATGTCTTTCTTCATACCATTCCACCAATAGAAACGCCTCAAATCTTGGTACATACGGGTACCGCCTGGGTGGACAGCAAATCATGAGCGATAAGCCTCCGGAAGTAACTCCTATAAGACTGGATGAGACTGAAGTACGCTTAATCTGCCTCGGAAGTGTATAACACCCTCCTCGTCTCGTGTGAACTCGGTCTACTGCCCGGAAGCTATCTGGCTGCAAATAAATTGCAAATACTGATCAGCAGCCTAGGGCTCTCGTATCCTCATCCTGATCAACGACTGAGAAACCATGGTAACCAGAGTACCCTGCTCTGTCTGTTCTTACCCCTCAAGGCCCAAATCGGAGAAACCTTAAATCAAGTCTGTGACCACAACTCAGTGGCAAGCTAAAGTCCCTCCGGACTTCCTGCTAAGCGCATCGGCAACCACATTAGCTTTCCCCGGGTGATAGCTAATGGTACAATCAAAATCCTTCAGGAACTCCATCCATCTCCTCTGTCGGAGATTAAGTTCCTTCCAAGTAAACAGATATTTGAGACTCTTATGGTCAGTGAGAATCTCAAATGTAACGCCATATAAATAATGTCGCCAAATCTTCATGGCAAAAATAATGGCGACTTGCTCTAGATCATGTACAGGGTAGTTCTTCTCATGTTCCTTCAACCGACGAAAAGCATAGGAGACTACCATATCGTGCTGCATCAGAACAGCGCTCAAACCCTGAATAGATGTGTCGGTGTAGAGGACATATCCGTCCTCTCCAGAAGGTAAAAATCAAAATCGGAGCCAACACTAGTCTCCTCTTCAGCTCCTAGAAGCTGGTCTTGCCATCCTCAGTCCAAGTGAACTTCACGCCTTTCCTGGTCAGGCGTGTAAATAGCATAGCAATCCGTGAGAAACCCTCAACGTATCTCCGGAAATATCGAGCCAAACAAAGGAAGTTGCGAGCCTCTTCTATAGACTCTGTCTACTCCCAACGGTAACAACCTCGATCTCCTGTGGAACCACAGTATACTCCTACTGATAACCATGTGTCTCAAACATCTCACAAAAGACAACCAAAATACGCACTACTGATCTTCACATCTAGACGTTTCCATCAAAGCATCTCTAGAACTATGCAAAGATGAAGTGCGTAACTCACCGTGGATCCAAAATAGATCACAACACCGTCAACAAAGACAATGGAAACCGATCCAAACATCCTGGGAATACCAAAATCATCAAGTCTCTGAAAACCTCTAAGGTTTCCCAAACCCTAATGGTAAAATCATGACACATAATGTACGTATCACAGATATTTCTAACCATAAGATCTCTGACAATAAGTCTGAAATATGACCACCAACGATATAAATCATCTAAGCATAGATCCTCCAGTGTGAGAGCAACGCTCCATCACAGAAAATACCACATATGTGGGAGCAACGCTCTACCACAAGAAATCATCAATATGTAGGAGTAACACTCCACTACAAATAATCTATAACATGTATCTGCAATAGATATGGGAGCAATGCTCCGCTACAAGCAATCCGAAATATGTATATGTGGGAGCTCCGCTCCACCACAAACGATCCATAAGTGTCCAAGGCACCTCACTATCCAACTAGAGGCTGCACGAGATCACTCAACCACATATCACTGTGGCCAGCCAAAGGTATAAACAACCTAGTAAACAAATCAAATCCATAGTCAACTCTATCATCATCCTAGTGGATCGGTCACCCACCAATAGGAGAATTAGTTGACAGGGTAATACAACCAATAACATAATGTACACACTTAACATTCTACATTCAACATAGGTAGAATCATCATGATGCTACCAACAATACACCTGGCACACGTGCACACACAACATAGGTATGATCGACATAATCATCCAATTAGTACACCAAACACACTCATAGCACAGGTATAATTCAGTGTGATTCCTCCAACAATACCTACCGAACCCGTGTGCATATATCAACGTAGGTATAATCGACAATACACCTCAAACAACCTCACATGGCATATATACACCTATGTCAAGAGTATAATCAACGTAATACTTCCAACAAAGCCATAATAGACACGAGTGTACACATAGAACAAACATAATCAACAAGATACCTCGAATATTACACCGAACACATCTGCACATATCACAACTCAGATTAAATCGATAAGATACCTCCAATAAAACACTCAAACACATGTGCACATTTCACAACATAGATTTAATCGACGAAATACCTCCATTAAACAATCAGACATGTATGTCTAACCACTCGGGTATAATCTACTAGAAACCCACTACGTGTAATTTAAACCGTCTATCAAGAACTCCTACAACACATAATAATCATATGAACACACCTCATAGATATGCAAAAATCAACATACTTAATCCAATCAACCTGACATTCCCTATTTTACCTTCTATGTTACCCAAATCCGACACAATGCTCAACCATTTTCATCCAGCCTTGACATTGATGAAAGATTGGTTACATTTAACACTTCAATAAAATTTATATCCTCAATATCTGAAACCATTACTAATCATTCATATGGAGTTATATGATCAAAAATTTTGCCAGGATTCACAAACCAATCCACTCATAATCAACCGGATATCATGTTCCATACATGTATCCACTCAGCAGACCCAGAAAAAATTTCAACTATGACAACCAAAGGTAGCACAATAAAAATCCTACCAATTCATTGATCCATAATCCATACAGAACTATCCAAAGGGATCCATCTTTATAGACACCAGAGCAAGTAACAACTTGACCCCCCAAATAAATTGTCAAATAACTAAATTAGTTCATGGGTCAATTCAACACTAATTACATCAACTCAAACTAGAAAATGCCAGCCCACATAATATCATATGTATAAATGTGTACGACCTAAAAGAAAAAGTCAGAATTCAAGAACATCAAGACACTCTCATTTTTATCCTCAAAAAAATATCAGCCCACATAATATCAGATGAATCAGTCTCTACTCACCATGAGAGCAAGTTAGCATTCAAAACATCAAATCACTATTTATCCACATAGTCCAATATCAGAGGAAGCAAATATCAATTTTATCATCCTGTTAACTAACCACAACTAACCAGATTTATTAAAATCTCATAGGCACACTCAACCGTAAACTCTCTAGCACCCGATCTATAACTGATCACCAACTATAATCATCAAACCTGTGAATATCATACATGACACTCACTATGTCACCATCAATGACAACCCAAATAATAAATCATCAAAATAGTTATCCACTAATAGATCATCAAAACAAATATCTAGTAATAGATCATCAGACAACCACATAACATTCACTCCCATAAATCATTAGAAATCAACATATCACATTATCTGATCTCACAATATCCCTCAACCTCAAACCATTCTCAACAATGATCAAACATGATAACTCTCCAATAACCAATTTTCATCGTATCGGGTACCCTAATTTCCAAAAGATATGAGTATAAAAACTCTACTGGCTAAGTCAACAGGAATATGTAGGTATCATCCATTACCCAGCTAACAATAGCAGAGGCTGGTATGTGCCTCCATCTCCTACTAGTAGTAACGGAAGCTAAAACTACTGATGGTATGATATGAAAAATCACCAAAGACTATAATCCTTGATCTCAATTAAGGTCGACCAAGATCAGTGGCTAACCCATCACATGTAATATGGGCTACAACAACCAGACAGGTACTAAAGATAAAGTGCTAATACATGTCATAACTATCATAAAATAAACATCATAACTATATGTCGTCTGGAGATGTTCCATCGCTGTCCAGTCTCCAACTTTTGACCTCAAAATTCTAAATATTAAAATCACCGGAAATCCATATAAATCCGAAACGGAGTCTATAACATATACATAATGGAAAATCCGTTAAATCCAAAATAACTACCCAGTTTGACTCGCAAACTTGGGTTAACCCAAAAATCTAGAATACCAAAAGCAGGTATCATAACCCACTCTGATACCAATAAATTGATATCAGCCAAATCTCGAAAATCCGTAACACGGAAATCAAACAAGTATCGCCAACCTTGGCGCTCTGATACCAAATAAATTGTCACGCCCCAGAGGAGTCCCTGTCCGAAGAAATTTCGGCAGCATCTCCCCTATACGGCGGACAATCTGAAACTTTCTACATCTCCATATACCTCAGCCACATGCGCTGGAACAATAACAGAAATAAAATACAACACACAGACATTCCACGCAATTTAATAAGCAATGATAAGAAGACTCAAAATCCACCCTACTCAACTATACTCATAAAACACAAATCCGACGATAAGATCAATTTACCTCTTCTGCCGTCTAGGCAGGCATGTAGTAAAAGCAAAACCAAACCAAATCCATCGACATCACAAAATCCATACCATATCCATAGTATCAAAAACAGAATAAGTCTGAACATAGACTAATAAAGAAGAAAACCAAAAGATTACTAAGCCCTCGTGGTCTGCAAGGGACTAGCAACTGGAACCCTCTCATAACAAATGGAGGCGGGGTGAGTCCAACACTCAACGGGTACAACTGATATACAAAGTAGGGAAATAACACCTAGCACTAATCATGCGTACAGTCTCCTGATATAAGGAAGATAAAAATGCATCTGAAGTAAACAGGAGAGAAACTGTACTAACCAGGACCTGGGTATAAGGACAAACAGTACGAGTGATATGGAAATCTTGTACGCATGTCAAACAAAGGTATCCAAACAATATGCAGCATATAAATGCAGCAAACACAAACACAAGCAATAAATGCATCATGCATATGATGCTAATGATGTGTCCTGGTCACCCCTGACGCCAGTCGATCATCTCACACCCAATAGTGAGGTCGAGTGGGTAGGGCTGTGATAACCGTGCACTCTGTCATCACTGCTCCTGATGAGTGACCGAGTGGACGGGATGCTATCGGAGTACACCTATCCTCCTACCCCAAATCATAAATGGGGGAGCGCAATGCTCTCAACTCCTGATACACGATGACTGGGAGGAATCCCTGCCGGCTAACACGTTGCATCACGCTACCCATGAGCGGACCAACGGAGCCAAACAAAGTCCCTGCTGCAACACACACTGCCTGAATCGACCACTAACCCATGAGTGGTGGTGTGTGCAGATCCATGTAACTGACGATGCGCTCAATAATAATGGAGCGGACTATCGCACAGCATACAATCATGCAAATGGTGCATGGCACTAACCACAAAATATCCTGAGCAAAACCATGTATATATATAGAAAGTGCACCATAAGTCAATGACTCAAAATAACGGTACACAGATCAGATAAGGTATACAATCTAGGTCCTGAACATGGTGAAGCATGGTAAATCTCTACCCCTACAAGCATGTATAAACAGGTAAAGTATACATGAGATGCAAACCAAGCAATCAATCAAGCATGTAACAAGTTTTGGGTAGTGATTAACCGAAACAGAATGAGGAACATAATTAATGCAATTTGTTAAATTCACTACTATGTACATCAAACGACATAAAGTCAAAAGTACCCGCCTCCAATAAAATGGTCCAATCCGGTAATCGAGATACTCATCTCGCGTCAAAGTCCTGTAGTACATGGTATCCAAATTTAGCTAATTATATATAAATAAATTAACTAAATTAAATCCTCGAGAAGCTAATATAAACCCAGATCTAATTATAAACCCTAATTGAATCATTTAACTCCTCAATCATTTCTAATTAATCCATTCGAATTAGGACTTGCAATAAGCATGGTAATCATAGCATCTTACCCGATTTAGCCCTAATTCAATACATGTACCTAGGTTAACATTAGTTATTAACAAATCCATCAATCATCGACAATATGATCAAAATAAAACCCTATATCGTACCTCAATTCACAACCGCAACGTGAATCCACAACCGGAGACAACTTGCAGCCAATAAACCTGACTGAAACGAGGTAAATGGTGCTGCCCTCTAAATCAAATACCCTACATTTTAGTGTCCAGATTAGAATGGAACTCAAAAATCATTACAGTAGTCCAAACAACACAAAATCCACAACAAGGATAAAATTCTCTACTCCTTACCTCACTACCTAGCCACTATTGGCACTGGCACAAGACGCTGCAGGATGGGGGTTACTGCCGAAAATCAAAAACACCCCACAATACACAAAACCTCACCAATCCGTGACCTAGATTAGCAGCAATAAGAGGATCAAGTTCATGAGGGGAGATTACTGCCCAACCATAACCTAATTCCAAACCAAAACTTACCTCCAAGATCATATAGGGCACGCAGCTGGAGGCTAGGGCAGACGCAAGGGATCCACGGCTAGGGCGACGGGCATCGGTGGCTAGGGCTCAGCGTCGACTATGATCGGCGTCAGGGAGACGGCATCGGCTAGGGCACGCGAGGAAGGGGAAAAGGAGAAGGAAAGGGAGGCTTGGCAAAGATCCGAGAGAGAAGAGGGCTCGCGCGTCGCCGGCGTTTGGGCAGGGAAGAAGAAGAATGGCGGCGTCGGCACGCAAGAGAAGAGAAGAAGAAGGTTGGGAGAGACTTGGCCGAAGGTTAAATTGTGAGGGAAAATGGTGGAACCACCGTCGGGTAGGGCTCGCGGCCACGCGGGAGAGAAAGAAACGGAGAAAAAGAAAATAAAAGAAATAAAAAAGGAAATATTTAAATTAACATTTCCTCGCTTAAATGGGTAGCCTAAACAGGCTTTCCCCGGGCCCCATTCTTATCCCCGTCAACCCGTCCATACGAGCTCCGAAAAATTCCCGAAAAATTTCTAAAAATTTCGGAAAATTTCCTTATTAATATTCGCCTATTTTCGGTATTTTACATATAACGATCCATGATACTTTCTCATGGCGGGTCATTCAGTATACATTCTCCAATGCATACCCATATGTCAACTTAATATCTCTATATCCATGACTTGTGAGATCAAGTTATCGATTTGACCTACATGCTAGTCTCATCGCATTAACATTGTGTTAGAGTGTATACTAAAAGCCTAGCTTTTGGTATAAACATTTATCTAGAAATAAGAATCACATTGGTCAAATGTCTACATTTATGATAAATGTAGTTGTTCAATTAATTTATATTGTAGATAACATGGTGTGTGGTGTCACACACAGAGGATCATGTTATCAGTACCTTATAAATTATAAACAGTAACTCACGACCATAATGGAAAGGAACAAACCATTGGAAGGTCGTAGTGTAACTAGGTATTAGTTTATCTTAACTATATAATTACACTAGTACACTTAGAGTGTATTGAGTAGGACCATTTGAGGTCGTTTCTTTTATACTGACTTTATAAAGAAACAAAGACCTCGGTTATTATGTGTGTGCTCTTAATCCTAATATAATAACAAGCACATATATTTGATATTTATTTCTTTAATTTATCAATGGGTGAGATTTAGTTCGATGAATCAATAAGCCCGATAAGTTGGGAAATGATATCACTTATAGTGTGTATTGTTGATTATAGAAGGAAACTGTGTCCTAGTGATCTAGGTTGAGAATGTCCTCAAGAGGAGCTCATAAGGATTGTCATGTTAAACCCTGCAGGTGGACTTAGTCCGACATGACGATAAGGTTGAGTGGTACTACTCTTGGACTAAGATATTAATTAAATGAGTTGTCAGTAACTCGCTTAATTAGTGGACATTTGACATCTTAAACACAGGGAGACTAACACACTCATAATAAGAAGGAGCCCAAAATGTAATTTGGGATTGGTGCGGTAGTTCAATAATAGTTCTTTAGTGGAATGAATTATTATTGATGGAATTAAGTTGTGTGTTTGGGGCGAACACGGGAAGCTTAATTTCATCGGGAGACCAAAACCAATTCCTCCTCTCGGTCCCTATCGTAGCCTCTTGAATATAGAGATTTATACCTACCACATACCCACCTTCTTACCCAACCAATAGGGGCCGGCCAAGCTAAGTTTGAAGCTCAAGATTAGGAGGCCAAGTTTAGGTGGCCGACCACATCATATTAAAAAGGATTTTTATTAAAATTATTTCTTATGTGGATATCATAGTTTTAAAAGAGAGTTTAAAAATTAAATATTTCCTTTTAAAGCTTTCTACAAAAGATTAAGAAAAGATTTGAAATCTTTCCTTATTTGTAGATTGAAAGGAGATTTTATTTTAAGAAAAACTTTCCTTTTGACCATGATAATAATTTAAAAGAAGTTTAAAATTAAATATTCTCTTTTATTAGTTTCTACAAAGATTAAGAAAAGATTTGATATCTTTCCTTATTTGTAGATTGAAAAGAGATTTTAATTTTAGAGATAACTTTCCTTTTGGAAATTATCCACATGTTTAGAAGAAGAATTTTAATTTATAAAATTTCCTTTTATTAACCAATCATGAAGGATAAAATTATTGGAGAAATTTTTATAAATTTCTAGAAACAAATTAGGAAGTTTTAATTCTTGTGTGAGTTAAATTTTCCTTGTTTTGGGGAATTAGAAGTGGCCGGCCATTATTATTAAAAGAAGAAAATTGTTTTTAAAATAATTTTTCTTTTTATGACAAAAGAATTAAGGAATTTTTATTAAAATTTCCTTATTTGTCAAGACCAAGGATTATAAAAGAGGGGTAGAGGTGCCTTCACGGGTGATCAACTCTATTATTCTTCTCCTCTATTTTCCTCCTTGGTGGTCGGCCCTAGCTTCTTCCTCTTCTTCTTATGGCCGGCGGCAACCTCTCTTGGAGCTCTTGATGGTGGCGGTTCTAGCTAGGAGAAGAAGGAGAAAGGTGGTTTTGTTTCTTGCATCCCTTGGAGCTTGGTGGTGGTGGCGGACCTCTACTTCTCTTGGAGAATTGTGGTGGCGAAACTTGCAAGGAAGAAGAAGGTGCTTGGTGGTTCTCATCTCGGAAGATCGTTGCCCACACAACGTCCGAGGTTAGAAGAGGAATACGGTAGAAGATCAAGAGGTCTTTTAGAAGGTATAACTAGTAATTTTTCCTTTCCGCATCATGCTAGTTATTTATGGAAATAATACCAAATACAAGAGGCTTACGATTCTAGTATTTCGAATATGTTTTTCAAAGTTGTGTTCTTTTATTTTTCTTTTCCTTGTGATTTGATTGTTCTTTTTGGTTGACCTAAAGTTATTTTAGGAAATTAAATATTAGCTTTCCATAAAAGGTTTTGTCTAGTCGGTGGTGGTTGTTCCCATATCCAAGAAGGTCATGTGCCTCGCCACGTCAGTACTGGGAACCAATTATGAAAATTAATATTTAATGGAATTAATAACTTAGGTGATTTGGATCAAACGTGTTAAGTTCCGCAGGAGATCCAAGTCTAAACCTTAAAGAACAAATAGATTAAGTTTTGGATCAAACGTGTTAAGTTCCGCAGGCGATCCAAAATTTAATTTAAAAGAACACATGGTAGCTAGGAAAAGGTTCAGACCTTTGTACAAAATTTTTGTACAGTGGAACATCTAGGTTTTCCGAGTAGCAACCAACAATTGGTATCAGAGCTAGGGTATTGCCTTTGTGTATTTGGTATTAGTTTAATTATGCACATATCATACATAATTTAGGCAGATTAATAGTAGGATGTGCTAACTTTGTGGATGCAGGATCCAACTATTATGGCTTATAGTTATTATGTGTGTGATTGGACCCTTGGACATGTCAAGGGCATTTTATTGTGTGTGCATGATTATATTATAAAATACAGCAGGAGCTGTATTTAGTTTTATTAGGATTTTATTTTTTGATCTAGATACATGTACATTCCTTCGAGGAATATAGGATCGAAAAATGTAAAATTCTATTTATGTCACGGATCGAGTCTTGCAAGGCGTGGAACCTTTTAAGGACCAGAGGTGCAGCGGAATAAGGAGCAAGATGGATGCGACAACTAGACCTGGTGGCAGTGGCCAAAGATGGCAGCAGCTAGGGTTGGTGACACACGGAGGACAGCAATAGATAAAAGCCATAATAGTTGAAAATTAGTTTTTCTATTTATTGCTTTTTATGTTGTGTTGTGTGTGCTTGTTAGTATGCATATTTAGTAGGCTAGCATAGTTAAAATTCCTCATTTATAAATAACTAAGTGGGAGAGGGATTTTTAAGTAAATCCCATGGTCTCCATTACTGGTTTGTAAGTGATGCAAACAAGCTTGCGCGTTGGCTCTGAGTGCCTTCCTCCATAACGGATGAGCTTGTTTGTGGATCACTAGAACAGACTTCCATTTTTGGATGACTATAGGAAGTTAATTAAGAGCGTGTGATCTTCCCCAACGGAAGGGGCATAATCTTATTAATGGACTTAGTGTCAAGTAATGGTATACACTTAGACACATTTAATAGTATCCTCCCAACGAGTCATTACTATCACTTGTGTGACCAAAAGGAAATCAACTATTGATTTGTCATAAAACTAGATTGGCAATATAATAAAATTAATAAACCCCTCTTACAAATGTTTGAATTTGTATACGTCCACACTAACGTGGCATACAAGATTCATGGTGTTTGAGGTAATTTTATTTGTCAAAAAGTTATATTGACAAGATAGTCAATGGGTAAAACCCTCCTCTTACAAATGATGAATTTGTATACGTCCACACTAACGTGGCATGCAAAATTCATGGTGTTTGAGGTGTTGGTAAATTTAAATAATATTGTTTGAGGAATCAATGTTATTTTAAATTCAAAGAGTTTTGACCAAATATTTGATCAAAGACAGATCAACTATTAATTTTATTCGTTATAAAGTAAGGTTGACGAGATAATAAAATTAATGAATAAAATCTCCTCTTCGATTTTGTATACACAAAATTCATGAAGATTTTAAGGAGTTGATCTTGACCAAATATTTTTGAGATTCTTAGGATGTTTGTCAATCCCTAGTAGTCATACTATAGAAAAGACTTAGTAGTCCCAATTGTAATGATTGGAAATAGGACTTGGACATTAAGGTTTGTCTTCTTAGAACTAAGAACAATTTAGGTGTATTTAATTCATTAGTTGAAACATGCCTAGTGGTGTTATCTACCAGAACCTGGAGTGTAGATACAAAATGTCATTAATCATGTCTGCAATTCATTGCAGGGTTCCAGGAAACCCGACAACTAAATGAAAGGTAAATCACCGTCCACATGGGCACTACTGTAAAAGTGGTAGCTGTTGCAGTGGGAGATGTTTATCCTTTGATAAGAATAAAATATGGATTTTAAGTAATTGTCTTTACGTACCAAGTTTAGAAAGAACCTGATTTCAGTTTCTAAACTATTATAGATATTGTGTCTATTTTGATAACAAAGTTGTTATCAAGAAAAATAGGGAAGTTATCTATTCTGGTATGATGGTTGACAATTTATAATCCAATAACTCTCACGATGCAACAAATGGAAATTAGTAACACATCTTCTAATTTTAAGAGAAAGCAACCTTCGGAAATGAACCAATTATATCTTTGGCACCTAAAGCTAGGTTATACTTAAGTAGGATTCATTGGTAGCTGATGAACTTTTGGGTTCATTGGTAGTGGAAATCTTTCCAACCTGCGAGTCTTACTTGGAAGGAAAATAACCAAGAAGCTTTTAAGTCCAAGGGGTATGGAGTCAAAGATATCGGTTCATTCTGATTTGTGTGATCCTATGACTATCCAGACAAGAGGTAGTATTGAATATTTCGTCTATTTTATAGACAACTATTCAAGATACAAATAAATTTACTTAATGTACCGCAAGACTAAGTACTTTGATTAGTTCAAAGAGTACAAGGCTGATGCGGAGAAATGTTAAAGTAAATGTCACTATGGTAAGATCGTAGTGGCAAGTACCTCTTGGGAGAATTTAGGAGTCACTTATCAAAAGTAGGGATTCAATCCCAACTAACTGCACCTGGTACACCCCAACAGAATGGTGTAGTAGAAAGAAGGTAAAGGACTCTTATGAAATAATTAGATAGATGATGAGTTATTCAGAAAATTATCAAATTTATTTTAAGGATAAACTCTGAAAACGAAAGTGAACATAGTACCTTCCAAGTTAGAACTCTCTACTCATATAGAATTGCTGAATAGGTGAAAACCTATTTTGAAGCATATTCGGATTCGGGTAATCCAACACATATGTTAAAGAGAGACAATGATAAGTTGGATAGGAGTTCACTTGTTTGTAAGTTATCCTAGATAAACAAAAGTAGGTTTATAGTCTTAAAAATCAGAAGGTCATTGTTAGAATCAATGACTGATTTTTTAGAAAATGACTATATAATGAACCACGTGCTCATAAGTAAATTTGTTCTTAAGGAAATAATAAAGGGCATGTCTAACCTAGTACCAACTGTACAAGATGAGATACCACAAGAAAACTGCAACACGTATCACAAATTGATACACAATTACAGAAAGTGTCTTGTTGTAGTGGGAGGGTTGTTATACAACCTAAATAGGTTCATGTTTTGGGAGAGTTTTTGGACTCGATCCCTGGAGGACATGAACCTGATCTCCGGTCATATGATGAAGCACTCCAAGATAAAGATGCAGCATCTTGGCAAAGAGTAATGAATAAAAGAATTAGAATATATGTATTCTAATAAAATCTGGAAGCTTGTAGAATCACCAAATGGTGTAAAAGCCGTTGGGTGTAAAAAGGTCTATAATAGGAAAAGAGGATGAGCAGGAAGGTAGTAACTTTCAAAGCAAGGCTTGATGAAAAGGAAACTTTTCGGTAGTCATGCTTAAGTCTATCCGGATTCTTTATCTATTTGGCAAGAGGATGTCAAGACAAGATTCCTTAATGGAAGTCTTGAAGAAACCATATAAACCAGAAGGGTTCATTGCAAAGGGTTAAAAGCATCTTGTGTGCAAGCTCAATCAGTCTATGGACTGAGGTAAAGCTTCAAGGTCTTGGAACATCCGGTTTATCAAAGTAATCCAGATCTATGGATTTAGTAACCGAATAAGTCTTGTGTATACAAAAGGTGTGATGGAAGCGTGGTGGTATTTCTTATACTATACGTAGATAACATTTTTGGTAGTTGGAAACAATATCAAAATGTTGTCAGAAGTAAGGGTATGGTTGTCCAAACAATTCGATATAAAGGACTTGGGAGAATGTATATATTCTTGAGATCAAAGTAATAAGGGATCGCAAGAAAAAAAATATATTTTACTTATCCCAAGCTTGATACATCGGAAAAATCCTTGCTCATTTTAAGCATGCAAAACTCCTAGAAAGTTTTCTTACCTTTTAAGCATGGAGTGTCTTTATCTAAAGAGATGTCTCCGATGACATCAAAGAAGATTGAGGACATGTAGGCAGTTCTTTATGCTTCGGCAGTTAGACAACCTAATGTATGCTATGCACGAGATCAGAAATCTGTTTTGCCAAGGGCATAGTTAGCAGATATCAATGTAACCCTAGACAAGGACATTGAACTGCAGTAAAGCATATATTAAAGTACCTTAGAGGAACTAGAGATTATATGCTAGCTTACAAGGCAGTTAATTTGGTCCCTGTGGGTTGCATGGATTTTGACTTCCAATCGGATAGGGACAATAATAAGTCAACCTCGGGGTTTTGTGTTTACTTTAGGAGGTAAAGTCATAACTATGGAAGAGTGATAAGCATAGGTATTTTTCTGGACTCCACCATAGAAGCTTAGTATATGGCAAGCCTCTGAGGAAACCATAAAAGCTGAATGACTTAATTACCTCAAGATAGACTTAGATATGATTTCTAGTTTGTCCAAAGATTATTACAATTTATTGTAATAATAATGGTGCAGTAACAAACTCGAAGAAACCATGAGTCTATAAGGCAAGTAAACACAATAGAGCGCAAGTACTACCCAATATGAGAAATCGTATAAACGAGGAGAAGTTGTTGCCGCCTAGAATGCATCAGATGATGACCTATAGATCTTTTCACTAAGGTCCTTAAGGCGAGAGCTTTTGATGGACATGTTGAAGGGCTGGGAATCAGATGTATGGCAGCAGATATGGCAGCTTAGTCTTCTAGTATAAGTGGGAGATTGTTAGAGTGTATACTAAAAGCCTAGATTTTGGTATAAACATTTATCTAGAAATAAGAATCACATTGGTCAAATGTCTACATTTATGATAAATGTAGTTGTTCAATTAATTTATATTGTAGATAACATGGTGTGTGGTGTCACACACAGAGGATCAGTACCTTATAAATTATAAACAATAACTCACGACCATAATGGAAAGGAACAAACCATTGGAAGGTCGTAGTGTAATTAGGTATTAGTTTATCTTAACTATATAATTACACTAGTACACTTAGAGTGTATTGAGTAGGACCATTAGAGGTCGTTTCTTTTATACTGACTTTATAAAGAAACAAAGACCTCAGTTATTATGGAAGTGTGTGCTCTTAATCCTAATATAATAACAAGCACATATATTTGATATTTATTTCTTTAATTTATCAATGGGTGAGATTTAGTTCGATGAATCAATAAGCCCGATAAGTTGGGAAATGATATCACTTATAGTGTGTATTGTTGATTATAGAAGGAAACTGTGTCCTAGTGATCTAGGTTGAGAATGTCCTCAAGAGGAGCTCATAAGGATTGTCATGTTAAACCCTGCAGGTGGACTTAGTCCGACATGACGATAAGGTTGAGTGGTACTACTCTTGGACTAAGATATTAATTAAATGAGTTGTCAGTAACTCGCTTAATTAGTGGACATTTGACATCTTAAACACAGGGAGACTAACACACTCATAATAGGAGCCCAAAATGTAATTTGGGATTGGTGCGGTAGTTCAATAATAGTTCTTTAGTGGAATGAATTATTATTGATGGAATTAAGTTGTGTGTTTGGGGCGAACACGGGAAGCTTAATTTCATCATGAGACCAAAACCAATTCCTCCTCTCGGTCCCTATCGTAGCCTCTTGTATATAGAGATTTATACCCACCACATACCCACCTTCTTACCCAACCAATAGGGGCCGGCCAAGCCTAAAGGTTGGCCTTAAGGTGGCCGGCCAATAGCTTGGAGCCCAAGTTTAGGTGGCCGGCCACATCATATTAAAAAGGATTTTTTATTAAAATTATTTCTTATGTGGATATCATAGTTTTAAAAGAGAGTTTAAAAATTAAATATTTCCTTTTAAAGCTTTCTACAAAAGATTAAGAAAAGATTTGAAATCTTTCCTTATTTGTAGATTGAAAGGAGATTTTATTTTTAAGAAAAATTTTCCTTTTTGACCATGATAATAATTTAAAAGAGAAGTTTAAAAATTAAATATTCTCTTTTATTAGTTTCTACAAAAGATTAAGAAAAGATTTGATATCTTTCCTTATTTGTAGATTGAAAAGAGATTTTAATTTTTAGAGATAACTTTCCTTTTGGAAATTATCTGCATGTTTAGAAGAAGAATTTTAATTTATAAAATTTCCTTTTTATTAACCAATCATGAAGGGATAAAAATTATTGGAGAAATTTTTATAAATTTCTAGAAACAAATTAGGAAGTTTTAATTCTTGTGTGAGTTAAATTTTCCTTGTTTTGGGGAATTAGAAGTGGCCGGCCATTATTATTAAAAGAAGAAAATTGTTTTTTAAAATAATTTTTCTTTTTTATGACAAAAGAATTAAGGAATTTTTTATTAAAATTTCCTTATTTGTCAAGACCAAGGATTATAAAAGAGGGGGTAGAGGTGCCTTCACGGGTGATCAACTCTATTATTCTTCTCCTCTCTTTTCCTCCTTGGTGGCCGGCCCTAGCTTCTTCCTCTTCTCTTCTTCTTATGGCCGGCGGCAACCTCTCTTGGAGCTCTTGATGGTGGCCGGTTCTAGCTAGGAGAAGAAGGAGAGAAAGGTGGTTTTGTTTCTTGCATCCCTTGGAGCTTGGTGGTGGTGGCCGGACCTCTACTTCTCTTGGAGAATTGTGGTGGCTGAAACTTGCAAGGAAGAAGAAGGTGCTTGGTGGTTCTCATCTCGGAAGATCGTTGCCCACACAACGTCCGAGGTTAGAAGAGGAATACGGTAGAAGATCAAGAGGTCTTTTTAGAAGGTATAACTAGTAATTTTTCCTTTCCGCATCATGCTAGTTATTTATGGAAATAATACCAAATACAAGAGGCTTACGATTCTAGTATTTCGAATATGTTTTTCGAAGTTGTGTTCTTTTATTTTTCTTTTCCTTGTGATTTGATTGTTATTTTTGGTTGACCTAAAGTTATTTTAGGAAATTAAATATTAGCTTTCCATAAAAGGTTTTGTCTAGTCGGTGGTGGTTGTTCCCATATCCAAGAAGGCCATGTGCCTCGCCACGTCAGTACTGGGAACCAATTATGGAAATTAATATTTAATGGAATTAATAACTTAGGTGATTTGGATCAAACGTGTTAAGTTCCGCAGGAGATCCAAGTCTAAACCTTAAAGAACAAATAGATTAAGTTTTGGATCAAACGTGTTAAGTTCCGCAGGCGATCCAAAATTTAATTTAAAAGAACACATGGTAGCTAGGAAAAGGTTCAGACCTTTGTACAAAATTTTTGTACAGTGGAACCTCTAGGTTTTCCGAGTAGCAACCAACACATTGTCCCTGAATGTTAATACTTGACTAAGAATGATTAAGAGTAGCGTTCCCTATATCATCTCACTATCGATTCAACCAATCGATTGATATAGGTAAGGACCTTCTACTCAAGGACGCTATTATACTTAGTTATTTGACACCAATACAAGTATAATATCCAAAACAAAATCCTTTATATATATAGGAATATGATACAATGAGTCCGTACAATAATCATCATATGATTGGCTCTAGGGCTCTAACTAACACCTAGAGCACCCCTCTTCGCCACTCTTATATTGTCAAACTAACAACTTCATCCTAGGCAATTAGTGATAGTATTTCATGTAGAACGAAAAGAAGAAATTACTTTAACACCAAGTTCCGACATGTTCTATACAATAACAAGTTCCTGATCTCTTTCCTCTGTTCCGTCACACACACACACAAAACACTACTCCTGCTACCTCCTCCTACTCGAGCTTTCCTTTTCCTTTATCTGCAGTATAAGGAAATGCAAATCAATAAGCGAATGCTTAGTAAGTACCATCTACTCACAAAATAAGCATTAAAATAAGAATATACTTTTTAAATCTGTTTGGGATAAACACAAAACTCGCGTTGATAATAATTCATGCTAAAATGCATAATTCAGAAATATGTACATGGCATGCATTTTTAAATAGATTTATCATGCAAAACATCAACTCAAGACTATGCTAACAATGAGAACATGTAATGGAAATATAAGTCTTGTCATACTATAGAGTTCATCCATGCTAAACTTCATAACTCAAATTCTCAAACTTAAGAAGGCTTCTACTAAGACAAACAACGCAGTTTGAAAATTTTATATTACATAACTAATGAAAATAATAATAAACTTGTTTGGGCTCGACATTGTACTACTTTGCGCGCATCCTTAATGAGATTCGAGGTAACTAATCCCGAACCTATTAAGGTACTACTAGGCGATCTAGGGGCCAGGGGCGATCTAGGAGCCCACCCATGGACCTTGTGTCCAGTACATGTCACTTTAAAGTAAAATACTTTCTTTTACATATCGCTTTTTTATACTTGCACCTACTTGTCATTTAAACAAGCACCTTATGTGTGCTTAATCCCCCGCACTTATAGGGAAGCACTTTAGGCACTTTGAATATGCTTCTTAGGCACCAGTGAGACATACGTTAGTCCACCATCATTCTTACTTGTTTCCCTCAATACTTTCAAGTATAAGCATGATTAACCTTAAAAAATAGTTCTTACTAATCATAACAGGAATAAAATGCATAAAAGTTGTGAAAAAGTACTTTCTTACTTGGAAGCTACAGGATCAATGCTTGATGTGTGTGTGGCGGAAGGGTGGAACTTGCTCTGATACCAAACTGTAACGCCCGCCCTTCACACCCTTACATATCAAGACAGACGTTACCCTTCCCATATCTAAATTTTGGCATTCTTACACATTATATACTGCTCAGTCCATAGATCTACTCTAACTTGTTTCAACTAATAGGACATGACCTGGAGCCAAGCAGAGTTGCACAGCCGTGTGAATTCACACGGTTGTGCCCCCTTGGCCGAGAGAAAGAGGTGCACGGGCGTGTGAATCCACACGGTCGTGTCCCCTTGGCCGAGAGGAAGAGGTGCACGACCGTGTGAATCCACACGGCCGTGTCCTCTTGGCCGAGAGGAAGAGGTGCACGGCCGTGTGAATCCACACGACCATGTCACCTTGGCCGAGAGCAGGAAGTAGGGGGCCGTGTGAATCCACACGACCGTGACACGGGTCGTGTGGAGGTCACACCCTACTCTACAAAAGGGTTTGTTCTCCCCTTTGGGAAGACCCTAGTGCTCCCCTCTTCGCCACTCTTATACTGTCAAACTATCAACTTCATCCTAGCCAATTAGTGATAGTATTTCATGTAGAGCGAAAAGAAGAAATTACTTTAACACCAAGTTCCGACATGTTCCATATAATAACAACTTCCCGATCTCTTTCCACTATTCTGTCACACGCACACAAAACATTGCTCCTGCTGCCTCCTCCTACTCAAGCTTTCCTTTATCTGCAGTATAAGGAAATGCAAATTTATAAGAGAATGCTTAGTAAGTACCATCTACTCACAAAACAAGCAATAAAACAAGAATAGGCTTTTCAAATCTGCTTGGGAAAAACACAAAACTCGCGTTGACAATAATTCACGCTAAAACGCATAATTCAGAAATATATACATGGCATGCATTTTTAAATAGATTTATCATGTACAACATCAACTCAAGACTATGCTAACAATGAGAACATATAATGGAAACATAAGTCTTGTCATACTATAGAGTTCATCCATGCTAAACTTCATAACTCAAATTCTCAAACTTAAGAAGGCTTCTACTAAGACAAACAACACAGTTTGAAAACTTTATATTACATAACTAGTGAAAATAATAATAAACTTGCTCAGGCCCGACATTGTACTACTTTGCGTGCATCCTTAATGAGATTCGAGGTAGCTAATCCCAAACCTATTAAGATACTACTAGAGGATCTAGGGGCCTAGGGGCGATCTAGGAGCCCACCCATGGACCTTGTGTCCAGTACATGTCACTTTAAAGTAAAATACTTTCTTTTACATATCACTTTCTTATACTTGCACCTACTTGTCATTTAAACAAGCACCTTATGTGCGCTTAATCTCCCACACTTATAGGGAAGCACTTTAGGCACTTTGAATATGCTTCTTAACCCTAAAACTATATGAGAAACAAATCAAGATACTCTAAACATGCTCTTAATCCCAAAACTTCAGAGGGCATCCTACATATCATAACATGTATCTTCCTTACCATGCATTAAACATAAGCCAACATGTATCTTCCTTACATGCATAAAAACATAACACCACATGCATTATTGAAACAACTTATACTGCAGGTGAGTAGTACTTACCTCCTTTCACTATATCTTACTATTATTGGGTGAAGGAAAGATGATCCTCTCTTGTATGCTTTAATCTCCAAGTTACCCTTCTCGTGCGTACTAATTCTTGTGAAAACTCTCCTCTAGATTCTCCCCTTGAAGGAACTTAGCACCTTGGAACCCTAGGGTTCTTGGTCGAAAACCAAAAAGAAAGGAGAAGAGGAATTTCAGCTAGGGAGGAGAAAAGAGAATGAAAAGTTAGGTTTTCTTCTCTTCCCTTCCCTTTTATACTAAGTGGAAGTTGAAGCATCTCTTCACACAAAATCAACATATAATGAATAGTTTCCTATTTCCAATGTGATGCTTTACCACCACCTAATGGCTACTTAAATCAATCTTAAATCAAAGGTCTAGGGTTCAAATCCCAGCCCGGGTTATTTATGTATATATTTTTTTATTTCTTTTCTATTCTTCTATTTCTTTTTACTCTTTTGGAGGAAAGAAAATTTACGGGTGTTACATATGTCTCCCCTTCTTGGGATTAATACCTAGGTTTTCAACCACCTTCCTCTCCTTAGACAAGGTAGGTTGTTTCTTGTTAAGTCTATCATTACTATATTTATCATGAACAGGTCTCCTAGGGTTATCACCTATATTAACCCTATTTCTATCATTATATCTAAATCCAAAGTTATGCATGGGTAAATAATTCATATTATTTCTAGCATGCATGGAAGAATTTGAATTCAAGTTAGGGTTTACCTCTCTTACCCTTGAAGTTCTCTTCTTCTCCCACTTCTTTAAGTGCGTCAATTTCTTGAGCTCTCCTCTCTTCACCTACACTAACCATACTCACCACACGTGAAACATCTAATATGCTTCTTCTCCTTCTTCCTACAACTCAAATTAGATTCAATATGAATTAACTTGAGTTTAGGAATTACCTCTTTTACCTTCTTGAGTAATGGACACCTACTCTTGTAGTGCCCCACTTCACCACACTCAAAGCACTTGATGTGATTTTTCTTGCTCTTCTCGGTAGTTGAGGTGGTTGAGGGTTCCAAGACATCTTCTTCACTTGTCTTAGACTCTTCTTTTTCCCTCGAAGATGTGGAAGGTGTTGGTTGCTACTCAGAATATCATACCGGTTCCCCTGTACAAAAATTTATACAAGTCCTAAACCTTTCCTAACAACCTATTGTGTTCTTTAGAAATTAAATTAGGAATCACAAACAGAACTTAACATTATTGATTCCAAATTCAATTTATCTGTTCTTAGAGGTTTAGATTTGGATCGCAAACGATACTTAACATTCTTAATCCAAATCCAACTATGTTACAAATTTGATTAAATATTTATTTCAAAGATTGGCTTCCAGGTTAAACATGGTGAGAAACTAGACCTTCTTGGGTATGGGATCATCCACCACTTCCTAGACAAAGCCTTTCAACAAAATTCAATATTTAATCTCCTTATAGTAACCCTAGGTTTAACCATTAAGAACAATCGAATCACAAGATCGAAAAAAACAAAAGAAACACAAACTCGAATCATAAATTCGAAACCTAGAATCGTTAGCCTCTTGTGTTTGGTATTTCAAAATCTGTACAAAGAAAACTAATATGATGCGGAACAAGACAACTAGTTATATCTTTCTTTGTAGTTAATAAATCTCATGATCTTCTATCGTATTCCTCTTCTTATCTCAGGCGTTGTGTGGGCGACGATCTACCGAGATGAGAATCCACCCAAGCTTCCTTCTTCTCCAAGCAAGTTTTGGCCACCAACAATCTTCAAGAGATGAAGAACTTTCGGCCTCCAACCAAGCTCCAAGGGATGCTAAGAAACAAAGCCTCCTATCTCTCCTTCTTCCTCTAACAAGATTCGGCCACCACCAAGCTCCTTGAGATGAAGATACCGCCGGCCACACAAGGAAAAAGAATAGGAGAAAAGGAGGAAGAGAGGACCGACCACCACCAAGGAAGAGAAGAGAGGAATACTAGATGATATGTTGTTATGAGGTGAGGCACCTCTACTCTCTCTTTTATATTCCTTGGTCTTGGTAAATAAGGAAAGTTTTAATAAAAACTTCCTTATTTTCCTTGCCATTGAAAGGAAAATTTAATTAATAAAAAAAAATTCCTTTTCTTTTATTAATGGTCGGCCACCTCAAATCCTCCAAACAAGGAAAGTTTTAACACAAAATTAAAACTTTCTAATTTGTTTCTGAAAATTTTTAAAATAAAAATTTCTCTTTTAAAATTCCCTTCATGGTTGGTTATAAAAGAAAATTTTTATAAATTAAAATCTCTCTATTAAAACATGTGGATGATTACAAAAAGGAAAGTTTTCTCCAAAATTAAAATCTTCCTTTTAACTACAAATAAGGAAAGATATCAAATTTTTCTCTTAATCTTTTATAGAAAGCTATAAAAGGAAAGATTTAAATTTTAAAATTCTCTTTTAAAACCATGACTTCCACATAAGGAAAGATTTTAAAATAAACTCCTTTTATTTTTTATGTGGCCGGCCACCTAAGCTTGGGCTCCAAGCTAGGGCTGGCCACCACTTGGTCCATCCAAGTCTTATCTTAGTCGGCCCTTGCTTGGGCTCCAAGCTTGGCTTGGCCGGTCACCTAAGGATGGGTAAGAAGGTGGGTATAGGTGGGCATAAGACTTTATAAATAAGAGGCTACGACAGGGACCGAGAGGAGGAATTGGTTTTGGTCTCCCGATGAACTTGAGCTTCCCGTGTTTGCCCCGAACACCCAACTCGAGTTCATCAATAATAACTCATACCACTAAAGAGTTATTATTGAACTACCACACCAATCTCATATTACTATATGGGCTCCTTCTTATCATGAGTGTGTTATTCTCCCTCTGTTTAAGATATTGAATGCCCACTAATTAAATGAGTTACTGACAACTCACTTAATTAATATCTAGCTCTAAGAGTAGTACCACTCAACTTCATTGTCATGTCGAACTAAGTCCACCTGCAGGATTTACATGACAATCCTTATGAGCTCCTCAAGGGGACATCATCAACCTAGATTACTAGGACACAGTTTCATTCTATAATCAACAACACACCATATAAATAATATCATTTCCCAACTTATCGGGCATATTGATTTAACGAGCTAAATCTCACCCTTTGATAAATTAAAGAAATAAGTATTAAGTATATGTATTTGTTATTGTATCATGATTAAGAGTACACACTTCCATAATAACAGAGGTATTGTTCTTTTATATAGTCAGTATAAAAAGATACTACCTCAAATGGTCCTGCTCAATACACTCAGAGTGTACTAGTGTAATTTTATAGTCAAGATAAACTAATACCAAATTATACTACGACTATTCCAATGGTTTGTTCCTTTTCATCTTAGTCGTGAGCTACTTTTTATAACTTATAAGGAACTGATAACATAATCTTCTGTGTGTGACACCACACACCATGTTATCTACAATATAAATTAATTGAATAACTGCACTTAGCATATAAATGTAGACATTTGATCAATGTGATTCTTTATTTCAAATAAATGTTTACAAAAAGCTAGGCTTTTAGTATACACTCTAACAGAAGATTCCACATCCTCCTTCTCCGAAGATGTGACCGATTCTACTTCTTCCTCCTCATCGGATGTTGAGCACGTGTCAACATCCGATTGGTCCTTTCCTTATACCAATGAACCCTTCTCCTTGGTTTCCTCCACTCCTTGGAGTTGTGTAGTATCTTCATGGAGCTCAATCATCTTGCTCCAAAGCTCATGAGCACTCTTGTACTCACCTACATTCAATACCACATTAGGAGGTAATAAATTAATTAAAATTCTAATTACCTCCTTGTCCGCCTCTGATTGCTCCCTTTGATACTCTTCGATCTAATATCGAGGTCGAAGGTGTTTTCCCTTCTTGTCGGTTGGAGTCTTGAATGGCTCCTCCAATGTCATCCAATGGTTCCAATCCATTTGGAACTTCGTCTCCAAGCACGACTTCCAATAGTCGAAGTTTTTGCTCTCATATGGAGGTGGGATCCGGATGTCCCATCCAGAGGTCCCTCCACTCCATCTTCTTCTCTAAAGGTTGCTCCTTTGGCAATTAGTCCAACAAAGAGAGACCAAGCTCTGATACCACTTGTTGGATCACTTCGGAGCTAGGGGGTGAATAACTTCTCGCGCTTTATCGATGATGATGTGCAGCGGATAAACCCGATGTAAAGCTCCTCAATGCTAACAAGATGGATTTACTTGGTATCCACCTCAAGAAGAGGTGACTAATCCAAGGATCCGACCCTCATGCACACTCTCCACTATGAAATACTCCTTCTCAGAAACAATCCAAAGGCAGAGAAGCCTCGTACAAGCTCACACACAAAGAAATACAAGAAGAGAAAAATACAAACTAATATAAAATGAAATCTTACAAGATTATAATCATGAAACTCTAGCTTGCTTCTTCTTCTTGTTTGGCAACACCTCTTGACCTTGGAAGTGCAACAACACTTGTCTACAAGAAGCTTCAAGAATCGGCGGTGATGACCTCTGAGCTTGGCGAAGTTGCCAAACATCAAAAAGAGGGAGCTTATTGGAGCAATCTAGGTGTCATAGGTTTTGATGTTTAGGTAATAATTTAAATTAGGTTTATTGTTGTATTTGATATACATTGTGAGTGTGCAGGATATAGGTACAATAAGGAAAGTCCAAGTGTGATCTTGGCAAAGGTGAAAGTCCAAGTTGAGTCTTGGCGGTGTAAGTCCAAGCATATAGTCTTGGCAAAGTAAGTCCAAGTGTGACTTGGCAATAGATGAAGTCCTAGAGGTGCGACCTCTTGGCAAAGGAAGACCCGACAATAATGACAAGGCCAATGAAAGCTCTAAAAGGCAAGGCATGAAGGATGGGGAGGTATCCGAGGGACACGAGGCTGATGGAGGAGGCTAGAAGGCTATGTCTAGGTTATCCGAGTAAGGATGAGTGCATGAGAGACTATACTCAGGATAAAATTTTAGTGTTATTATATCATTACTGTAGCAGTCGACTGGTATTTTCATCAGTTGATTGGTAACCGACCATTGACTTATAATGGATAAATTTTACTTAGGACCAGTCGACTGATGGTTGTACCAATCGACTGATGGTAGGAAAATAGCTTGGTGTTTTCCTCCCGAGCTCTATTTGACGAAATTAGTGGTGATTAACCCTAATTAGAGTCTCTAAGTGCTCAAGTGATCTAGTGTGGTCTTGTGCGAGTTATGGTGAGGTTTCTCCACCCACAAGGAGCTGTGCGAGCTAGCCGTAAGTTCTCCTGGGAATCATCCACCGACGGATTGAGATCGTCCATCTTACAAACAGTCATGGAGTAGGAGTAAGTTATCTCCAAACCACGTTATATAAACATGTTAGAGGTTTGATTGTCTTGGTTATTGCCTCTAGGTTTAGCTTTTTATTTGTTAGTTTTGTTTTGTATTCCCATTGTGCACTAACAAGCATAGGAAGCGATGATTTGGGTGACGAACTATTCACCCCTCCCCCCCTCTAGCAACGTTAAGGTCCCAACAATATGTAGAAAACCATATGAAGCCTTACAGCTGGTCACTCCAATGAACTAGTTACTATAACTAGCATCCACGTTTAACTCTCGACATCTAAATGTCTCCAACTAGTGAATAATAGTTGTTTGTTTAAACCAAGGAGTATAACCTATGTTAGTCTCACAGAATTGATGATGTCCGAATATATCAATTCATTGACTAGGGAATATTTTAATACTTTCATAATTACACATGTAAAGACTCTTTTAAGACTATTTAAACACATAAATAAAATACACTCAAATAGTGAATTTATATTTATCGAAATAAATAGTATAAACCATAAGACTATTGTCTATAACAAGTCATTGGCTGACGTGGCAACTCCTGAACATACGCCTCAACTTGGTTGCCTCAATCCACTTTGCAATGACTTCTTTCCAACGAGTCTCCACTTCCCGGGCGCCTAGACTCAGTCCGGACACTTGGACTCAGCTAACGTGGACTCCGTGCTGACCCTCTTTGACAATGGCTCCCTGATATGGTCCAAAGGATTATGGGTGTCTGGATTAGGTACGGGCGCCTGGATAAAGTCAACTTAGTAGTTGACTTTGTCTAGTCACTTGAGTGATGTTCCGGCTATCCGGAGTTGAGCTTATCCGAACCCAACTCTGGCATTCTCCTCAAGTAGTCTTTTTCCCTGACTTTTCGTCCCTCGAAAACGTCACGTGCAGGTGCACCGAGCCTGTCGACTTATTTTCTGTGTCATCCTTCTACTCGCTACATCTTCCACTTGACTTTTTATACTCCTAAGTTTCTGTATACTTAGACACAAGACATCAAAATCATAGAGCCTAATTTAATTTAATTGATCATATCAAAATTAATCCGGAGTATTTATATAAACTAGACACTTTTTTGATAATAGATTTAAAATGAGTGGTCCTTCGAAGATTCCCATAAAAGGAATGTCCTTTTAATTTTTATCATATTTATTTTATGATTTAGAATTGAGGGTTTAATATCAAGAGGCATCCCTCGTCCAATGGATTAGATGGTGAGTTGTGGTAAGAATATTAGGTTCGATATTTTTTAATGTCCTTGGAGGCAAGCTTTGTCACTCTATAAGATCGGATCATACCCCCCTGAGATTAGTTGGATCCCAGGTTTAGATACTTAGATATCTGAATTAATTTTTTAAAAAAAAAGATGAGCTGTTAAGTCAAGCTTTAAATTAATGGTGAGTGGAGACCACTGTGAATCGTGAACCATGGAGGCAGAAGAGAGCGGAGTCAGCGGTGCACCTTCGAGCGCCTGTTCATGGACCGCGCAGGAGCAATCCCTCCTCTTCTCTCTTCCTACGTAATATTACAAAATATTGGAAATTAAAAATTATATTAACTTTTAGAAATATTTCTACATAGGATAAATTAACATCAGATGTGATAGTGTGAAATCGTATTAAAATTAATCATGCATTATTTAAAATAGGTGTATAAATATTTAAAATAATAATAATAATATTATTAGTATTAGTATTATTATTATTATTTTGATAGTAAGTGGACAGGTAAATTTAGATTACAATTTAGTTGATATTTAAGTCTTCAGTCTAACTAATTCAATAATGATTGATTATGAATTTTTAAATATATTATCTATTGAGTGTTGCTGTATCTTCCATTGGTGTGGGAATGACATTATCTTTATTTATTTAAGTAATTTTTTTTTATAATGATCTAGTCCAATAAAAAAATTTTATCGCCCATAAAAAAAAATCAAAAAGTACTCATAAAAATTTATCCAAATAACCAATGTTCTTAAAATTATCATCCCACTTTAAAAAAATCCCTATAATCGACTAATCAACCATTTGAAAGGCTTAACACCATTGCTCCGAAGGCGTCTTTATTTAAGCAATTGAAGCAGCAGATGGTTGTTTGGAATTTCAGGTTATATATATGAATATTCAATAAGTTCAAAATAATAAATTTTTAAGTAATTATTTAGTTACAATAACTATTTAGTTCAACCGCCCTTTTCTTTATTCCATTTACGTATCCTGTGGAATTCAATGCAGAAAAACAAGAAAAAAAATAAAACCCATTTTAGAATCCGATCGAAAAACAAACCCAAATGGCTAAAAAACCAAAGATCAGAATCTGACACGAAAAAAAGCTGCTCGTCTCCAAACTCAAGATAGAGAAGTCAGTTACAAAATTTAACCGTATGACAGAAATCTCGCTATATATCTCCCCCTCGCACTTCCACATCTTACATTCAAGCTGAAGATGGAACTGCTGCATTTCTTATTTGGCATCTTTGGTTGGTTATTCTCTCTCTGCATCTGTTCTTCCGCTTCATGCAATCTCAGCGATGTTTTGTTTATTTGTTGTTGTTGTTTATGTCATGGATCTTTGATTACAGGCAACGCCGCTGCTCTCTTCTTGTTTTTATCTCCAGTGTGAGTGTTGTTGTTCTCTGTTGTTGTTTCCGTGTTCATCTTTTTTTTCCCCTTTTTCTTTAAATCTTTACTAAAAAAACTGTTTCTTGTTGTTTGCCTTTTGGTGTCTGGAGTGTCACGTTCTTGAGGATCATCAGGAGCAGATCCACAGAGGATTTCTCAGGCGTTCCCTACAACATGACGTTGCTCAACTGCCTCCTCTCTGCTTGGTGTGCGATCTCAACTACTGAAGGGGTCATTTAGATGAAAGAGAGGTTGATAAATGCGTTAATTATGCAGGTACGGTTTGCCGTTCGTGTCCCGGACAACATCCTGGTGTCCACCATCAACAGAGCCGGTGCCGCCATCGAAGCCATCTACGTTGTTATCTTCCTCGTCTTCGCGTCCAAACCATCCGTCAGAGCTCGCACTGCAGCGCTGCTCGCCGCCGTGCCCTCGGCCTTTGCAGCTGTTGCCGTGATCTCCCTGGCGCTCCTCGACGGCCAGCCCCACAAGCTCTTATGCGGCTTCGCAGCCACCGCCTTCTCCATCTGCATGTATGCTTCGCCGCTGTCGATCGTGCGGCTGGTTATCAAGACCAAGAGCGTGGAGTACATGCCGTTCCTGCTCTCGCTGTTCGTCTTCCTGTGCGGCACCTCGTGGTTTGTCTACGGATTGCTCGGCCATGATCCCTTCATCTCGGTGATTATTATATGATTCCATCTGACTTCTGTAGTTTCCCCAAGTGTTCCATTGATTTCATTCGCAAGCACTGTGCTATTGCGCTGTTCAGGTGCCGAATGGCTGTGGAAGCGTGCTGGGGGCAATGCAGCTGCTGCTGTATGCCATCTACAAGTAGGGCAGCAGTGAGCCGGACGAGAGCCCGAAAGCAGAGCATCAAAGCAGGGAGCTAATGGAACAGAGAAAGGTCGAGTTTAGATCGATCACAAGGAGCTTAACGATTCCAATGGACAAGATTCATTGCAGAAAACATTAATAAATTTGTGTTAGAAACTCCACTTCTACTTTACAAAACAAATGACTGGATCATGCTGTATGTGTATCCCACAAGAGGACATACAAAAAGAGACATAAAATACCTCTTTTAGTCTTCCAAATCGTAGCTTATCTTACAGATCAGTGTGGAGTGATTCTTCAGTAGAATGAGACCTTAAAATTGGAGCAAATGACGACAACTGGCCAGAGATCCTAGCTATAATTAGCCGCGCAACATTCTCAGCTGCGACAGCACTGGTTTCAATTGTGCTAGCAGCACTTTCAAACGAATTAATGTAATACAAATGTGCACCGTCCAAAATTATGGGGGCAAACAGCTCTGGAGCTTCATAATGAGGATATGCAGGCCAGTTTATCCGGAGAGTTTCCCTCCTCTTGCTGTGAAAGGTTGAGCAAAAGGAATGCCTCTATGATAAGTGGCTCGTAGGGAAAAAGAAAACTTGTCATCTCGATTTGGCAAAATATCAAACTCACCTGAATAGTATGTCTAGAAAATCATCATCCAGTGGTGCCCGAGAAAACAACTTGTAGCTAATATCTTCTTCATTGTATTTCTTGAGAATGGATATGGATGAGAATGGAATATCGGGAAGCTCAAGCGTGCCCACGAGGTCAGGAATTTCTGATGCAATATTTAGCCCAAAATATTTCTGTCAAACAAGGAAAATAGACAAGGTTATTAATAAATCACCTACTTGAATTTCTGGCATGCTAGGCCAAGCCCCAGATGGTGATCAGACCATGTTGAGAAAACATGCTTCAGGTTATTTTGTCATGTCTTAAGTAAAGATGGTTTGATTGAGTCTGGTCTATATAGAATAATGAAATCACAGTTTTGTAGATTAATTTTTGATGTTCAATTATTTACAAACGTATATATCATGATATGAAGTTGTGCTAATTTTGTATAGTTAATGGAGTCATGTAATGGATATGCATGTTTACTAGCCGATCATGTAGTGGATATGCATGTTTATTATCCGGTCATGTAGTGATATAGTTACAAGAGGCATTCATATTGTTGTAACTCAGTTTGTTAAGTGGTCGTCATATAACTGCAAGAGTCATTCATATTGTTGTAACTTGATATACACTAGAAATGGAAAAGAAAAGGGAAGCAAATTTTTACTGATCAAATGACTTTTTTTTCCTCTCTAAAGATCTTGCCTTATCTCCTCCCTCCTAATGACACCAATTGATACAGAACAAAATCACATCCATGGATGGGGTAACTAGTGTGTGACGAAGGGATAGACAAAAACACAAACTTTTCTTAGGAGAAAAAATATAGTCTCTTTAATGTTGTAGTCTATGTTTGCCTTTTGTCTCCATTCCTAGCGTATAAATATATGTTAAAACTCAACACCCATAATTCTTGTAACTACATCAACTATGTGATCTACTAGTAAACATGCATGTTGCCTTCATTAGATAATCAACTATTAAACATGTAGAGATTCAAGGGGATGGGGGTGTCCTCCACTCTCCATATTTTTTTTTTGTTTTTCAATATAGTATACTGAAGATTTTATACTGCCTCATAGTAAACATGCATACCCACTAGATGACTTCATTATTAAGTATGCAAAATTAACACAATGCCACTTCGTATACTCGCATCCTCCACTTTCTGCATAGTCTTGTAAACTAATGAATATTGAAATGAAATTACATAACGATGACTTCACTATTCTATTTGGACTAAACTTAATCAAACCAGATTTCAACTTAACATTTTCAACCTAATAACAGGTATCATGACCGCACAGTATGTTGGTTTAATCATTAACTTAAGATTAGCAATCACTGAAAGATGCAATAGGTCAAATTCCAAATAGAAAAGGTTACTTTACTGCTAGTAGTTATTACTATAAAGTTTCAAATAAATCCTAATATGTTCTTATGTCAAACAAGTAGGAAAATGCAAAGACTAGTGGTCTACCCAATACTCACCGGGTTAAGAAGCCCTCTGACAAAAGTTGTGTATGTGTGCTGTAACCTTCTACTGGGGATAGAAACTGGAGGTACAATGGTGATATTTATCTCATCTAATGGTGTAGCAATCACTGTTACCTCACAGGCATATGAGTTCCCCTTTGAAGAATTGAGCTCATAATAACCTCCAACATTAGTGATGGAATTTATTCCTTCATCGAGATGCAAAGTGGCATTTGAATGCCTAATCAACCCTGCAGCAAGTTGCCAGTTGCCTCCACTGACTGACCACAATCCAGGATCTGAGCCAGCTAATGAAACTGCCCCAGCTAGTCCGCTGATGGTAACATCCTGACCATAGTTGATTCGTGTTATTACCTGTAGAAAGATGACAAACAATCGCATCAAAACAAGATTATGGAAATGGGAAAAGATTTCCAAAGATGAAGAATATTTTTAACATGAGAAACAGATTCATCCCACTTCTAATGAATTACTAGTAAGAGGTATTAAAGCAATGCCTAAACGCAAACTGCGAGTAAGATTATGTAAGCAATTATAGAAACTCGACTATAATTTGTTGCTTTTAGTCATACATATGACAAAGGGACTAAACCCAATTTATTCAACTAAGGGTAACTTATTATGAAGTTCTATGAATATGTTAACAGCATGGTATCATTGCAAACTCTAACAAAATGCATACAATTCCTATATTCTCTGGTTCGTGATGTTTATATCAGTTTAATTTTAGAACACCATGTTGTCTCTGTTGCATCCACTTACAATTGCAACGATTTTTCACTACAACAATAAACCATTCATCCTCAAAGACAGAGCTACTTTCATTTATCTGATTGGAAGTAAAAGGAATTCACTTTTGAAGTAAACAAGGAAAGGCAGGTTCATACAGTTATTAACTCAGATGTTAACCGAGAAGATATCCCTGCGTCAGCCAATTCTTCCTGAAGCGTGCAGCGGGTCAGCCCATACAATCCCGACCATTTAAGCATCTCCTCTAAGGTCTCAAATACAGGCCGGGACTCAAGATCACTATAGTAAAGCATGAATCTTTGCAACATGTCCTGCTCCACGATAGATCAAATTCACAGTCGAAGATTCCATGATACAAAATGTTCAAAATCAAATTGAAGGCGCAGCTCGATTGTGCTGAAGGTCTCGTCGTGATTTCAATACAGAAACCGCGGTAGATCAACAAGTCAACGATTTTCATTGGCAGGTAGAGAAATTACCTTAACGAAACGGTTCATCCGGAGGAGGGATAATCCGTAGCGCCAGAGAAGTACCAAAGAGTCGAACAAAGGGTACAGCTTGCGGTACATAGCGGAGCTTGAAGCAGAAGGAGGCGTGAGAGTCTTGAATACGAACCGAGATCCATCCCAAATTCCAAACCAAGACGACGACGATGAGACGTTGGAGTTCAGATCGACACCGGAGTCGTCGTCGGCTTTGGTATCGAGGTGGAGGAGGCGGGCAAAACCGAGGGCGTGGAGGTTCTTGGGGTGGATGATAGATGCCCCGGCCTCGAAGGTATCTCCGCCGATCGTAACTGTAGCCATCCGGCCACCGACCTTCCCGCGCCTCTCGAAGATGCGTATGCCGTCGACGCAGGGAATCGCGGCACTTTGGGCGCAGGTGTATTGTCTGAGGAAATGCGCCACCGAAGATCCACCGATGCCGCTACCAACGACGCATACCTTGGTAACATCGGCGGAGGCGGCGGCGGAGGCGGCGGCGGAGAGAAGGGCGAGCGCCGCCGCGGCTAGAAGTAGAAGCGTCGGAGGGACAGAAGCCATGGATTTGGGGGTTTGAGGCGGAGCCCTTTTGTAGGATGAGGACAGAGAAACTCTTTGATGATACCCACATCTGCCTACCTCACAGACAGCAAATGGCGGAAACGATGGGTCCCACGAAGCTAAGGCCGTCGAACAGGATTCTGAGGCAGGTAGACAAGTGAGTAAAACAGCAATGAGTAGCAAGATTATTCTTTAAGTCAACCAAGTGCTTAGGTAACATGATTAACGACATTTGAATGCATGATTTGTGAGAGATTTATAAAATTAAAAAATCTTAATAAAAAATTTGGATCATAATAGATGTATTATTTATAATGTAGGGTATATAAAAAAAGTTTTAATATTTTTTTCATTATAAATAGAATAATAGATTTTTTCTATTTTTGATGTGGTATTAATATGATATATTAGGGTTAAAAAAATCTCATTTAAAGGTTTAATTATTGGAGATGTTTTAATGAATCATTAAAATTTTATACTAGTCATCACCCAGCAATCCAACTTTTCATCTCAAAAATTGAGAATTGAATCATAAATACTTAAGAAACTACATAGACTCCTTACTACTGTTCTGTAGCCCAAGATAGAAATATGATAATTGATTAGTAAAAGATTGCATCATAATTATCATTTGGATGAGGAGGTGTTATTTTCAAGAGTTTAGGGTTTAAATCATCAAATTATAATCAATAAGGGTTGCATTCACTACATTTTAGATTTTGGTGTGTCATTCTATTCTTCTACAATCAACTATAAAAGAGCTTCCATGTCCATGTGCTATCGATTCTCGTTGCATCTACCATTCTTGGATGGTGGAGTTTAGTGGAATCTAGCTCAAAAGTAACTATTGATAGTTCCTTGTAAAACCTAAGTCGCATGGATTCTAAGAACCGTATAAGAATTCGTAAATAGGAAATATAAGAACATATAAGCATAGATCTTCATTTCATCGAGAGCATGGTATAACATAAGAAAATATAATAGACAAAGAACCTGATTGAAGAGTCATGTCCTTGTCTTTAACGCCGTCAGTTTGATCCTTATGGAAGAAGAAGAAGTGGAAGCAAACGAGAAGCATCTTCCAAGGGGCTTAGGGGAGATGGCGCCAAAAAATTTCTTGTCAATGGGGAACAAGAAACTAGGTCAAGATTCTTCCCTAAACTCTTGGGGGGCTCCCCTTATATCGACAACAAATTTGTTATCAGCCCACAGATGATAACGGATCAGACTAAAGAGTTTTACACATTCAACCCACATCCAATTACCCGAAATCCACTAAACATAAGTTAGATCACTTTAAAGGGTTCGGATTGTATTCACATGTGCAACTTACAAATAAGCACACCTAATAAAGATAATTATATCCAACAATCTTCCATTTGGATTATATGTAAGTTGTATGTGAAATACACGTAAAACTTTAGTTGATATCAAACTTTATGTGTACAAGACCCTATAAACAACCTGGTCCATTAACTTCATTGGTATAGGACTAAAGAGATCATAGCTACTGTATATGATTGTAACAAGTCCCAATAATAATCACAATACCAATGTCATTAATGACATAGATCAAGATGTAGATGTGTAGAGTGAAAATTACATAAAATGCAATCAGTACATGTCAATTTTCAATTGGTCCTAAGATGACCTTAAAAGAGTTCAGATCATATTTGCAAAATACTTTATGCTAAACTACAATAGCAAATCATGATAAACTTTATGATTCTAAAAGAAATTTGTATCATATTTACAAACACCAAATTGTAAACAATAGTAGTAAATGATGATATCATAGTTAGAGTGTTAAACAAACATATAAATTTCCATTAATGTTTTAAACTTTAAGTACGTACAATAATCAAAACAAAATATTCGTCTTTATTATCAAATATAGAGCAATAAGATAAAGTTATATGCTCTATATTTGATGAGTTCTTCTTTCATAAGAACTCCTATATCTACAACATGTGCATGAAACACCTTAGACATCAAGCCTTTAGTGAGTGAATCGGCCAACATGGAATTTGTGTTGATGTGCTCTACCATAATCTGACTACCCTGAACTCTTTCTTTAGCAGCTAGAAACTTGATGTCGATATGCTTGGACTTCGACGAGCTGCGGTTGTTCTTGGCATAAAGTTATGTAGTTTTATTATTGTTGGTGCAACCTTAGGTCAAGGTTGACCTGGTTGACCCGACTCGAGTTGACTTGACTCGAGTTGTATTTTGATATTTGACTTGGGAAGATTGTTGATGCAACTTTAGGTCAAGATTGACCTAGTTGAGTTGCATGTTGATGTTTGACACTCGTGAGAGAGTTCTATTCTTGATATGGGACAAGAATAGATGTTTGGGAGATTATTGGTGCAACCGTAGGTCAAGGTTGACCTGGTTGACCTGATTCGGGAAAAAGTTCAAGTATGGAGACTTGGCAACGGAAAAGTCCAAGCAGGGAGCTTGGCACTAAAAAAGTCCAAGTATGGAGACTTGGAACTGGAAAAGTCCAAGCAGGGAGCTTGGCACGCGAAAAGTCCAAGTATGGAGACTTGGCACGGGAAAAGTCCAAGTATGGAGACTTGGCACTGGAAAAGTCCAAGTATGGAGACTTGGCACGGAGAAGTCCAAGCAGGGAGCTTGGCACAAGGAAAAGTCCTAACTGGGATGTTAGGCAGTGTGGAAAGTCCTGGTGAGTAAAGCCAGGCAATGAGAAAGTCCTAACTGGGATGTTAGGCAATGAGAAAGTCCTAACTGGGATGTTAGGCAGTGTGGAAAGTCCTGGTGAGTGAAGCCAGGCAGTGGGAAAGTCCTAACTGGGATGTTAGGCAGTTGGAAAGTCCTGGTGAGTGAAACCAGGCAAGGGAAAATCCAGATGGATCAGGGATGATCGGACTTCTGGTGTTGGAAAATCCAGATGGATCGGGGATGATCGGACTTGGTGTTGGAAAGTCCAAGTAGGTCAAAGGATTGACCGGACACTTGGGGAGGGAGTCACGGGAGTGACCGGATGCTAAGCATGATGAACCAATAGGTCAAGGTTGACCGGATATTGGTTTGAAGTCTTGGGACTTGGTTTGGGCAAAATAGCTCGGATCGGTCACCGCACCGATCGGTGTCTATGTTTGCTCGATCGGCGGTGACCGATCGATATCGGTCAAGCTCTTTCGGTTATTGATCGGTGACCGATCGCAGCAACAGGCGAAAGAAGCGGTGATCGGTCCGCACCGATCACCGTCTGATCGGCGGGACCGATCGAGACGATGTCGCGGAAGCACGGCGAGTTGGGATCGATGCGTGGACCGATCCGGTATCCGATCGGTCCGCGATCGATCTGAGACGTCGATGCGGCGACCGATCTGATCGGTCAGTAGACCGATCGCAGATCCTTGGACCGATCAGACACTTGCAGCTGGATGCAGGCTATAAAAGGGCCGAGGGCTTCTACAGGCGAACTTCTTTTTCTTCTTGAGCTTACGCTCTTGACTCTTGAGCCGTGTGCTCTTGAGCTTTCTGAGCTCTCATCAAGCTCGCGTGAGTTTCGCCGGTGTTCTAGGCTGGATCCGAGAAGTCCGCTTCATCAAGGTTCCATCGACAACAAGAGGCAAGCAAGTGTTTTACAATTTCTATTGTTCTTGTTTGTTGTCTCTATTGTTGTACTCCTTTGTTTGTTGTTGCAAAAGATTGTGGTGAGGTTTCTCCACCCACAAGGAGTATATTATTAGCCGGTTCTCCGGGGACTCATCCACCGACGGATTGAGAGGCTTCGTCCACCTTACGGACACGCCGAGGAGTAGGAGTATCATCTCCGAACCTCGTTACATCGACGCGTTGAGGTTTGATCTTCTTGTTTTCGTTTCCTTGTTTGTTTTTCCGCTGCGCTAACGAATTGTAGGAAGAAACGCGATCGATTTGGGGTCGGCTATTCACACCCCCCTCTCTAGCCGTACGAAGGATCCTAACAAGTGGTATCAGAGCGAGGCCGCTCTTCATCGGATCAACACCCGTGGGAGCAAAGCTAGAGATGGATCTCTATGGAGAAGATGTCACGATTCAACCCTTCTACGAGTCTCACGACAACTTCACATATTGGAAGGTAAGGATGATGTATTTTCTTAGGACTAATATGTTAAATTGGTTTTGTGTACAAGAAGGGTTTTCCCCACCGATGGATGAGGAAGGAAAACCTATCAAGAAGAAGGAGTGGACGAAAGAGCAAATCCACCAATCCACAATCAACGACGAGGTAACGAAAATTCTTGAATTTTCATTACCTAGTGATATCTTGCATAAGATAGGTAGATACAACGATGCCAAGGAATTGTGGAACAACTTGGCAAAGTTCCATGAGGAGAGCTCAAATTCAAGCCATGAAGAGGAGCTAAGTGAGCCAAGTAGCTCACATCATGGAGGGAGCGAATTGGGAGTTGAGGGCTACTCAACATCCAAGGAAGAAGAGGAGGAGAGTTCCTCTTGTTCAAGTTCGGAGCAAGAAGAAGAGACATCTACCTCCGGAAGGGATGAGGAAGAGAGCTCACACCCATCCCCAAACCTAGGTAACTCAAGCATTTCAATTTCAAATAAGTTACATATAATATGCTTTGAGTGTAGGGAACATGGACATTACAAGAGTAAGTGTCCAAAGAGGGTAAGAAAGACTCCACCGGCGCCAAAGTTCAAGGAAGCCGGAGTCCCAAAACGCAAGGGCAAGGAGCACATCGTGTGCTTCCAATGCAAGCAAAGGGGACACTATAGGAGCCATTGTCCAGGGGAGGCAACCTCACAAGGGCAAGAGACCGGGCACAACGATAAGGGGAGCTAAGGCAAACCCTAAGGTAACCTCTAAGGTTCATTATTGCAATTCTAATAAAACTCATGCTAGTAGTTTTGTTGCAATTGTTAATAATGATAAGCATGTTAACTTTAGGAACCAATACATGTGCTTAGGAGCTAAACATGTTAGCCTAGGTAAGGTTAACACTAGAAATACCAACCCTAGGATTAACGCTTCTAAAGTTAAGGAAAACCTAGGTAGAAATCCCAAGAAGACTAGACACATGCCTAGGAATATCTCAAGAGAAAATGACAAATTAAAACTTGAGGTATTAGAGAGAGAAAATCAAGTCTTGAGGTCAAGACTTGATAATTTGGAAAAGGCTCTTAAAAACATAGGGAAGTCATCTCTAGGGTTTAAGGGTCAAAAACCAATGTCCAAGGACAAGAAAGGTTTAGGTCACAAACCTAAGTCCCAATTGGTCAAGCCCACTTATCATAATGTTCCATTCGATTATGGAACAAAACCTAGGGCTAGGAAGACCATTACCAAGGTCACAAGGGGAGTCACCCCTATAGTTGACCTTGATGAGACCCAAATGACCAAGGCTTTAAAGCCTAAGAGGGTCATTAGGAGGGTTGCTAGGGAAGTTATCCCTAGTGAATATTTAGTGAACCCAATGAGCTCTAATAGGTATTGGGTTCCTAGGAGCATCTTCTCTACCCCATAAATGGGTTAGAGAGTGTCAACTCCAATAAGAAGGGTAGTTAACCCAACTTTGAGGAAATTGACACTCAAGGAGCATTTTCAAGGTTTTGTGAACCTTTGAAAATGAAATGAATTATCATTTACTCCTTTGAAGAGTTAAATGTGCCTAAAGATTGGAAATCTCATTTTTAATCTCAATTGGCACAATTTGGAAAAACCTAGAAAAATATCAAATTGGGATTTTGATATTCTCTTAGGTAATCAAGGCAATCCGGGCCTTAATTTAGAAGTGCTACTCTTGTAAAATTTTAAATGGTATAAATCAAACAAGAGATCAAGAAATGCCAATTTGGGTTTTGACATTTTCTTGGAGCACTTTGGGCAATCTAGGATTAGAATTTAAGTTAGCTAAGTGATTAAGGATACTTAGATAGGTAATCTAGGTATTTTATTTGTGTTAACTTACCATGGTTGTTTGCCATTTGCCATGTCATGACATCATATTTAATTTATGATCATTTGAAATGTCATGATAATGCTTAGACTAGTTTTTATGTCATGTTTATTTAAGTTTCAAACTTTATGCCATGACATCATGACATTGGCACATGTTTTCATTTATGATACCATTTTATGCCATGTCATCATCTCTTGCATTAATAATCAATTGAATTGATTTAAGGATGAAAAACACATTTTGATATTGAGATCAAAGTTGTGTTTAGAAAATGCATGAGACCTTAGTCTAAGATACCTAAACCCATATCTCACATCAAAATTGACATGGATGTGGTTTGATACACCTTAGATGTGTGTGAGATATTAGGATCATGAGTTAGGATCAAGGTGCATAGTTCTTGTACCTAGATGAGCCTAATTCAAGAAATGGAGGATCATAGGGAAAGCTTGGGTACAAGTCATGTACATTTAGCCCTAAGATTATGGTCCTAAATTCAAATGGTTTTAAAAGCATTTTAAAATTGATTTGAAAAACCTTGATGAAGCTTTCCTAGTGATAGCATTCATCATTGAACATTGTGATACAAAGTTGAGTTAAACTTGAACTATTTCAAAGTTTTTGAACTTTGTATCAAGATTGAAAAATGGAAACTATTTTCATAGAAAATTATTTTTCCGTGATAGTATATGGTATGAGGAGTGTATCCTCAAAATTTTACGATTTTTGGAATTTTCTGGAATTTATTAGGAGTTTCTGAAATTCCGGGAAGGAAATCAAGACCGATCCAGGGAAGTTCGATCGGTCCGGTGACCGATCGGTGACGATCCAGTGCGATCGGTGAAGCGTGGATCGGTCTGGGGACCGATCGGATTCTGATCGGTCCGGGGACCGATCAGGGCGTGCCAGTAGCTGAATTTCGACTGTTGGTCTGAAATTTCAGCTGAAAATTGGGTTTTGTGGATTTTTTAAAGGTTTGAAACTCTCCAAGACATTGTTGGTGCAATGGTCAAGGGGGAGTTGACCTTTAGGGGGAGTTTTATCTAATTGTCAAGGGGGAGTTGACTTTTAGGGGGAGTTTTTTACTCCTTAAGACTTTTTGAGGATTAGTGATATGGGATTATCACTAAGTTGATTGTTGAGTTTAGTATCAAGGGGGAAATTAAGAGTTTCAATGAAAGGTATGGGACTTTCATTAGGAAGAAACTCTTGATCTTGATACTCTCCTTTTTCTTTTTGATGTGTGTCAAAAAGGGGAGAGTGTTCATTGGAGAATTATTGGAGAACCCAAGTTAGGTTATCGGGTTAACCTAAGCTAGGGAAGAATGTCAAGGAATGTTCAAGGAAGAACATTGGAATTCTTTTTGATGTGTGTCAAAAAGGGGGAGAATTATTGGAGAACCCAAGTTAGGTTATCGGGTTAACCTAAGGGGAGAATGTCCAGAGAATGTTCAAGGAAAGGACATTGGACATTGGAAGATGGTTGGAAAACCTAAGTTAGGTTATCGGGTTAACCTAACTTGATTATGGGTTTTGTCAAACATCAAAAAGGGGGAGATTGTTGGTAGGTCAAGGTTGACCTGGTTGACCCGACTCGAGTTGACTTGACTCGAGTTGTATTTTGATGTTTGACTTGGGAAGATTGTTGATGCAACTTTAGGTCAAGATTGACCTAGTTGAGTTGCATGTTGATGTTTGACACTCGTGAGAGAGTTCTATTCTTGATATGGGACAAGAATAGATGTTTGGGAGATTATTGGTGCAACCGTAGGTCAAGGTTGACCTGGTTGACCTGATTCGGGAAAAAGTCCAAGTATGGAGACTTGGCCACGGAAAAGTCCAAGCAGGGAGCTTGGCACTAAAAGTGTGGAGACTTGGAACGGAAAAGTCCAAGCAGGGAGCTTGGCACGCGAAAAGTCCAAGTATGGAGACTTGGCACGGAAAAGTCCAAGTATGGAGACTTGGCACGAGAAAAGTCCAAGTATGGAGACTTGGCACGGAGAAGTCAGCAGGGAGCTTGGCACGAGGAAAAGTCCTAACTGGGATGTTAGGCGGTGTGGAAAGTCCCGGTGAGTAAAGCCAGGCAATGAGAAAGTCCTAACTGGGATGTTAGGCAATGAGAAAGTCCTAACGGGATGTTAGGCGGTGTGGAAAGTCCTGTGAGTGAAGCCGGTGGGAAAGTCCTAAGCGGGATGTTAGGCGGTTGGAAAGTCGGTGAGTGAAACCGGGCAAGGAAAATCCAGATGGATCGGGGATGATCGGACTTCTGGTGTTGGAAAATCCGGATGGATCGGGGATGATCGGACCGGTGTTGGAAAGTCCAAGTAGGTCAAAGGATTGACCGGACACTGGTGGGGAGTCTTAGCAGTCAAGGGTGACCGGATGCTAAGCATGATGAACCAATAGGTCAAGGTTGACCGATATTGGTTTGAAGTCTTGGGACTTGGTTTGGGCAAAAACCAAGCTACGGATCGGTCACGACCGATCCGGTGATCTATTTGCTCGATCGGCGGTGACCGATCGATATCAACACAGCTCTGTTGATTCTTGTCGATCGGTGACCGATCAGCAACAGCGAAAGAAGGCGGTGATCGGTCCACGCATCGATCTGATCGATGCGGGGACCGATCGAGACGACGTCGCGGAAGCACGGCGAGTTGGGATCGATGCGTGGACCGATCCGGTGATCGGTCCGCATCGAGTCGATGAGCTACGTACGATCGGTCGATCGGGGACCGATCGGCCAGTCTGATCGGTCGTAGGGACCGATCAGTCGTTGCTACGCAACGGCTAGTTTCTTCACTGTCTCCTTCGCAGGTTGAGGGCTTCTACAGGCGAACTTCTTCTTTTCTTCTTGAGCTTACGCTCTTGACTCTTGAGGCTGTGCTCTTGAGCTTTCTTGAGCTCTCATCTTGAAGCTCGCGTGAGTTTCTGGTGTTCTAGCTTTGGATCCGAGAAGCTTCATCAAGGTTCCAGACAACAAGAGGCAAGCAAGTGTTTTACAATTTCTATTGTTCTTGTTTGTTGTCTCTATTGTTGTACTCCTTTGTTTGCTGTTGCAAAAGATTGTGGTGAGGTTTCTCCACCCACAAGGAGTATATTATTAGCCGGTTCTCCGGGGACTCATCCACCGACGGATTGAGAGGCTTCGTCCACCTTACGGACACGCCGAGGAGTAGGAGTATCATCTCCGAACCTCGTTACATCGACGCGTTGAGGTTTGATCTTCTTGTTTTCGTTTCCTTGTTTGTTTTTCCGCTGCGCTAACGAATTGTAGGAAGAAACGCGATCGATTTGGGGTCGGCTATTCACACCCCCCCTCTCTAGCCGTACGAAGGATCCTAACAATTATCACAGTAGATCCTTAGTGGCTTGACAATATCATCAACGATCTGTAATGTTGTGATGAAGTTCTACAAAAAAATCCCATGATTGGATGTTTCATAGCATACTACCAACTTTGTCTCTATAGTAGAAGTGGCTACTAGTGTCTGCTTGATACTCTTCCAAGATATAGCCCTTCAGCAAGAATGAAAAATATAGTTTGAAGTGGACCTCCTGCTATCCAAGCATCCAACAAAATCGGAATCTGAATATCCAATCACCTCTAGATGATCTTGAAGGATCGAAAAGAATTTAGATATCTCTACAATGACATAATATTATCCACTTTGGGTCTAAGCTTTCATGGTTTTGCTCTTGGGCTCTACCCCAAAAGGCCTCATGCCAATGAAGATATCTTTTATCTTATAAACTCATGATCTTTCCTATGTGTTTTCAATGTGGGACTATGTTTGCAATCTTGCAACCCCAACAATCCCCCCTCAAACAAAGAACCACAGACTTCCCACGTCGGATCCTCGACCCACCAGGTCTTCCTATCCCTCGGTCCACCCGACCTACTAGGACTTCCTGCCTAGTGTCTGATCCTCTTGATCCAAACATAAAAGCCCCCACTTTCTTTGTTCGAGATCAATATTGTACCCACATAGCTCAATCAAACCATAACTCTTGTGCACAATCAGCGGTTAAACCTTCTGGCAGTCCGGGCTCTGATACCAATTGAAGGATCGAAAAGAAGTTAGATATCTCTACAATGACATGATATTGTCCACTTTGGACCTAAGTCCTCATGATTTTGCTCTTGGACTCTACCCAAAAGGCCTCATGCCAATGGAGATATCTTTTCTCTTATAAACTCATGATCTTTCCCATGTGTTTTCAATGTGGGACTATGTTTGCAACCTTGCAACCCCAACATATCTGATTTATGATATGTGAGCATATGTCTTTAGTTCTTTACAAATACTGCATCACTCTCTTTACCGCTTTCCAGTGTAATGGTCCTAGGTTACTTACATATCTACCTAACATCCCCACTATAAATGCTATATCTGATCGAGTACAAATTTGTGCATACATGAGACTTTCCACTGCTGACGCATATAGAAATTATTCCATCTCCTTTATTTCAAGTTCAAGTTGTAGACACTGCTGCAAAATGAACTTATCATCTCTTGACACAGGTGTGTCACCAGGTGTACAGTCCTACGTACCATACCTTATAAGCACCTTTTCAATATAGGTCTATTGTAAAAGTCCAAGAATACCTCTTGAACGATCACAATAGATCTATATTCCTAAAACAAAAGATACTTCACCAGGATCTTTCATTTCAAAATTATATGATAAAAATGACTTGGTTTGATGGAGCATACCCTTATTATTGCTCGCAGGCAATATATCGTCCACATACAAAATATGTATAATAAACTTGCTTTCACTGAACTTAACATATATGCACTGATCAACGAGGTTCTCTTTAAATCAAAATGAGATAACCACTTGATCAAATTTTCGGTACCACTAACGGAACACCTGCTTTAAACAATAAATGTGTTGGGATGTATACTAAAAGCCTAGCTTTTTGTATGAACATAAGAATCACATTGGTCAAATGTCTGCATTTATGTTAAATGCAGTTGTCCATTTAATTTATATTGTAGATAACATGGTGTGTGATGCCACACAGAAGATCATGTTATCAGTTCCTTATAAATTATAAATAGTAGCTCACAACCAAGATGGATTGGGACAAACCATTGGAATGGTTGTAGTGTAATTTGGTATTAGTTTATCTTGACTATAAAATTACACTAGTACACTATATGTGTATTGAGCAGGACCATTTGAGGTTGTTTCTTTTTATACTGACTACATAAAAGAACAAAACATATGTTATTATAGATGTATGTATTATTAATCCCGATATAATAACACGCACGTATACTTAGTATTTATTTCTTTGATTTATCAATGGGTGAGATTTAGTTCAATAAATCAATAGGCCCGATAAGTTGGGAAATGATATTATTTATATGGCGTGTTGTTGATTATAGAAGAAACTGTGTCCTAGTAATCTAGGTTGATGATGTCCCCTTGAGGAGCTCATAAGGATTATCATGTAAACCCTGCAGGTGGACTTAGTCTGGCATGATAATGAAGTTGAGTGGTACTACTCTTAGAGCTAGATATTAATTAAGTGAGTTGTCAGTAACTCATTTAATTAGTGGGCATTCGATATCTTAAACATAGGGAGAAACACACTCATGATAAAAAGGAGCTCATAATGTAGTTTGGAATTAGTGCGGTAGTTCAATAATAACTCTTTAGTGGTATGAGTTATTATTGATGAACTTGAGTTGGGTGTTCAAGGCGGAACACAGGAAGCTCAAGCTCATCGAGAGACCAAAACCAATTTCTCCTCTCGGTCCCTGTTGTAACCTCTATAAATCCTTGTATCCATTAAGTTCACTTCTTACCCAAGTAATGGGTCGACCACATCCTTGCTTGGTGTAAGGGGGCAACCAAGCATGGGCTTGGAAGCCAAGAGGTGGTCGGCCAAGCTTGGTGCCCAAGCTAGGGGTCGACCACTAGAAAAGGAAAAGGAAGTTTTGTTTTTAAAACAAAATTATGTTAAAATCTTTCCTTATTTGTAGTTATCCACAATGGTTAAAAGAGAGATTTTATTTTGTTAAAATCTTTCCTTTTTTGTAGTTATCTACAATGGTTAAAAGAAAGATTTTAATTTCCCTTTTATAGCCATCCTCATGGTTTTAAAAGAGAGTTTTAAATTTTTAAAATCGTTCCTTTTATAGCTATTTACAAAGGATTAAAGAGAGATTTTAATTTTGTTAAAATCTTTCCTTATTTGTAGTTATCTAAAAGAGAGATTTTAATTTTTGATAAAACTTTCCTTTTTTGTAACCATGATTTAAAAAGAGAAGTTTTAATTAATCTTTCCTTTTTTGTAGTTGTCTACATGTTTTAAAAGAGAGAGATTAATTTTAAAACTTTCCTTTATTTCCATGTACAATAGGAAATTTAAAAGAGAGAGATTTTAATTGTTGTTAAAATTTCCTCTTTTGATCAAGCTATGGCCGACCATATAGAAATTAAAAGGAAGTTTTTAATTTTGTTTAAAATACTTTTCTTTTTTGCATTCACCAAGGATTATAAAAGAGAGGTAGAGGGTGCCTCATGAGAGAATACACAACCTAAGTCTTGCCTCCTCTCTTCTCTTTCTGGTGGTCGACCTTCTCTCTTCCTCTTCTCACTTTGTTTCTTCTCTTAGGCCGGCGGCACCATCTTCTTCTCTTCCCTTTCTTCTTTCTAAGGTCGACACCTATCTCATCTTGGTGGCCGAAACTTGAAAAGAAAAGAAGAGATCCTTGGTGGCCGGTTGTTTGGAGGGGAAGAAGAAGAAGAAGGAAATTTCCTCTTTTGGCATCCCTTGGTGGCCCGAATTTCTTGGAGGAAAAGAAGTGGTTCGAGTGGATTCCATCTTGGTAGATCGTTGCCCACACAACGTCCAAGAGTAGGAGAGGAATACAAGAGAAGATCAAGAGGTCTTTAGCTACAAAGAAAGGTATAACTAATTAATGGTTTTCGCTTCGAATTAATTAGGTAATTTTCTTTACATGGATTCTGAAATACGAACACAAGAGGCTAGCAATTTTATGTTTCGATTTTCGTGCTATCAATTTTGTATTTCAATTTTGTGTTTCGATCTTGTGTTTTTATTGTGGTCTCTGTAGTTAAACCTAGGGTTACTATAAGAAGTTAAATATCCAATTTCTTTGAAAGGCTTTGTCTAGGAAGTTGTGGATGATCCCTTAACCAAGAAGGCCTAGTGTCTCACCATGTTTAACCTGGAAGCCAATTTTTGAAATAGATATTTAATCAACTTCTATAATATGGTTTAACTTGGGAAGATCACATCGGTTAAACTTGGAGTAAAAATGTTAAGTATCGTTTCCAATCCAAGTTTAACTTCTAAAGAGCAACTTGGATTAATAATGTTAAGCATCGTTTGTAATCCAAGTTTAACTTCAGTAGAGCACATGGGTAGCTAGGTTAAGTTCTGTGCTTATACAAATTTTTGTACAGGGGAAACAGAATGGTATTCTGAGTAGCAACCATTAATTGGTATCAGGGCTAGGTTTTTGCTTTTGTGTGTTTGGTTTTCAGTGAATTATGCACTTTTCATATATAAGTTTAGGTAGGATAATAGTAGGATGTGCAAATAGATTAACTCTTGGTTGCAGACTCCAACTATTATGGCCTATTATGATTGTGTGTGATTGGACCCTCGGACATGTCGAGGGCATTCTATATGTGTGCATGATTATAACTATTAAATACAGCAAGAGTTGTATTAGTTTTAGAATTTTACATTCTATTCGATCTAGATTACATGTACATTCCTTCATGGAATATAAGATCAATAAATGTAAAATTTTATTTTTTTTCGTGGATCGTATCCTTGCGAGGCGTGGTACTAATTAAGCACCGGAGGCGCAGCGGAAAAGGAAGCATGATGGATGCGATGACGTAAACCCTCTGGCAGTAGCTAGAGTTAGTGGCATACGGAGGACAGCATTGGATGAGGCCATAATAGTTGAAAAATTATTTTTCTTATTTATTGTCTTTTATGTTGTGTGTGCTTGTGTTTGTGTGCTTGTGTACATGTTAAAATTTCTCGTTCTAAATAACTAAGTGAGAGAGGAATTTACTTAAATTCCACAATCTCCATTTACTGGTTTGTAAGTGATGCATACAAACTTGCGTGTTGACTCTGAGTGCCTTCGTCCACATCGGATGAGTTTGTTTGTGGATCACTAGATCAAACTTCCTTAATGGATGATTATAAGAAATTATTTAGGAGCATGTGATCTTCTCCATCTTAAGGGCACAATCCTATTTAATGGATTTAGTATCAAGTAATGGTATACACTTAGACACATTTAATAGTATCCTCCTTATCGGAGTCACTGCTATTATTTGTGTGATCGAAAAAAACCAACTATTAATTTGTCATAAAGTTAGGTTGACAAGATAATAAAATTATTGGGTGGGTAAAATCCCCTCTTACAAATATTTGAATTTGTATACGACCACACTATCATCGCATACAAAATTCACGGTGTTTGAGGTAATTTTATTTATCATAAAGTTAGGTTGACAAGATAATTAATGGATAAAACCCTCCTCTTACAATTGTTTGAATTTGTATGCATCCACACTATCGTGGCATACAAAATTCACGGTGTTTGAGGTGTTGGTGAATTTAAATGATATTTTTTGAGGAATCAATATTATTTTAAATTCTAAAGTCTTGACCAAATATTTTGTGATTCTTAGGATGACCTTCAATCCCCTTGCTGTTATATTGAAAGAGAACAAACTTACTGATCTCAATTACATTGATTGGAAACGAAACTTGTACATTGTCATAACTGCTGAAGGCTATAAGTTCGTACTTTTTGAGATCTGTCCAAGCTTGCCTAATAATGATTCTAGTGCAGAAGAGATTGAGTGTCATAAGAAATGGGTCAGGGCAGATGAGATGGCGCGGTATTACATTTTGACTTCTATGTCAAATGTGCTGCAACATCAGCATCAGGTCATGCCTACTGCTTATGACATGATGCACAATCTTATGGAACTCTTCGGACACCAGAATCGGGTTGCTTGGCAGGAGGCTATGAGAAACTTGATGACGACCACCATGACTGAGGGGACACCCGTGAGGGATCATATTCTCAAAATGATGGCTCTTTTGAATGAGATAGAAGTCTTTAGAGCAGAAATCGATGGGGAAACCCAGGTCGATATCATTCTCCAAACACTACCTAAAAGTTTTGAGCAGTTTCGCCTAAACTACAATATGAACAAAAGGACATATTCATTGGTGGAACTTCTGACAGAACTTCAAACAGCAGAAGGGCTATTTCATCAAAGTTCTCAAATTCACATTCCTGAGAACGTTTCTCCTTCTAAATCGAAAGGCATGAAGAAGAAGAAACAAGCAAAGAAAGTGAATCGATCTCTAGGGACTGGACCGAAAGCAGGTGTGAAGAAGCCGAAGGGCAAGTGCTTCACATGCAAGCAGTCTAGATATTGAAAGGTAGACTGCCCTCTTAAAAAGGAGAACAATAAAAGTATATCTTATTCATTAGTAGTTAAAACATGTTTAGTGGTGTTAGCTACCAGTACCTGGTGTGTAGATATGGGATCCACTGATCATGTCTGCAATTCATTGTAGGGGTTCCAGGAAACTCGACGACTACATGAAGAGAAGATTACCGTCTACATGGGCAATGCTACGAAAGTGACGGTTATTGCAGTGGGAGATGTTTATCTATATTTAGATAGGAATAAAATATTGATTTTGAGAAATTATCTTTATGTACCAAGTTTTAGAAATAATTTGATTTCAGTTTCTAAAATTATGGATGGATATTCTGTTTCTTTTAGTAAAGAAAATAGAATAGTTATCTATTCTGGTACGTTGGTTGACAATTTGTATACTTTAAATTCAATAACTCCCACGATATAACAAAATTTATTTTAGGGATATGCTCTTTAAATGACAGTGCACATTCTGAACTTGGTACCTTCTAAGTCAGTACCCTCTACTCCCACAGAATTGTGGAATGGGCGTAAGCCTAGTCTGAAACATATTCGGGGTAGTCCAACACATGTGCTGAAGGGAGACACTGATAAGTTAGAATCATGTACAGAAGTTCGCTTGTTTGTGGGTTATCCTAAAGGAACGAAAAGTGGTTTATAGTCCTAAAGATCAGAAGGTCATTGTTAGCACCAATGCCCGATTTTTAGAAAAAAACTATGTAATGAACCACAAGCTCATGAGTAAAATTGTTCTTGAGGAAATTACAGAACACACGTCTACTTTAGTACCAATGGTACAAGATGAGATACCACAAGAAACTGCAACACGTGTCACAAATATACACAATTACAAGTAATGTCTCATCGTAGTGGGAGGGTTATTTTTGGGAGAGTATTTGGACTTGATCTCTGGTGAACATGAACCTAATCCCTGGACATATGATAGAGCAAGAGATCTTGAAATATCCGATTTAATAAAGTAATCCAGTATTATGGATTTATTCAGTGACTGGATGGGTTTTGTGTATACAAGAAGAGTGACGGAAACGTGGTGGTATTTCTTGTACTATACGTAAATGACATGTTGTTCATTAGCAACAATGTCAAAGTGATTGTCAGACGTAAGGGTATGGTTGCCCAAGTGTTTTGATATGAAGGACTTGGGAAAACGTGGATATATTCTTGGGATCAAAGTAATAAGAGATCGCAAGAAAAGGATATTGTCCTTATCCCAAGCTTCATACATCAATACTATCCTTGCTCATTTTAGCGTGCAAACTCCAAGAAAGGTTTCTTACCTTTTCGGTATGGAGTACCCTTATCTAAAGAGATGTCTCCTTAGACGTCAAAAGAGATAGAGGACATGAAGGCAGTTCCTTATGCCTTGGCTGTAGGAAGCCTAATGTATGCAATGTTATGTACGAGACCGGATATCTGTTTTGCCATAGACATGGTTAGCAGATATCAAAGTAACCCAGGACTGGGACATTGGATTGTCGTAAAAGCATATAAGGACTAAAGATTATATGCTAATTTACAAGGCAGATAATTTACTTCCTGTGAGTTACACGGATTCAGACTGAATGGGACAATAGTAAGTCGACCTCGAGGTTTTGTGTTTAATTTAGGAGGTGGAGCCATAACAATGGAGGAGTGTTAAGCAGAAATGCGTTTCAGACTCTACCATGGAAGCTGAGTATGTGGCAGCCTTTGAGGCAGCCATAGAAGATGTATGACTCAGAAACTTCATGATCGACTTAGATGTGATTCCTGGTTTACCCAAAATTATTATAGTTTATTGTGATAATAGTGGTGCAGTAGCAAACTCGAAAGAACCACGAACCCATAAGGAAAGTAAACACATAGAGCGCAAGTACCACCTAATATAAGGAGAGGTTGTTGTCACCAAGATTACATCAGTAGATAACCTGGCAGATTTTTTCTCTAAGGTCTTTCTAGTGAGAGCTTTTGATGGACATGTTGAGGAGATGGGAATCAGATGTATGACAGCATAGTCTTTTAGTATAAGTGGGAGATTGTTGGGATGTATGCTAAAAGCCTAACTTTTTATATGAACATAAGAATCACATTGGTCAAATGTCTGCATTTATGTTAAATGTAGTAGTCCATTTAATTTATATTGTAGATAACATAGTGTGTGGTGCCACACAGAAGATCATGTTATCAGTTCCTTATAAATTATAAATAGTAGCTCACAACCAAGATGGATTGGGACCAACCATTGGAATGGTTGTAGTGTAATTTGGTATTAGTTTATCTTGACTATAAAGTTACACTAGTACACTATGTGTGTATTGAGTAGGACTATTTGATGTTGTTTCTTTTTATACTGACTACATAAAAGAACAAAACCTATGTTATTATAGGTGTGCGGACTCTTAATCCCGATATAATAACAACACGTATACTTAGTATTTATTTCTTTGATTTATCAATAGGTGAGATTTAGTTCGATAAATCAATAGACCCGATAAGTTGGGAAATGATATTATTTATATGGTGTGTTGTTGATTATAGAAGGAAATTATGTCCTAGTAATCTAGGTTGATGATGTCCCCTTGAGGAGCTCATAAGGATTATCATGTAAACCCTGCAGGTGGACTTAATCCGACATGATAATGAAGTTGAGTGGTACTAATCTTGGAGCTAGATATTAATTAAGTGAGTTGTCAGTAACTCATTTAATTAGTGGGCATTCGATATCTTAAACATAGGGAGACTAACACACTCATGATAAGAAGGAGCCCATAATATAATTTGGGATTAGTGTGGTAGTTCAATAATAACTCTTTAGTGGTATGAGTTATTATTGATGAACTTGAGTTGAGTGTTCGGGGCGGAACACAGGAAGCTCAAGCTCATCGGGAGACCAAAACCAATTTCTCCTCTCGGTTCCTGTTGTAGCCTCTATAAATCCTTGTATCCATAAAGTTCACTTCTTACCCAAGTAATGGGTCGACCACATCCTTGCATGGTGCAAGGGGGTCGGCCAAGCATGGGCTTGGAAGCCAAGAGGTGGCCGGCCAAGCTTGGTGCCCAAGCTAGGGGCCGACCACTAGAAAAGGAAAAGGAAGTTTTATTTTTAAAACAAAATTATGTTAAAATCTTTCCTTATTTGTAGTTATCTACAATGGTTAAAAGAGATATTTTATTTTGTTAAAATCTTTCCTTTTTTGTAGTTATCTACAATGGTTAAAAGAAAGATTTTAATTTTCCTTTTATAGCCATCCTCATGGTTTTAAAAGAGAGTTTAAAATTTTTAAAATCGTTCCTTTTATAGCTATTTACAAAGGATTAAAGAGAGATTTTAATTTTGTTAAAATCTTTTCTTATTTGTAGTTATCTAAAAGAGATATTTTAATTTTTCATAAAACTTTCCTTTTTTGTAACCATGATTTAAAAAGAGAAGTTTTAATTATTCTTTCCTTTTTTGTAGTTGTCTACATGTTTTAAAAGAGAGAGATTAATTTTAAAACTTTCCTTTATTGCCATGTACAATAGTAAATTTAAAAGAAAGAGATTTTAATTGTTGTTAAAATTTCCTCTTTTGATTAAGCTATGGCCGACCATCTAGAAATTAAAAGAAAGTTTTTAATTTTATTTAAAATTCTTTCCTTTTTTGCATTCACCAAGGATTATAAAGAGAGGTAGAGGGTGCCTCATGGGAGAATACACAACCTAAGCCTTGCCTCCTCTCTTCTCTTTCTGGTGGTCGACCTTCTCTCTTCCTCTTCTCACTTTGTTTCTTCTCTTAGGCCGGCGGCACCATCTTCTTCTCTTCCCTTTCTTCTTTCTAAGGTCGACACCTATCTCATCTTGGTGGCCGAAACTTGAAAAGAAAAGAAGAGATCCTTGGTGGCCGGTTGTTTGGAGGGGAAGAAGAAGAAGAAGGAAATTTCCTCTTTTGGCATCCCTTGGTGGCTCGAGTTTCTTGGAGGAGAAGAAGTGATTCGGGTGGATTCCATCTTGATAGATCGTTTCTCACACAACGTCCAAGAGGAGGAGAGGAATATAACAGAAGATCAAGAGGTCTTTAGCTACAAAGAAAGGTATAACTAATTAATGGTTTCCGCTTCGAATTAATTAGTTAATTTTCTTTGCATGGATTCTGAAACACCAACACAAGAGGCTAGCGATTTTATGTTTCAATTTTGTGCTATCGATTTTGTATTTCGATTTTGTGTTTTAATCTTGTGTTTCTATTGTGGTCTTTATAGTTAAACCTAGGGTTACTGTAAGAAGTTAAATATCCAATTTCTTTGAAAGTCTTTGTCTAGGAAGTGGTGGATGCTCCCATAACCAAGAAGGCCTAGTGCCTTGCCATGTTTAACCTGGAAGCTAATTTTTGAAATAGATATTTAATCAACTTCTGTAATATGGTTTAACTTAGGAAGATCACATCGGTTAAACTTGGAGTAAAAATGTTAAGTATCGTTTCCAATCCAAGTTTAACTTCTAAAGAGCAACTTGGATTAATAATGTTAAGCATCGTTTGCAATCCAAGTTTAACTTCAGTAGAGCATATGGGTAGCTAGGTTAAGTTCTGTGCTTGTACAAACTTTTGTACAAGGGAAACAGAATGGTATTCTGAGTAGCAACCATTAATTGGTATCAGGGCTAGGTTTTTGCTTTTGTGTGTTTGGTTTTCAGTGAATTATGCACTTTTCATACATAAGTTTAGGTAGGATAATAATAGGATGTGCAAATAGATTAACTCTTGGTTGTAGGCTCCAACTATTGTGGCTGATCCGGATATAGTTGAGTGGCAGAGAGGAAATTAGGAGGAAAAGACAGGGGCACTTAGGTCTTTTTACATGCTAGGGCTTTAAAGGAAGAGGAGGGATCAGGTTTTAAAAGAGGGGGGCTCGCGTTTTTAGGAGAGGGAGCTGGACCCGCCGCCAGCCAAGGAGAAGCTTGGGTTTGCCCCTCTCACGCCCTTCGTCGACGGCCGACGAAGTCGCCGGAGCTCTCCTCTTCCTCTCCTCCACCCCTTTCCTCCGGTCTCACGCCATCGACGCCGCCTAGGAGAGGGCAGAAACCGAGCACCGCCGTCGCGTACGGGGTCCAGCCCCGCCTCCTCCTCCGGCGTCGCCTCCTCCAGCAATAGCCGGCGTCTCCAGCTGCCACAGCTGCCGCCGGCGTCTCCAGCAACCGCCGACACCTCCGCCATCATCTCTTGCGACCATCGTCGCCGGCAGCCACCGCTGCCTTTTCCCGCGGCCACAGCCGCCGCCGGCAGCCATCGCTGCCTTTTCCCGCGGTCACAGCCGCCGCCGACAGCCGCAGCCTCCCCCTCTCGCATCAACTGCCGCTGTCTTTAGTGGATATCGTCACCTTCCAGATAGCCGCAGCTCGATACTATTTGGGTTATTCCGGCCATCACGCCGAGATTGGGTTCGACCATCGAGCCGAGGTTGTTCCGGCCATTGAGTAGTTGGGTTTTACTTTATGCATCTCTCTTATGATTACGAGCTATCTGTGTTATCCGGCCTGCGTGCCGTGTATCGACCTGCGAGCCGTTATGTCACAGCCTACATGCCGCATTCCGGATCCAGGCTGCATCGGATTCCGTGCCGCCACCATTAGATTTGACTTCTCAGCGGGTTCACACCCATCTACTTGTCACGACCGCGACGACTTGATCAGCACCACGACCAGCTCACTCATCCATCCGAGGGCGCCCCCCTGGGCCAGGGTACGTTCTCGTACCTTTTCTGCATTTAGTTAATTATTCTGCTATACTATTATGCGGTTACTTATATATCTGTGGGATTCGCCTCGAGCACCGAGGTACCAGAGGCCGGGGCGACCCGGTCGCTGGATGCAGGTACAGTTGACCGGAGGAGGACTTCTGACGATCTGGTCAACGCAGCGGACAACTCATCGACCGGGTCATGGGGATGCGGTCAACCTTCCAGACACGTCACACCGGCAGGTTCGTTTTCTCAGCTTTCAGACAGGATCAGTGGCCTATTGTGATTGTGTGTGATTGGACCCTCGGACATATCAAGGACATTTTATATGTGTGCATGATTGTAATTATTAAATATAGCAGGAGCTGTATTAGTTTTTGGATTTTACATTCTGTTTGATCTTGATTATATGCACATTCCTTCGTGAAATATAGGATCGATAAATGCAAAATTTTATTTTTTGTCACGGATCGTATCCTTGCGAGGCATGGTACTAATTAAGCACCGGAGGCGCAGCGGAAAAGGAAGCATGATGGACGCGATGACGTAAACCCTCTGGCGGCGACTAGGGTTGGTGGCATACTGAAGACAACATTGGATGAGGCCATAATAGTTGAAAAATTATTTTTCTTATTTATTGCCTTTTATGCTGTGTGTGCTTGTGTTTGTGTGCTTGTGTGCATGTTAAAATTCCTCGTTCTAAATAGCTAAGTGGGAGAGGAATTTAATTAAATTCCACAGTCTCCATTACTGGTTTGTAAGTGATGCATACAAACTTGCATGTTGACTCTGAGTGCCTTCCTCCACATCGGATGAGTTTGTTTGCGGATCACTAGATCAAACTTCCTTAATGGATGATTATAGGAAATTATTTAGGAGTGTGCGATCTTCTCCATCTGAAGGGCACAATCCTATTTAATGGATTTAGTATCAAGTAATGGTATACACTTAGGCGCATTTAATAGTATCCTCCTTATCGAAGTCACTGCTATTATTTGTGTGACCGAAGATAAAACATCTATTAATTTGTCATAAAGTTATGTTGACAAAATAATAAAATTAATGGGTAAAACCCCCTCTTACAAATGTTTGAATTTGTATACGATCACACTATCGTGGCATACAAAATTCACGGTGTTTGAGGTAATTTTATTTGTCATAAAGTTAGGTTGACAAGATAATTAATGGGTAAAACCCTTCTCTTACAAATGTTTGAATTTGTATACATCCACACTATCGTGGCATACAAAATTCACGGTGTTTGAGGTGTTGGTGAATTTAAATGATATTGTTTGAGGAATCAATATTATTTTAAATTATAAAGTCTTGACCAAATGTTTTGTGATTCTTAGGATGACCTTCAATCCCCTTGCTGTTATATTGAAAGAGAACAAACTTACTGGTCTCAATTACATTGATTGGAAACGAAACCTAGACATTGTCTTAACTGCTGAAGGCTATAAGTTCGTACTTTTTGAGATCTGTCCAAGCTTGCCTAATAATGATTCTAGTGCAGAAGAGATTGAGTGTCATAAGAAATGGGTTAGGGTAGATGAGATAACGCAGTGTTACATTTTGGCTTCTATGTCAAATGTGCTGCAACATCAGCATCAGGCCATGCCTACTGCTTATGACATGATGCGCAATCTTAAGGAACTCTTCGAACACCAGAATCGGGCTGCTTGGCAGGAGGCTATGAGAAACTTGATGACGACCACCATGACTGAAGGGACACCCGTGAGGGATCATATTCTCAAAATGATGGCTCTTTTGAATGAGATAGAAGTCCTTAGAGCAGAAATCGATGGGGAAACCCAGGTCGATATCATTCTCTAGACACTGCCTAAAAGTTTTGATCAGTTCCGCCTGAACTACAATATGAACAAAAGGACATATTGGTTGGCGGAACTTCTGACAGAACTTCAAGCAACAGAAGGGCAATTTCATCAAAGTTCTCAAATTCACATTCTTGAGAACGTTTCTCCTTCTAAACCGGAAGGCATGAAGAAGAAGAAACAAGCAAAGAAAGTGAATCGATCTCTAGGGACTGGACCGAAAGTAGGTGTGAAGAAGCCGAAGGGCAAGTGCTTCACATGCAAGCAGTCTGGACATTGGAAGGTAGACTGTCCTCTTAGAAAGGAGAACAATAAAGGTATATCTTATTCTCTAGTAGTTAAAATATGTTTAGTGGTGTAATCTACTGGTACCTGGTGTATAGATACGGAAGTCACTGATCATGTCTACAATTCATTGCAGGGGTTCCAGGAAACTCGACGACTACATGAAGAGGAGATTATCGTCTACATGGACAATGCTACGAAAGTAGCATCTATTGTAGTGGGAGATGTTTATCTATCTTTAGATAGGAATAAAATATTGATTTTGAGAAATTATCTTTATATACCAAGTTTTAGAAAGTATTTAATTTCAGTTTCTAAAATTATGGATGGATATTTTATTTCTTTTAGTAAAGAAAATAGAGTAGTTATCTATTTTGGTACGTTGGTTGACATTTTTTATACTCTAAATCCAATAACTCCCATGATATAACAAAATTCATTTTAGGGATATGCTCTGGAAATGGCAGTGCACATTCTGAACTTGGTACCTTCTAAGTCAGTACCCTCTACTCCCACAGAATTCTGGAAACGACAGTGCACAACAGAAGATCAAGAGGTCTTTAGCTACAAAGAAATGTATAACTAATTAATGATTTTCGCTTCGAATTAATTAGTTAGTTTTCTTTGCATGGATTCTAAAACACCAACACAAGAGACTAGCGATTTTATGTTTCGATTTCATGCTATTGATTTTGTATTTCGATTTTGCGTTTTGATCTTGTGTTTCTATTGTGGTCTCTATAGTTAAACCTAGGGTTACTGTAAGAAGTTAAATATCTAATTTCTTTGAAAGTCTTTGTATAGGAAGTGATGGATGATCTCATAACCAAGAAGGCCTAGTGTCTTGCCATGTTTAACCTGGAAACCAATCTTTGAAATAGATATTTAATCAACTTCTGTAATATGGTTTAACTTAGGAAGATCACATCGGTTAAACTTGGAGTAAAAATGTTAAGTATCATTTCCAATCCAAGTTTAACTTCTGAAGAGCAACTTGGATTAATAATGTTAAGCATCGTTTGCAATCCAAGTTTAACTTCAGTAGAGCACATGGGTAGCTAGGTTAAGTTCTGTGCTTGTACCAATTTTTGTACAGGGGAAACATAATGGTATTCCAAGTTGCAACCAACAAAATGAACTTCTTTAATCTACAAACTAGGTGCTTTGAGTCTTTAGACTCAAAGTTCTCTGGTTGCACCATATATATAGACTCCTCTATGTCTCTATTAAGGAATGTAGTCTTTATGTCCATTTGATGTAGCTCTAAATTATAATGAGCTACAAGTGTCATGATTACTCTAAGGGAGTCTTTCGTCAACACAGGTGAGAAAGACTCCTTGTAATCAATGTCTTCTTTCTGAGTGAACCCCTTAGCAACAAGACGAGCCTTATACTTTTTGACATTGCCCCTTGAATCCTACTTGGTTTTAAATATCCATTTACAATCAATGGGCTTCTTGTCTTCAAGCAATTCGACAAGTTCCCAAATGTCATTGTCTACCGTAGACTTCAACTCTTCTTGCATAATGTTAATCCACCTTTTAAGGTTAGAGTATTGTTTGACTTCTTGGAAAGATGTAGGATCACTTTCCAACCCTATGTTAAAATCATATTCTTGGAGATAAACATAATCACGAGAATTCGTGGTTCTCCGTTCCCTTGTGGATCGCCTTAAAGGCACTTGTGTTTGTGGTGGTTGAGGTACTTACTCATCAAAATGAAGCAATACTTCAATTTTAGTGGCAGGTTTCTTTAATTACATTAGAGATGTCATGGGAATATCTTGGTTCACTATGCTCACTGGATATGTGATACTCATAATGTGCAGTATAGTAACCATACTGGGACACGACTGTGTCAATTCGCATGACTGTACGGTGTAACCAGTATAAAAGGAAAGGCATGGCCGGGTCAATTCTCACGGTCGTGCGGTGAAACCAGAGCAGAAGAGAGACACGACCGTGTCAATTTGCACGACCATGCAGAGTGGCCAAAGGCAAAGGAAGGCACGATCGTGCCATTTGGTGCGGTCGTGTAGCGTGGCCAGAGTGGAAGGAAGACATGACCGTGCGATCTCACACGACCATGCCACTCAACCTGAAGGGAGGAAAGTGTTGGTCGAGCGGATCTCGCACGGGCGTGACACGGGTCGTGCGACGCCCGTGCTCTAACCTATAAAAGGGTCAAGAACCCTATTCTTGGGGGCATCTTTGGTTCGGGACTTCGTTCCTCGCCTTGGGAAAGGGTTCTCCCCTTCGGGGGAAACACTAGAACTTCATCCACTGCCATCCCTTGGCGTTCCGTCCATCTCTAGAGCAAGGAGGCATCCCCAAGACATCGGAAACCTCGGCAAGCATCTCTTCTTCCCCTTCTTCTCACATCAAGTGTTGTAAGTATGCTTTACTTTATGTTTTGGGGTTGTTCTTCCCTCACAATGGAGTAGATCTCCTTTTCTATGGATGTAGGGAGTAGTTTTGGATAACGTTTGATGTAAGACTCATGTTTATGCCTTTACTTATTGGATGATTTTGCTTGCTTTGTTTCTATTTTATATACATGAGACTTGCTGAGATTATCTCTTCATATTGATCGATTGTGTAGGAATTACTAATTTCGTAAAGAGAGGATCTTAGATCGTACACCCGAGGGGCCCTAGTGACAGGGATAACCTGTTCGCAGACATCTAGGATACTCCCTTGAAAGGAGAGGCAACTTCTCCATAAGGAAGTAAGAGATCGAACTAAACCCTTATCTCTATCCTTGATGATACCGATTGGATTTGCATTCTTGTGATCTACCGAGGCGCCCTAGTGACAGGGATTAACCGTAACAGGATTTCACAGGGATCTTCTCCGTTTAGTGCTTAAGGATAGCAGCTTTAACTTCCGGCAAATGCATATCGATTGACAATGAGGAAAAGATAGAATATGATACATCAGGTTCCACCACAACGAAACTGAAATCCTAGAATCCATTTCCTAAAACTCAATTCCCTCTAAGATCGATTCTCTCATCTTTCTCTTACTCTCTTCAATCACTCTCATTAGTTTGCAAATGCTAAAGTCAACTTTCGACCGTTTAGATAACTTACTTTGCGACATCTCTAGTGCTTAATCAATAGTTCCTGTGGTTCGACAATCTTATATATTACTGACGATGAATCCGTGCACTTGTAAAATCGTAACAAACTACTATCTGGCTCCATCAATCATTCCATAACTAACATCCATCTCATTGCATATGCTCCCTTTAAACTCATCTTCTAGCGTTAATTAGACCTTATACAAATATTGTCAAACTTGAGTCTATCTACTTGACTTTCTACTCGAAGATGGTATGGTACTTTGCCCTTAACATCTTGATCCAAAGTGATCCAAATTGTTTTATTAGCATCAGAATGTAAAGTCAATAATTAAAGAAGTCACTACAAATAAAATCCATTGTGAGAGATCATGACAAATAATAATAAACAGACAATATATTATCATAAATGATAACCATTTATAATGATTTCTAACATTGTCTTGGAGTGGAGTTGTCATAGTATGCGAAGGTCTTCAGTTGAACAAATGTTATATTTTGTATTGCAGATTTTTTTTATAACAAAATGACTATTTTGAGTTATCAAAATTAATAAATTTTAATTTAAAATTAAATTATTTTCATCTAAAAACATCTTGAAACATAGAGGTTTGTAAATGAATTGAATTTTGTTAGACAAAGTTGTTGTTCAGCCCGATAGATCTTGTTTATATTTATTTAATAGTAAAAAGTATATAAAATAAATACTTCGATATTTAACCAAAATACGTACTATAGTTTAGCATTTATCAAGTCAAATGTGTGTTATCCCCTTTTATCTATGTCATTTTCTAAGGCATTCTAAAATATTTTTATTCGAAAGTGATTTATGTGATTTAGATGGACGTCAGTTGATCATGTGCCTTACCCTCTATCTTCATCTCTTATAAGCATAACCTCATCACAAACCTCTTATTGTTTACCATACATCTTCTTGCAGTTTGGCGGATTACAAAAGAGTAAGTAGAAAGTGAGAATATTGTCGTAAGACATTCAAGAAGCGACTTCAAAGGATTCAAGAGGCGACTTGAAGAGGCATTGAAGAACATCGGCATTGAAGAACAAATTTCAAGCGAGACTAAATTTGGTAGAAGAAGATAGATAAAAATTTAGTGATAATACATATCAATTTGTTATTGTAAAATTAGTTTATATTGTAAAAAAATAGTATATATTTTTATAGCAAAAGGTGATTACAAAAATCGTATTTATGTTGTCCATTGATATGTGGAAAAGATTTATGGAACAACACCAACAATATGGTGTCCTCCAGTACTTATTTTAGTTTACGAGATGTTGATGCTAAATTTCATTAAGACCTTGGTCATTGTATATAGGATACTAGGCCCACGTTCAACTGATATGGTATGTATCATACCCATGTTGGGCCTAATATGAAATCATATTAAGCCTACTTTATTCCTTGATCAAAACTTTGGTTTGGCATTATATCTACCTTCTCCTCACTCAACCCTTCCTAGTGATTGCAAATTTGCATAAATCCAAATACCCTAGGTCTATCAGTGAATTTTGATCAAAATCCAATAATTACCCTAGAAAGGTCTAATTGTATCAATTTCAAGTCTTGTGAGTTTATGGTGTTATAAGGACTCTAATAGTGCTATCCATCGCTTATTTAGGGATCTCGAGAGATGCTCCAATGTTACTATAAGTTTCAGCTTGAATATAGGTCTAATATGGGTTTATATCAGGCACACTTTGATAATTGATCACAACTTTAGCTTGACACCATATTTACCTTCTCTTCGCTCAACCCTTCCTACGGTTGCGAGTTTACAAAAATACAAATATTCTAAGTCCATCAGTGGATTTTGGTCAAAACTCAATGATCAACTATGAAAATCTAGCATGTACACCATATTTATCATTGCTTACTCTTTGAATTACAGCATCACTTGATTATGAAGTTGTAACTTTACTAGTTTTTAATTTATTTTTCAGGGTTGATCATATTGCTGAAGAAATTATCTCTAAGATATAGAATATGCTTGATATAAATTATGTTGTGGGACAGGGAGCTAATGTAGTAGAATTATCCAAAACTAATATTACATTGTCTTCTGAGTATAATGGTATAGAGAACACAAATAGAAATACAAGGAATTTGATATTTGATCTAAATGAAAAAGTAAGTAACCTAGAAGATGAGGTTCTGAATCCTTGTATGACACTTGTTGAATACTTTGAGCCTACTTAGAGTGAGGAGGAAAAGCATTATATCTGGATTGCAAAGGAATTACAACGCAATACATATGTATAAGAATTCTTAGCTGATGATATGCAGATTGAACAATATAAATTTCCCCCAGAGCAGTACAGTGACTTAGATGAGGAGTTCTCATTAGCTGATGATTCATATATTATGAATTCTCATTTTCTATAAAGGCCAATTGGAGAGGCAATAGATGAGCATGAATTTTTTGCTAGACAAATTTTTCCGTCTCGACAAGAGTTCAAGAATGCACTTGTGAAATATGTCATGATTAAATATATGAGATATAACCCAGTTGACACCCGGATAAGTAGAGTTAAAGCAGTTTACTTCAATCAACCATATACATGGAGAGTAATTGGTCGAGGATGTAGAGTTCACTATTATGAAATATGTAAAGGAATACCAATGTGTCATCGTTAGAGAAGGTGCTGATCATCAAGTATGCTCTTCCTCATTTGTAGCATCTTTTATTGAAGAGCAATTTATTTCTAATGAACAGTTTAAACCAAGTATAATTATATTAGATATAAAAGCTAGGTTTGGAATGCCCATATCATACAGAAAAACATACATAGCATGGGAGAAAGCGATGAAGAAGGTCATTGGAGATTATGATCAAGCATATATGTTGGGTCACTTCGAAGCTAGAGGGGGGGTGTGAATAGCTTCTCGTGCTTTGTCGATGATGATGTGCAGTGGATAAACTTGACGCAAAGCTCTCCAATGCTAACAAGTTAGATTTACTTGATATCCACCTCAAATGAGGTGACTAATCTAAGGATCCAGCCTTCTCTCACCCATCCACTATCAAATACACTCCTTCTCAAAAATAATCCAGAAGTGGAGAAGCCTCATACAAGTTCTCAATATAGAAATACAAGAAGAAGAACAAAAGAAGCTAATATAATAATAAATCATACAAGATTTACAACATGAAATCCTAGCTTACTTCTTCTTGTTTGGGAATGCCTCTTGACCTTGGAAGTGAAGCAGCACTTGTCTCCAAGAAATCTTAAGAATTGGCGGTGATGTCTAAGTGAGCTCGGTGAAGAAGATCAGAGAGGAGTACTTTCGAGAGTGATAATGAAACAGTACACGCGAACGCCTTTTATCGGGTTGATAACGGTTAGTTTTTCAAACTTAATCGATTACCCTGATCGATTAAACCTTCCTAATCGATTAGACCAATCGATTAGGAAGCCTTCTGTTCATGCAAGAATAACTCGTAAGTGATTAAGCAGGGAAGCTTAATCACTTACCAAACTCTCTGTACATTCACGAAATCTAGGCTTAATCGATTGTCGTAATCGATTAAGCATTCATAATTGATTGACCTAATCAATTACGAACCTCTCTGTGCATTTCGCAAAAATTACTTAATTGACTACCTTAATCAATTACCTTAATTGATTAAGCTTTGGTAATCGACTAACCTAGTCGATCACCAAACTCTAACTTTCAAACTGAAGTCTAGGATTCCTTTACCCAACATTTAGTCAACCGTTACCTGTTGGGACTTCTCATTTCCTAGCATCTGGTCAATCTTGACCTGCTGAGACTTCTTCACCAAGTGTCCGGTAAATTCTTTGACCCACTTGGACTTTGCTCCTTGTGCCAAGTATCAGGTCAATCCTTTGACCTAATTGAACTTTCATTTGTCTGACTTCATTTACCAGGACTTTCATCTGCCTACCTTCACTCACTAGGGCTTTTCATCTGGCTTCACTCACCAAGATTTTCCCACTATCCGGCTTCACTCACCGGGATTTTTATTTGCCTAGCTTCACTCACTAGGCCTTTTTACCTAGTTTCACTCACCAAGATTTTCTCACTACTCGGACTCACCAAGACTTTCATCTGCCTAGCTTCACTCACTAAGAATTTTCCACTGCTTGACTTCACTCACTAGGACTTTCATCTGCTTAGCTTCACTATTTTAATCCAATAGCTTAGTCACTTTATCATTAGCCTCACATCTTTGGATTTTCTTTTGACTCCATTTGCTCCTTTTGATAATTTTGCCTTTTGAATCTCTTGGATCTTGAAAACCCTCCATTAGAGCAAACCATTGCTCTATCTCCATTATAAAGAAATTTTTTATTCTTGATTTTCAAGAATCGATGCTTGTCATTATGAATGGTGGAGGCACCCTCGTGTCGAATCTGAGACTATCTCGAAAATCCATCTTGAAGTTGAGCTTTTAAAATCTTTGACTCTTTGAAATTTTGGGGGCTCAACTTCTTCTTCCTCTAGTTCGTTGGCTTCTCGACGATAAGTTCGATAAAGAGCGGCCTCGCTCTGATACCAATTGTTAGGTCACTTCGGATTTAGAGGGGGATGAATAGCTTCTCGCACTTTGTCGATGCTGATGTGTAGCAGATAAACTCAACGTAAAGCTCCGTAATACTAACAAGATGGATTTACTTGGTATCCACCATAAATGAGGTAACTAATCCAAGGATCTGACTATCTCTCACACATCCACTATCAAATATACTCCTTCTTAGAAACAATCTGGAGGCGGAGAAGCCTTGTATAAACTCTCAATATAGAAATACAAGAAGAAGAACAAAAGAAGCTAATACAATAATAAATCATACAAGATTTACAACATAAAATCCTAGCTTGCTTCTTCTTGTTAGGGAACGCCTCTTGACCTTGGAAGTGCAGCAGCACTTGTCTCCAAGAAGCCTTAAGAACCGGTGGTGATGTCTGCGTGAGCTCTGTGAAGAAGATCAAAGAGGAGTACTTTTGAGAGTGATAATAAAATAGTACACGCGAACAACTTTTATCGGGCTGATAACGGCTAGTTTTTCAAGCTTAGTCGATTACCCTAATCAATTAAACCTTCCTAATCGATTAAGAAGTCTTCTATTCACGCGAGAATAACATGTAAGCAATTAAGTTCCCCTGCTTAATCGCTTACCAAACTCTTTGTACATTTGTGAAATCCAAGCTTAATCTATTGCTGTAATCTATTAAGCATTTGTAATCGATTGACCTAATCGATTACAAACCTCTTTGTGCATTTCGCGAAAATTACTTAATCGATTACCTTAATCGATTAAGCTTTGGTAATCAACTAACCTAGTCAATCATCAAACCCTAACTTCCAAACCGAAGTCTAAGGTTCATTTACCCAATATTTAGTCAACCATTATCTGTTGGGACTTCTCATTGCCAAGCATCTAATCAACATTGACTTGTTGGGACTTCTTCATTAAGTGTCTGGTTAATCGTTTGACCCACTTAGACTTTTTTTCTTGTGTCAAATATCCGGTCAATCCTTTGACCTACTTAAACTTTTATTTGCCTAGCTTCACTCACTAGAGCTTTTCACCTGACTTAACTCACTAAGATTTTTCCACTGCTCGGCTTCACTCACCGGGACTTTCATCTGCCTAGCTTCACTCACTAGGGATTTCCACCTGACTTCACTCACTAGGATTTTCCCACTACCCATCTTCACTCATCGAAACTTTCATTTTCCTAGCTTCACTCACTAGGACTTTCACCTAACTTCACTCACTAGGAATTTTCCACTGCCTGGCTTCACTCACCAGGACTTTTGCACTGTCCGACTTCACTCACCAAGACTTTTCACACTAAGTATCCAGTTAACACTGACCCACTCGATCTTTCTTCTTCTACCAACCTTCTCGTTGGACTTGTCCTTGCCTAATCTCTAGTTAGGATTTCCCAGTCAAGTATCATGTCAACTTTGACCTACTTGACTCTTCTTCATATCAAACTGGTCAAACTTTGACCAGAGGGGAATTGCACCAATAATCTCCTAACACAAACAATTACACCTGCAATCTCCATACATTATCAAACATCAAAACTTAAACATCACGACTCAAGCTTGAGCCAACTCAAGCTTAGTCAAACTGGTTAACCTTGATATAGGGAAATTCCCCCTAACAATATAAAGATCTTCCACTATATGTGCGTGAGTTAAGAGCTAAGGATTCTAAAACTTATGTGGCACTATATAGGAATGGTAACAAATAGTTCCAACACTGTTTTGGGGCTTTTGACACTTGTCAAAGAGTATTTAGGTTTATCTACATAAACTGATTAGAATTGATGTCATACATCTAAGAGGGAAGTATCCGGGCATTGTTGATGGCTATAACGATCGATGGTAATGACAATTTCCTCTTAGTTGCCTATGGAATAGCTGAAGTTGAATGTGGGTCTGCATTGGAGTGATTTTTGAATTATACAAAATGACTTTTTGGCGTTGATGCATAGTCAATGAGCATAGTATCATATAAACATCACTGTATTATATTAGCAGTTAGGAAAGTCTACACAACTACCCATCATATTTTCTGTTGCTGCCACATGTCTTGCAATATAGTAACATATATTGATAGTAGGTCAACTTTAGGCTTGTTTGGGGTGGCAGCATGAGCAAACACAACACTCCAGTATGATCTTATAATATAATCCATGCTTGAAAAATATCCAGATGCCCATAAGTGGCTTCAAAATATTGATTCTAAAAGATAAGCTAATGCATACTTTAGTGGAAGAAGATACACAATGCTAACTACTGATTATGTAGAGAGTTTAAATACTTTTTTTCAAGCATACAAGTGAACTTTCCATAAATAGGTTAATTGATAATATCATAAGAAAGGTAACTCAATGGTTCTTAAACCGTAGGGAGGAGGTCTCGAAATGGTATGTTGCTTTGATACCTCATGCTACCAAAGAAATGGATTCAAGAAGAGAGAAAGTTAGACTATATAAAATTCACCCCTACTCTCAATCTGAAATGAGAGTAGAGACATGGGGTGCTTCATACATTATTGATTTGGAAAAAAAATATTGAAATCGTGGGGAGTTTAAAAATTCAAGACTGCCTTGCTCACATGCTATTACCATCATCATTCACCAGAACATGGATACACTCCCCTATTGTGAGTATTATTTTCATTCATAAAATTGGAATGTCACTTACATAGATCATATTTACCTTGTTGAAGCAAGGAATTTTGTCCTAGAGGCGTAAACAACATTATAGTTCTATGTCCTTGTAACCTTTTGCAACCCTGTAGGAGAAAGAAGACACAAATTGAGTCAAAATATAATGGGAAGGTAAAAATCGAATGTAGGTGCTGCAAATAACTGGGTTATAATCTAAGGACTTGTAGAATGTCGCTAGCCCCTAGTTTTTGACTTATTGGTATATGTATGTAGGAATATTTTGCTTGATTTATATATTTTGTAAGCAAGAAGAGTAGATCCATATATTTTGTAAGAAGAAAGAGTGAACCCATATATTTTGTATGTAGTACATCAATAATGTTGTAAGAAAAATAGTTGTGTAGAGTGTTGTTACTTTTATATCTTTGTATGTAATATTTGTTATTTAATACACAATGTTATCTATAATATGAGAAGTGTATACTAAATGATCATATGAATAACAACATGATTGCCTAGTTAAATAGAAATCACAATGTCTAAATTGGCATGTTGCTGTTGATCAGTGAAAAGAGTCAACATCAATATAAACCAATCCCAACAAGGTAGAACTAAAACTTCACACCATATCTACAATCTGTAAACTAAAATCTTACTAGTGGTTGCTATTTTTCAGAAATTTAAATAGACTAGGTCCAATAGTGGGGTTCAAGTCTACAATGTGTGCTTGGAAATTTCAAAGTCTTATAAATTGGGTTTCAACTCTAAGTTATGACTAAAAAAATGGGTGTTATTGTATTTGTAAATTTAAACTTGATAGGGTGTGTTGTTCATTGAAATCCATCAGCTACACTGTTTCGTGCCAACTAAAATGCCACAAGAACTTCATCAATAGTAGTTAGAAGTAAGGTTTGACATTATATCTACATTATCCTCAATCAACCCTCCTTAATGATTGCAAGTTTACAAAAATCTGAATATCCTAGGTTCATGAGTGGGTTTTAACCAAAATCCACTAATGGATCTAGAAAGATCTGATTGCACCAATTCAAGTCTTATCAGTTTCTGGTGTTGTAAGTACTCCAACGGTGTCATCCATTGCGTATCTAGGTTCTCCAGAAGTTCCCCAATGTTATGATAATTTTCAACTTGAATGTGTAGGATCGAAAGCACTAGAAGGGGGTGGGGGGGGAGGGGTAAATAACGCTCGTGGCTTTTGTTGGATCGAGATATGCTAGAGGGGGGTGAATAGCGCTCATGGCTTTCACTCAGTTCAGAATCGTAAATTGTTCGATTAAACACTTGAGTAACGTAGCGGAATAAAAGAGAAAAACAACACAAACACGAGAGCATTTACTTCGTTCGGAGCCGAGCTCGACTCCTACTCGAAAGCCCGCAATCCTTGATCACTTACCGTGGGCAACAACTAATAGCTCGAATAGAATTACAAGTGAAGTACAATAATCAATAAGAAATGATTAAATTATACCGACGACAATATGAATAACTAAAGATTCGGAGATCCGGGTTGTCGTGGGGTCGTCGCAGCACTTCGGGATTGTGTCGTTAGCAGCTAGTCGCAGAAGGATTGCTTGGCATGAGTTGTTCTGAGCTGCTGGTCGAAACCCTCTTATAAAGGGTGTTCAAGGCGCCTTGAAAGCCATCCAAGGCGCCTCCATGCTGGCCGAGTCACACGCTGAGATAGGGGCTGAACTGGTCGAACCTTATCAGGTTCAAGGCACCTTCATGCTTCCTCAAGGTGCCTTCATCCACCAGTCCAAGGCGCCTTGAGCTCCCTTCAAGGAGCCTCCAAGCCTGCTTTGCAGCCAGCTCATCTTTTGCACCCGAGGCGCCTCCAAGCTCAATGGAGGCACCTCGGACACTGTTTATCCGAGACTTAACCTTGTTCTTTCATACCTGCAAGACATGTTAGATCCAAAACACAAACATATCCTGCAACACAAAAGTTAGCACATATAATATCATAAATATGAAGTTTGACAGTCATCGGACTGTCCGGGTCTGACTTCGAATTTCCAACCGGAAACCCTAGGTCGACCCGACGCCTACTGTTCCCTCTACGGGGAACGCGTCCTCACCTACTCCACTCAGGAGATTTACCTGTTGCTAGTGTGATCCTCCAGATCGACTGGACTTTTGCTCGGTGCTCGATGCTTCTGGACTTTCTACTGGACTTCCGCTTCCCGACTGGTCCAGTCTTTCACCTGGTTCGCGACACCAGGACTTTCCACCTAGGGTTACCCCCTAGGACTTTTGCCTGAAGCACTCGACCCACCAAGACTTTTCGCATAGGGTTACCACCCCCTAGGGGTTTTACCTTGCCTAACCACAGTTAGGTCTTTTCCTGAAACACTTAACAGATGTAACGCCCGAAAATTCTCAAAACTATTTTAGAAATATTCTATGATTTTTCTGGAATTTTAGGATATTTTTACAGAATATTTAGAGTAGCGGAAGTAGTAAAAATAAATAGAAAACGAAAACGGCCTAGGTGGGAATTGAACCCGAGACCTATGATTTACGGATAATGTTAGTAACCAGTTGAACCCAGCAGGGCCGTGCTGAAAGGAAAGGGAAACATATATATTTAAGTTGGAGTTGGGCCAGAATTATCACTTAATATAAATAGGAAATAATTAGGTGAAGAGTTATATTTTTGGATCGTGGCTTTCCTCTCCCTCAAACCTAATTCCGCCGACCCTCCTTCTCCTCTCCTTCTCTCGGCGCCAACACCCAAGCAAGCCTAGGGTTTCATCCCTAGGGCCATAGGAGTGCCTTCCGGTGACATCTCGGACACGAGGACGCTCCCCTCCGCGAGAGGAACACGTAGACGCGAGAAGATCGACGAAGGGACCTTCTCCACCGGAAACTAGCGCTTAGATTTGTAAGAAATCTAGCACACGAGGTAAGAAACCCCTCACCTGCAGTATAAGTAGCTTTCGTTTGATTATATGCCTTTAGTTTAGCTATATGCAAATTTTTCGACACTCAGGGTGTGTTTAAACCCTCCTCGCAGATTAGGGATCTAGTTGAGCACCTCTAGATGGGCCAGACACGTTGTTCTCCTTCAGTTGGAGGCTCTAGACGTTGTCGGGTGCCTAGAGGTGGTCTCCCTATTAGAGGGGAGAGTTGGAGCACACCAAGTGTTCGACAAAATGATTAGTGTAGCTAAATACTACCTCAGATATTTTTAACAGCTCAGTTAAATGCATTAGTAGCATTTAAATCAGTATATTAGTCTAGTTTCAGCTTACATGGGACTACGGTCCAATGGGTGGGCTCCCACAGTCGCCTCTAGGTTTAGATAACCTAGCTCTAGGTTTAGATAACCTAGAAACAGCAAAATAAGAAATTAGTAGCTATATTCAGTATTTTATTTTCAGTGGCACTGTACTGGATTAGATATCCATTGGGCTGGGCTCCCATGGTCGGTCCCTAGGTTTAGATAACCTAGTATGCAGGACTCTCAGTAGTCCTTGGGCTGGGCTCCCATAGTCGGTCCCTAGGTTTAGATAACCTAGTAAACCCTACTAAATGCGGGACTTGCAAACCCGGGTTTAGTTAGGGACTCGCGCATAGCACGTACAGTTGCCGGGCCCAAACAGCAGCATGTTTATGTATTTTCACCTATTATGTATGTAGTTTTAAACTCTCACAAAATAGTTAGGTGAAATTAGTGTAGTTTCAGCATTAGCTAGAATTAGCTCAGTTTATGCTTCAGTTCAGGCATTTTTTTATGGTTATGTATGATAACACTATGCTCAGCTTTTGGTTACACAAGCTTTGGATGATAGTATGCCATGTTTAGCTTTTGATTTCCATATATTGGTTGATAGCATGCCATGTTTTAGTTTAATCAGCACATATTTTAAATAGCATGTTTTAAAAGCATAAATGCATCGTATGTATGTTTTTGTGAGGTAGATGATTTCTTACTAAGCTTTAAGCTTACGATACTATTTTCCCTTATACTGCAGATAAAGGTAAAGGGAAGATGGACTAGCAGAGGAAGCTGGAGTTCAATGCAGAGATGGTGTGTGTGGCAGGAACTTGGAATAAAAGATCCTTAGGGGATCTAGCAAGCTTAAACAATTGAACCTTTAGTATTTCTATTGTCATGCACTTTTAATTGTTAAATGCTACGAACTAGTAAACCATGCTTTATATCCATTTTAGAATGCTAGCTTTATGTCATTGGAATATATTCTATGGATTGTATAAGTGAAATGTGAGATTTTGGCTCGAACAAGTGCTGAAATCAGGGGCTCTGATTCGAAATCAGAGACCCAGATCGGTCTACAGACCGATCGGAAGTGGGGTGAGCCACTGGATCGGTCAGCCGACCGATCAGTGTGCGAACAGAGAGTTTATGGATCGGTCAGCCGACCGATCCAGATACGAGCAGAGAGCACAGAAGCTCCCTGATCGGTCAGCCGACCGATCTACCGATCGGTGTGCTCTGGATCGGTCGGTGAGACCGATCCAGGTATGTCTGAAGACTTATGGATCGGTCGACCGACCGATCGGAGGGTTTGATCCGTGCGGTGGATCGATCACTGGATCGATCCGACAGGCCAATCGATCCATGGATCGATTGAAATGCCTGATTACAGCTAGCAGGTCATCCGAGAGGCATAGATTCTCTTCCCTAGCATGTGTACAACTCCTAGGTACACTTAGAATGTTAAGTTCAGATTTTACAGTAATTAGTTTAGCAAAATTTTAATCAATCCAGATTTTTGCAATAGTAATTTAGCACAGCATTACGTAACGATCGGCCTCGCAGCCTAGTCAGTAGGAGGCGGGTCGTTACAACAGACTTGTTAGATCACCACACACCTTAACTTTGAATCCTTTGCCATTATCAAAACTCAGGTTCGGTCGTCGGATGCTTCCCACACCAACAATTTCCTCCTTTTTGATTATGGCAACCCAAATTCAAAGTTAAATAAAACAAATGCATGAATATATTAAAAGATTTTAAGTGAGCAAGCTTAAGTATATAAATTCAAATAAAAGCATAAAGCATAACTTAAGCTGCTAACACTTAAACTTTGTGACGCTCCCCCTTAATACAAGACTTCCTTTTACTTTTGAATTTCCTACTCTCCCCCTTTGCCATTTATCAAAAATAAGCCAATTTTAAGCAATTTTTAATTTTTCTTATTGAAAAACAGATTAGGCTTTGAAAGACGAGATAAATGCTAAATTGACTTCGAAAAAAATTTCACCTAAGTTAAAAATGCTAATATATAGTAGACTGTGAAGGACGAATTTAGCCACTTTTGAAACTTAGTTGTTTTTAAAATATACTTAGCTAAATTTTGAAAATCTTAAAGAAAATTGAAGTCTCTTTTTACTTAGCAAAAAATATTTTGAAAGCAATGAGTAAAAATTTTGCAAAACTATGATTTTTAATACTTTTAGGTAAGTAAAAATATCTTAGCAAGAATTTATAAAAAGTTAGATTTGAAGGTTGGCTAAGTTTGAAAAAGTTTGAAGGTTTCTATATGAACCACTTAGCTTAGTGTTTTGCAAACATTGAATTTTGAAAATATAGCTTAAGTTAAGAAGACACTTAGCTTAATTTGAATAAAACAATAATTATTGTTGAAAACATAGTAGTAAGAACTTGTTAATTTTTAGGACAAAGAGGGAGAAACTAAATATTTAATTTAGTTTATTTAATCAAATTGGTTGGTCCTTAAGTCCAAGCATGAGTCAAAATAGTATTCAAAAATATCTAATTTGTTTTGATCAGAGCCCTAAAGTACAAGCATGCTTAATCTTAATATTTCCTTCACAAACTGTCTAACCTAGCTACTTGCTGATTGCCTAGAGGGCAGCAACTTTCACTTGGTTAGTTGAGTTAAGTCATTTAGTCCAGTTAGATTTGACTAAGACTGGAAGACTTGACTTGATTACTGTTAATAAAGTATTTAACGCTCAGACTCATAATGATGCACAGAAATAAGCATTCTTGAGTCCATGCTGTACCCTATGCATCTCACACCATTCTATGTTTTTTAAACACAAGCAAGGTATACCTAGGTGTTTGTGAGATGCTTTGGCTTAAATCTAGGGGAACATGATTTCTAAGGTGGAGCCTAGGCTAAATCCAACTTTTGAAAATTCTAAGAAATTGGGATTTTAAAATCATTATTTTTCCTAGATTTTTGAAAGAATAAGAGAATGAGTTTTGAAGTAAGATAATGAATTTTGAAAATTTACATCTATTCTACCCAGCACATTCCTATTTGTCTTCTAAGTGCACTGAACTCAAGTTCAGGTAAGGGTTTTGTGAAAATAACAGCTAGGTTTGATTTGGACTCAACATAGTTGAGTGCAAGTTCAACTTTAGCTACGTGATCTCTTACAAAGTGGTGCTTTACCTCTATGTGTTTAGTCCTAGAGTGGTGAATTAGATTTTTTGTTAGATTAATTGAGCTTATATTATCAATTAATTTTTTTGTATTTTTTGTATTCTAATTGATAGTCTTTTAAGGTATGCATCATCCACAAAAGTTGAGAGGCACACTCTCCTAGGGCTATGTATTCAGCTTCAGTGGTGGATAGAGCAACACAATGTTGCTTTCTGCTTGACCAACTTACTAGGCACTGACCTAGGATTTGGCAGCTACCACTTGTACTTTTTTTTGTCTAATTTGCACCCGGCATAGTCTGAGTCAGAATAGCCAAACAGGTCAAAGGTGCTAGTTCTAGGGTACCAAAGTCCTATATTGAGGGTGCCTTTTATATATCTAAGTATTCTTTTAACATATGTTAAATGTGATTCTTTTGCACAAGATTGATATCTTGCGCACATACCAACTGCAAATATTATATCTGGTCGACTTGCAGTTAGGTAGAGTAGGCTTCCTATTATACTTCTATAGTACTTTGGGTCTACTGATTTTCCTTCTGGGTCCGAGTCAATGTTGATGTTAGTGGCCATTGGGGTATTTATGATTTTAGAATGTTCCATGCCAAATTTTTTAATTAGTTCTTTAGCATATTTAGTTTGGTAAATGTAGATTCCATCTTTTGTTTGTTTAATTTGTAAACCCAAGAAGAAATTTAGTTCTCCAACCATACTCATTTCAAACTCATTTTCCATTAATTTAACGAATTCTTTTATAAATTTAGAGTTAGTTGATCCGAAAATTATATCATCAACATAGATTTGAGCTATGAAGATGTCTTTTTCTATAGTTTTTACAAATAGGGTCAGATCTATGTGACCTTGATTAAAACCTTTGGATGTTAAGTAATTGGATAACCGTTCATACCATGCTCTAGGAGCTTGTTTAAGTCCATATAAGGTCTTTTTCAATTTAAATATATGATTAGGGTAGTCTAAGTCCTCAAATCCTGGGGGTTGACTTACATAGACCTCTTCTTTTATGAACTCATTTAGAAATACGGATTTTACATCCATTTGGTACAATTTAAACCCTTTATGTGCTGCATAGACTAGCAGCATCTTAATGGATTCGAGTCTAGCTACTGGTGCATAGGTTTCGTCATAATCTAAACCTTCAACCTGACTGAATCTTTTGGCTACTAGTCTAGCCTTGTTTCTAACTATTTCACCCTTATCATTCAATTTGTTCCTAAATACCCATTTGGTGTCAATTATGGACTTATCTATGGGTTTAGGTACAAGTTCCCAGACTTGATTTATTTCGAATTGTGCTAGCTCTTCCTGCATAGCAATGATCCAGTTTGGGTCGGGTAGGGCTTCTTTTATAGTCTTAGGCTCAATCTTTGAAATAAGGGCAATCTGACTCAGGTTCCTATATGAGGATCTAGTTCTGACTCCTAGGTTTGGATCACCCAAAATTTGGTCAGGTGGGTGAGAGGTACTTGCTCTAGTTGGTCTTATATTTGGGTCAGAAATTGGTTCCTCTGGTTTATTAGTGTTGGGATGAATTTCATCGTCTTCAATAATTCTTGGATTAATGTCAACTTTTTCATTTAAGTTAGGTAGATTATTTTCTTCATCAAATATTATATTGGTTGTTTCTTCAACTTTTAGGTTATTTTAGTTATAGACTCTATAGGCCCTACTGGTTGTAGAGTACCCTAAAAAGATTCCTTGATTTGATTTGGGTGTAAATTTTCCTAAGTAGTCTTTAGTATTTAAAATATAAACTTTACATCCAAAAACTTTTAGGTAGTTTAGGTTGGGAATTTTATTATAATACATTTCATAAGGACTTTTATTATGATATTTGTTAATTAGAATTCTATTTTGAATATAATTTGCTGTATTTATGGCTTCGGCCCAAAATTGATGACTTAAGTTATATTCATTTAGCATGGTTCTAGCGGCTTCTTGTAGGGTTCTATTTTTACGTTCCACTAGACCGTTTTGTTGGGGGGTTCTAGGACATGAAAATTCATGTTGGTATCCATTGATTTTACAGAATTGTGTAAACCTATGATTTTTAAATTCCCCCCCATGATCACTTCTTATTCTTTTAATTTTAGTATCTTTTTCATTTTCTGTTAACTTGCAAAAATTACTAAATTCTTCAAAAGTTTCATCTTTTGTTTTTAAAAATTTTACCCAGGTGAACCTAGAGTAGTCATCAATTATTACTAAGCAATACTGGTTCTTGCTTAGTGACTTGGCTCCATGTGAATCAAATAGGTCAAGGTGAAGGAGCTCAAGTAAAGAATTAGTTCTTTCTAGATTAGTTGATTTGTGGGTTGACTTGGTTTGTTTTCCTTGTTGACAAGCATTATAGATTGAGTTTTCAATAAATTTTAATTTGGACAAACCTTTAACTAGACCATTTTGACTCATTTTTGAAATGAGTCTAGTGTGAGTGTGACCCAATCTTCTGTGCCACAACTCAGTTTCCTCTTCTTGTGTTAGAAAACACTTTATTGAGGAAGTGGGTAGATTAATTGAGTATATATTATTCTTCCTAAGCCCTTTAAGTGTGATTTCAGGGTTTTCAATATTTTTAACTAAACAACTAGATTTGTCAAAGGTAACTAAATATTCACTATCACATAATTGGCTTATACTTAGAAGATTAAAATTGAAGTTTTCAACTAGTAGAACTTTTCGAATAATAAAATCGGAACTAAGTTCGATGTTACCTCTTCCGATTACCTTAAGTTTGCGGTCGTTGCCGAATGCAACGGACCCTAAATTCTTTAGTTTGAGCTTTGTGAACTTTAGTTTATCTCCAGTCATGTGTCTGGAGCATCCACTATCTAACATCCACTGATCCAATTCTTTATGTTCCTACACATAAATTGTTTGAATTGGACTCTATTTGATGAAAAGAAAGTGAAGTGATTAAGTTTGAGTTTGTATTTGTTGAAACAATGATCCAACTTTAGGTTTATTTTGAAGTTAATAATTTTAAGTTAATTAATTTGAAAAATAATGTTTAAGTGACTTTTTCATATTAAATTTTTAAAAGATTTTTAAAATAATTTTTAAAAGATTTTTTAAATAATTTTGAAATTAAGTTTTTTTAAAAGATTTTTAAAATGATTTAAAAGATTTTTCAAATAATTTTGAAATTAAGTTTTAAAAGAATTTTAAAATGATTTTTCAATTAATTTTGAAATAAAGTTTTTAAAAGATTTTTCAAATAATTTTGAAATTAAGTTTTTTTTTAAAGATTTTTAAAATGATTTTTAAAAATAATTTTCAAATAATTTTAAAATTAAGTTTTAAAAGATTTTTAAAATGATTTTTAAATGATTTTTTTAAATTAATTTTGAAATAAAGTTTTTAAAAGATTTTTAAAAAGATTTTTCAAATAATTTTGGAATTAAGTTTTTTTTTAAAATATTTTTAAAATGATTTTTTAAAAGATTTTTCAAATAATTTTGAAATTAAGTTTTAAAAGATTTTTAAAATGATTTTTAAATGATTTTTTAATTAATTTTGAAATAAAGTTTTTAAAATATTTTTAAAATGATTTTTAAAAGATTTTTTTAATTAATTTTGAAATAAAGTTTTTAAAAGATATTTAAAATGATTTTTCAATTAATTTTGAAATATTATGAATTATTTAATTTGATTTGTAATCCTTAGTCATCTCACCCGATCTAAATTTTCAATCAGGTAATCCTATAATTGTTGTGAGATGATTTATGGTTCAATTTTAGGGTTTGGTTTAATTTTGTGTTAGATTTAGGTTTAGCTTTGGGTTCAACAAGTAGGCATTCTTTGGATAAACTTCTGGGCTATGGTGAGTCACAAGGACATCATTAAAGTAACCATGCCTTCAAGGTTTTCCAAATAGTCCTACCCATTGAACTTAATAAAAAACCTTGGTCTAACTAGTTAGGATCCATAAAGGGTAGCTTCGTTCAGTTCCACTTAGCCAAATGCACCAGGTCGAAGCCATATCTTCCTAGACATGCGATGACTAAGCTTCCCCAACGTACTATCATCCAATACTTCACCAGTACCGTGGGTCAAGTTAAACCTAACTCCTTTTAATCTAACCTTAATTACCCTGCCGAGTAGTCTACTCTTGTTTACCCATTTCGGGTAGATTAAGTTGGGTTACCCAGTCGGGTAGTTTAGTTGGGGGTGCCAGCTATTCTGGATCCTCCTTCTATTTTTTTTTTTTAATATTTTATTTAAGTTGAATTTGAATTTTGAATTTTAATTTAATTTTAAATTTTTAATTGAATTTTGAATTTTAATTTAATTTTGAATTTTTAATTTTAATTTAATTTCGAATTTTGAATCGAGTTTTGAATTTTGAATTTTGAATTTTAATTTAATTTCGAATTTTTAATCGAGTTTTGAATTTTGAATTTTAATTTAATTTCAAATTTTTAATCGAGTTTTGAATTTTAAATTTTAATTTAATTTCGAATTTTTAATTTAATTAAGAATTTTAATTTAATTTTGAATTTTTAATGAATTTTGAATTTTAATTTAATTTCGAATTTTTAATTAAGTTCGTTTTATTAATATCATTTTTTTTTTGCTCCCCCTAGATCATAGTCTCGATATGGTTTGTCGAGGTAGTGTATTTGATCCTTCGGGATCTAATATTGACCAAGTCCAACTTGATTAATCAATTTGGACTTGGGGACCCATGCTTGGACTGTTTTTCTATTTGTTCTTTCTACAAGAGATAAGTAGGATTTATATTTTCTTTTTTGGTTTAAATCCTAGACCAGTTCTATTGTAAACGGCTCTTTGTGTCCCAAGAATTATGTCAAGATTCTTGGAACCTAAAGAAAACCGTTCTAGTATTTTCTCCAGATCCTTGACTTGAGTTTTCAGGCTGGAATTCTCTTCCTCAAGTTTTTGGGCTTGAGTTGAGTTTCCAGTCTGAACTGGTTCAGTCAGAGATTTGGAGTTAGTTACTTCTTTAAGGACAGCTATTTCCTTTAGAAGTGACTTAACTCTAAGGTTTGATTTAGCTAACTTTCGCAATAAATAATTAACTAGATTATTAAGTCTAGAAATACTCACAGCGGGGTCTGCCCCTTCAGAAACGGATACGGATCCGTGGCTTCGCTCGAACTCGGCCTCCGACTCGCTCTCGCTCTCGGACACGTCGATCTGGTCCCGGGCCATCAATGCGACGAGACTTGTCTGATCGAGTTCGTCGTCGGTATCTTCTTCTGAGGATTCATCCCACGTCGCCTTCAGGGCCTTCTTCTTTCACTTCTTTGCATCCTTCAAACTTGGGCAGTTGGCCTTGATGTGCCCCTTCTGGTTGCACCCGTAGCAGATAACCTCGAACTTACCCTTCGAACTCGGTTGAACCTCCTTGGATTGTACTGCCTTCTTTAGATCTCTCTTGTTGAAGCCCTTCTTCTTCTTGTAGAGCTTCTTTACGAGGTTTACGAGATCGGTTGTTAATTCATCGTCTTCATTGTCTGAGTCAGGTTCTTCTTCCGATTCCGGTTCAGTTCTTCGTCGTGATCTCGGTTCGCGTGTTCGACTGGTACCTGCAATCAAAGCAACCCCCTTCTCGGTTGGCTGTGCATTAGTCTGCTCGTGAAGTTCGAATTCCAAAAACAGTTCATCTAATTTAATACAAGATAGATCCTTAGAGACTTTGTAGGCATCTACCATTGATGCCCACAATGTACTCCTTGGAAACGAGTTAAGAGCGTACCTTATGATATCCTTATTTTCTACCTTCTGCCCGATTCTGTGGAGGGAGTTGAGGATGTCTTGAATTCTTGCATGCAGCTGGCTTGCCGTCTCATTTTCCTACATTTTTAAGTTATACAATTTATTGAATAATAAATCACGCTTACTTACTTTGGTATCGGAGGTCCCTTCGTGAAGCTCGATCAGCTTCTCCCATAGCTCCTTGGCGCTTGAGAATGGACCGACGCGGTTTAGCTCCTCCTTTGTTAGTCCGCACTGGAGGGTACAAGTTGCTCTGGCATTTGCCTCCACCTTCTTGATTAATGCAGGTTCCCAGTCCTCGCAGGGTGTAGGATTGTCGTCATTATTTGTTGGAAGATCCAAACCAGTCTTGACGATCATCCACGTCTCGAACTGGATCTTCAGGAAGTTCTCCATTCTGCCCTTCCAGTAACCAAAGTCCTCTCCGGTGAAGAGCGGGGGACGGACAGTGCTATAACCCTCTTGTTGGGCCATTTTAGATCAACTATGAAGAAAATAAACGACAAGAAAATTCCAGGACTTAGTCCTGGATTAGTAGTGCGGGAAGTATTTAAAAGAAAATGATCTCGAGTGGTGTTGCACCAACTTCGAGCAAAAATCGATTCTAGAAAAGAATTAGAATATAGCTATAAAGCTAAATTCTAATTGACTCCGATAAATCTGAAAATACCATGAAAATTTATTTTGAAAGGGGGTTGCACCAATTCAAAACAACCCTACTCTGATACCAATTGTTGGATCGAGATGCGCTAGAGGGGGGGTGAATAGCGCTCATGGCTTTCACTCAGTTCGGAATCGTAAATCGTTCGATTAAACACTTGAGTAACGCAGCGGAATAAAAGAGAAAAACAACACAAACACGAGGGTATTTACTTCATTCAGAGTCGAGCTCGACTCCTACTCGAAGGCCCGCGATCCTTGATCTCTTACCGTGGGCAACAACTAATAGCTCGAATAGAATTACAAGTGAAGTACAATAATCAATAAGAAATGATTAAATTATACCGACGACAATATGAATAACTGAAGATTCGGAGCTCCGGGTCGTCGTGGGGTCGTCGCAGCACTTCGGGATCGTGTCGTTAGCAGCTAGTCGCAGAAGGATTGCTTGGCATGAGTTGTTCTGAGCTGCTGGTCGAAACCCTCTTATAAAGGGTGTTCAAGGCGCCTTGAAAGCCATCCAAGGTGCCTCCATGCTGGCCGAGTCACACGCTTTGATAGGGGCTGAACTGGTCGAACCTTATCAGGTTCAAGGCGCCTTCATGCTTCCTCAAGGCACCTTCATCCACCAGTCCAAGGCGCCTTGAACTCCCTTCAAGGCGCCTCCAAGCCTGCTTTGCAGCCAGCTCATCTTTTGCACCCGACGTGCCTCCAAGCTCCATGGAGGCGCCTCGGACACTATTTATCCGAGGCTTAACATTGTTCTTTTGTACCTGCAAGACATGTTAGATCCAAAACACAAACATATCCTGCAACACAAAAGTTAGCACATATAATATCATAAATATGAAGTTTGACAATCATCGGACTATCCGAGTCTGACTTCGGATTTCCAACCGGAAGCCCTAGGTCGACCCGACGCCTACTGTTCCCTCTACGGGGAACGCGTCCTCACCTACTCCACTCAGGAGATTTACCTGTTGCCAGTGCGATCCTCCAGATCGACTGGACTTTTGCTTAGTGCTCGATGTTTCCAGACTTTCTGCTGGACTTCCGCTTCTCGGCTGCTCCAGTCTTTCACCTGGTTCGTGACACCAGAACTTTCCACCTAGGGTTACCCCCCCTAGGACTTTTGCCTGAAGCACTCGACCCACCAAGACTTTCCGCATAGGGTTACCACCCCCTATGACCTAGGGTTACCACCCCCTAGGGGTTTTACCTTGCCTAACCACAGTTAGGTCTTTTCCTGAAACACTTAACAGACTTGTTAGATCACCACACACCTTAACTTTGAATCCTTTGCCATTATCAAAACTCAGGTTCGATCGTCGGATGCTTCCTGCACCAACAACTTTCATGTTCGTTTTAAAACAATCGAGTAATACACAACGGAAAAATATAAACAATACTAACACCAAGGTTTTTACTTGGTTTGGAGCCTGTGGCGACTCCTACTCCAAAGTCCACACTCGTTGAGTGTTTAGTTTGGGCAATCACTGTAGGATCGAAAAGAATTTAGATGGTATGATATTGTCCACTTTGGGCCTAAGCCCTCATGGTTTTGCTCTTAGGCTCTACTCAAAAGGCCTTACACCAATAGAGATATATTTCTTTTATAAACCCATGATCTTTTTCATGTGTTTTCAATGTGGGACTATGTTTGCAACCTTGTAACCCCAACAATCCCCCCCTCAAACAAAGTACCACAGACTTCCCATGTCTGATCCTCGACCCACTAAGTCTTCCTGCCCCTCAATCCACCCGATCTACTAGGACTTCCTTGCCTAGTCACAACTAGGACTTCCTGCCTGGTGTCTGGTCCTCTTGATCCGAATATAAGAGCCCCCACTTTCTTTGTTCGATGTCAATATTGTATCCACATGACTCAATCAGATCATAGCTCTTGTGCACAGTCGGCGGTGACACCTTCTGGCAGTCCGGGCTCTGATACCAATTGTAGGATCGAAAAGAATTTAGATATCTCCACAATGGTATGATATTGCCCACTTTGGGCCTAAGCTCTCATGGTTTTACTCTTGGGCTCTACCCAAAAGGCCTCATACCAATAGATATATCTTTCTTTTATAAACCCATGATTTTTCCCATGTGTTTTCAATGTAGGACTATGTTTGCAACCTTACAACCCCAACAATCACTATTAATTCAAAATATTAAAACTTTAAGTATAGTTAATTAAATGCAGTAAAATATACCAATGACTAAGATCAGTAATGTAATGCCCTGGCCCGGATGGGCCCCATCCGAACCGAACCGGGCACGCCACCTGAATTGCCCATCGTACAAGTAAACTTGGAGCTTCTGGTCATCGGAGTCGAGTTATAACTTTGTCGGATCATTCTTTGAGCAACATACGGAAGAAGGATCGTATGTTTTTTATTCTCCTTAGCTTCTGCTCGAACCATGCTTAAATAGCCCGTTGAGGGCACCTCCAACTGCATGGAGGGTGCCTCCAAGCCCGTCGAAATCACATCAACGATAAGCTCCTGCATCTTCACTGCTTCTCCGCTGAGGGCACCTCCAAGCTCCATGGAGGGCGCCCTCCATCTAACGTCCAGGGTGCCTCCAAGCTCCACGGAGGGCGCCCTCACACCTTGCTGCGAGGTGGTTGACCAAGTCACTCGAGGCGCCTCCAAGCTCCATGGAGGGCGCCTCAGGACTGTTCATCCGAAGCTTTTCTTATGTCATTTCCATCCTGCAAGGCATGTTAGTCTACAACAAGGTATACCTTACAAAACAAAGTTAGTACAATAAAATAAGATAAATAGAAAGTTATTTTGATAGTCTCTGGACTGTCCGGTTCTGACTTTGGATTTCACCTCCGGAAACCCTAGGTCGAACCGGCGCCTATTATTTGCTCACCGGGGGTACGCGTCCTCACCTACTCCACTCAGGAGAGTTTACCTATTTGTCAGATTGATCTTCTAGACCAACTGAACTTTTGATCAGCGTTTGAATCTCCAGGACTTTCTACTGGACGTTCGCTCCACGATCTATCCAGTCTTCCACCTAGTTCGCGACACCAAAATTTCAACCTAGAGTTCCTGACTCAGGGTTTTTGCCCGAAGCCTTTGACCCGCCAAGACTTTTCACCTAGGGTTACCGCCCCTTAGGATTTTCCACCTACCTAACCGCAGCTAGGACTTTTGCCTAAGTACACTTAGGACTTTCCTACAATCTCATTCAAACTTGTTAGACCAGAAATAACCTTAACTTTGAATCCTTTTCCATTATCAAAACTGAAGTTCAATCATCGGATGCTTCCCACACCAACAATCTCCCCCTTTTTAATTATGGTAACAAAATTCAAAGTTAAGTTCAAAGTTAAGTAAACCATAAAAAACATAAATGTTTACAAGTTAAAGAGATGTAATATCAACATGTTGCAAGTTGTATCTCCTCCTTAATCACTTATTCACTTTTTCCTCCCCCCTTAATTACTTAACTCTCACTTTTTTTCTCCCCCTTTGCCATATATCAAAAAAATCAAACAGAGAGAAGGTTGTAAAATGACTTAGCTTTGAAAATGACTTACTAAAAATTTGAAATAAAATAAAAACTTAGTTAAGTACTTTAGTTTTAAAAAAACATGGATAAAAGCTAGGGATGGCAATTCCACCCGAATCCGATGGAGGATCCGATACCCGACCCGAATGGAGGAGGGTATGGAGGGACTATCAATACCCTATACCCGACCCGAATACCCGATTAAATAATATATATACATATATTAAAGAAAATTTTCTTTTTCCAAAATCAACTTACTATTTTTATTGATATTAGGAGGAGACTATATAGATGTTTAATCTATTTTTTTAATTATATATATATTTTTTAATAGGATGTTAATTTTAATATATTTTTGTTGAATGATAATAGTTGGATAGAAAGAAGAAAAATTAAAATTATAGAAGATATTCGATCCTTTAATGGGTATGGGTATACCCATCGGAGATCCTATACCCGATGGGTATGGGGACGGAGGATATAAAATCCGACCCGAACCCGACCCATTGCCATCCCTAATAAAAGCCGAGTGAAGTACTTAAAAATAAATTTTATAGAAAGCTTAGTTAATGAAAAAAACTTTAACTTTAAATATTATTTTGTTTAAACACTTAGTTTAAAAATAACTTTATTTCAGTACCTAGTTAAAAATAATTTTATTCCAACACTAATGCTTTAAAAGAAACTTTGTTTAAACACTAAGCTTAAAAATAATTTTTGTTTCAACACCAAGCTTAAAAAGATTGCTTAAACACCAAGCTTTAAAAAAAATTGTTTTAAACACTAAGTGTAAAAGTAATTTTTGTTTAAAACTAAGCTTAAAAATAATATTTGTTTAAAACTTAAAAACTGAAGGTTTGAAAAGTAAATACCAAAAAAACCTCTATCTTGGCTTCTTTTACTTCCCCTTGATTAATTTGAATTTAGTATTTATTGCCAAAACTTATGTTGATGTACAGACATAAGCATTCTAAAGTTCAGGCAGTACCCTATGCATCTCATACCATTCTAAGTATTTTTTATACACAAGCAAGATAATCCTAATGTGCTTGTGAGATGCTCTAGCTGAAACCTAGGGGTACATGCTTTCTAAAGGATAGAGACCTAGGCTAAGTCCAAATTTTGAAACATTAATAAAATTATAATTTTAAAAATATTTTTCCTAGAATTTTAAAGAAAATTTGAAAGCATTTTTGAAAAGTAAAGATCCTAGTCTATTAAGCATATTCATCATACGGACCAAAACAAACTGTCTATAAATAGCATTCAATCATATACAATACATAGTAATGTATATAGTCTGATCAAGTCTGATCATCATCAGCAGGTGATGGTAGTGGTCGCTCAGGGATGCAGAGTCTGAAGGATCTGCTCAAGTCTGGTAGTCATGTCTTCCCGGAGAGCAATCATCCCCCCCGGAGTGCGGTGAAATCATCCGAGACTGACTGTTGTATCTGTGCGGAAGACTCCTCGAGACAAGTAAGTCGATCCTCGATGGATAGTGAAATCGAGGGCTGGGTCGAGGTCGAGGGTTGCGTCGAAGAAGGAGGATGCCCAAAGATCTTCGCAGCAGTAAATTCTAACCACTCCTCTCCCTCGGCTGGGACATAAAACTCATCTCCCTCGGTTGGAGCAGCTCCTCGGCTGGAGCAGCACCCTCGGATGGAGCAAAAAACTCATCCTCGACTGGAGCAGCTGGCTACGACCCACCTCTCCAAGCTAGGATCCTCTGAGTGGTAATGTCTATATGCACTAAGGCTAACTGACGCTGACCGATCTCATTATATGGACTAAGGGAAGTAACCCTCCCCTGGGTCGTGTCTAACTCTAACGTCGAAAAGATGTATGTCAAAATATGACAATAGGGCATGTGGACCTCAAGTCTAATGACAAGATCGGATGCATGTATGATGTTATGAAACATATGCAATGCTATATCTATATCTAAATGATGACAGAGGGCATACAAAAAGGAGTGAGAAGGACGCATCGCCGGAACATTTTGAGATGTGATTATCAAAATGCAGGCAGTCAGGACCCGATATATGATATAGTCTTGGACCCTAAGAGAGAGTGACCTAAAGTCTGTCACCACAGGTGGTCTCTCTTCACCAAAAGAATACATATAGATAGTATCTAATATAATATGGGAGTAGGATTCACCAAATAGCAGGTCCCTACTAGGGTAAAACAAAAATGAACATGTAGATGGCCAAGGTCCTAGGCTAGTACATAAGAAGGTGGGAGAACACTGAAAATCCTTTCCACCAACTCTAGTGGAGTAAGTTAGATCATCTATTCTATCTAGGTTGTTATAAAACTGAGCACACAAGTCATGATTAACTGCATGGCTGTAGTAAACCAGCTTATCTAGCTGGTAATGCTCAATCATCTGAGTAATAGGAGTACAATATTTAGCAAAAAAGGCTCTGCTCAAATATCTACACTTTACTAGAGAAAAGGTATACCTAATGAACTTTAGCTTATGCCGCTCAGTAGAAAATCTAGCATCGGTGGATGGGGCACTACTAGGAGCAAGGACTATATTCCATCTTTTCCTATTTTTATACACGTACATAAAATAAATGCACAGAAAATATATAAAAAAACACTATAATGAAATGGGGTATACCTAGGAGACATCTTGAGGTGTTAATGGGGTTGAAGGGGAGAAAATTAGGCTGAAAGGGTGCCTCAGCGTGACTTTAGTTGTGGAAAAAATGAAGACAGAGGAATCTCTGTTCGTTGGAAAAACTGGTGTTGAGGGCACCTTCTATCTCGATGGAGGGCACCCTCAATGCGTTATGGGAGGCACCTCCTATTGGTGGGAGGCACCCTCCATCACTTTGGCGGAAATTTTCCCGCCGCTCCCGAGGGTGCCTCTCTTCATTGTTGGAGGCGCCTTTTTAGGTTTTTAATTAGAATTTATGTTAGTTTTAATTAGGATTAAGTTGAGTTAAGTTTAAGTTTGTGTTGATTTGATTAAGTCAAATTAATTTGGAATTAAATTCGTTAAGTTAAATTAATTAAGAAATTAAATTGAATAAATTTAAGTAAGTTAAATTTAGTGAAGTTTAATTTTAAGTTTAAGTCTAATTAGAAGTTTGATTAATTAGTTTTAATAAGATTTATTAATTGATTAGGTTAATTAATTGATTAGATCCAAATTTTACCTAAGTCCATCTCACCCTTTTCTAAATTAGCAATTAGGGAACCTTATTGGTTGTTGTGAGATGGTTAGTTTTATCTTCAATTTATATTACAATCTAAGGATTGGTTTACATTTGAGTTAGACTCAAGTTTTAAAATAAGTTAATTAAATATTTATTTCGATGATCGGCTTCCAGGCTGTGGCGAGATACTAGGCCTTCTTAGATATGAGATCATCCATCATTTCTAGACAAAGATTTTCAAAGAAATTGAGTATTTAATTTCCTTACAGTAGCTCCTAGGTCTAACTAGTCAAGTGTAAATCATGCCTAAATCTTTATCTAACCTAGTCTAAGCTTGCATAATAAAAGCAGTAAGATAAGCATTAAACAATTATATATATATATATATAAAATGATTTTTCTATTGGCTCCCCCTGGATCATATACTCAATAAGGTCTATCAAGATAATAGATTTGATCCTTGGGGACCCAATATTGTCCAAGTCCAACTTGATTAACCAAGTTTAACTTGAGAACCCATGCTTGGACTATTTTTCTATTGGTTCTATTTTCAAGTGACACATAAGATCTATACTTTTGTTTAGCCTTAAATCCAAGTCTGGATTGGTTGTAAACAGCTCTTTATTTTCCAAGAATTAGGTCCAGGTTCTTGAAACCCAAAGTGAACCGTTCCAACGTATTTTTAAGTTCTTTGACTTGAGTTTTCAAATTAGAATTTTCTTCCTCAAGTTGTTGAACTTGAGTTGAACTTCCAATTTGAACTGGCTTAGTCAAATGACTTAATTTAGTCTCCTCTTTAAGGATCGTTACTTCCTTTTGGAGTGACTTGACTCGGAGGTTAGATTTAGCTAAATTAAGCATAAGATAATTGACTAAATTATGCAGTTTAGTTAATTGAAAATTTCTTAAAATGGGGTTAAGCCCTTCGGAAATGGATACAGATCCCTGACTTCACTCAAACTCGGTTTTCGATTCACTCTCGGTTTCTGATTCTTCTAGTTGTTCCCGGGCCGTAAGCGCAAGGAATCTTGTCTATTCGAGCTCTTCGTCGGAGTCTTCTGAAGAAGACTTATCCCATGTTGCTTGTAGTGCTTTCTTCTTCCTTTGCTTCTTTACTTCCTTTTGGTTTGGACAGTTGACTTTGATGTGTCCCTTTTGGTTGCAGCCTTAGTAGGTTACATTGAACTTCACTTTTGAACTTGATTGTACCTTCTTGGACTGAATCACCTTTTTGATGTCCTTCTTGGTGAATCCTTTCTTCTTTTTGTAGAGTTTGCGTACTAGGCTAACAATCTCTGCTGTGATCTCGTCGTCATCATCTTCTGAGTCTGATTCATCTTCGGACTCGGGTTTGATTTTGCGCTTTGTTTTTGGTTCCCTGGTTCTTCTCGTACCTACAATCAAAGTAATACCTTTCTCGACTGGATGTGCATTAATTTATTCGTGCAATTCAAATTCAGAAAATAATTCACCTAACTTAATTGATGAAAGATCTTTGGATACTTTGTAAGCATCTACCATGGATGTCCACAAAGTATTCCTCGGAAAGGCATTGAGTGTATACCTGATTATGTCACGGTTTTCTATCTTTTGACCGATTCCATGGAGATCGTTCAGTAGATCCTGAATCCGCGCATGAACTTGGCTAGCCGTCTCACCTTCCTACATTTTTATGTTATACAATTTATTTAAGATCAAATCACGCTTGCTTACCTTAGTATCGGAAGTGCCCTCGTGCAGCTCAATCAATTTTTCCCATAGCTCTTTCACACTTGAGAACGGGCCGACTCGGATAAGCTTTTCTTTGGCTAGACTGCATTGAACGGTGCAGGTTGCTTTGGCGTCGTCTTCAATTTTCTTCATTAAGCTAGCATCCCAGTTCACGCATGGTATTGGTTTTCCAACGCCGTCTCATGGAAGCTCGAGATCGGTTTGGATAATTATTCACATCTCGACTTGTATCTTGAGGTGGTATTCTACCCGGCTCTTTTAGTAGCCAAAGTCCTCACCAGAGAAAAGAGTCGGGTGGGTTGTGCTGTAACCTTCTTGGTGGGCCATTAAATATCTAGCACACACAAAAACAAGAAAACTTTATTCCAAGACCTGGTCTTGGATTAGTAGTGTGGGATTAAAATAAATATGCGAACTCGAGTGGTGTTGCACCAGCTTCGAGAGAAACTTTTGATTGCGATAAAAAAAGATCGAAAGGAGGCAATTTTACCGATTACGATCGACTCTGAAAATTAAAAATTACCACGAAAAAGCAATGTTGGAATGGTGGTTTCACCGATTCAAAACAACCCCGCTCTGATACCAATTGCAAGATCGAAAGCGCTAGAGGGGGGAGGGGTGGCGGGTGAATAGCGCTCGTAGCTTTCACGTTCATTTTAAAACAATCGAGTAATACGCAGCAGAAAAATAAAAAAATACTGACACCAAGGTTTTTACATGGTTCGGAGCCTGTGGCGACTCCTACTCCAAGGTCCACACTCGTTGAGTGTTTACTTTAGGCAATCACTATCAATTCAAAATATTACAACTTTAAGTACAGTTAATTAAATGTAGTAAAATATACCAATGACTAAGATCAGTAAACTTGGACCTTCTGGTTGTCGGAGTTGAGTTATAGCTTTGTCGAATCGTTCTTTGAGTAGCACACGGAAGAAGGATCGCAAGTTTTTCGTTCTCCTTGGCTGCTGCTTGACCAGGCTTAAATAGCCCGTTGAGGGCGCCTCTAACCGCATGGAGGGCGCCTCCAAGCCCGCTAAAATCGCAACATCGATAAGCTCCTGCATCTTCGCTGCTTATCCGCTGGGGGTGCCTCCAAGCTCCATGGAGGGCACCCTTGCGCCTTGCTGTGAGGCAGTCGACCAAGTCACCCGAGGCGCCTCCAAGCTCCATGGAGGGCGCCTCAGGACTGTTCATCCAAAGCTTTTCTTGTGCCATTTCCATCCTGCAAGGTATGCTAGTCTACAACAAGGTATACCCAACAAAATAAAGTTAGTACAGTAAAATAAGATAAATAGAAAGTTATTTTGACAATCTTCGGACTGTCCGATTCTGACTTCGGATTTCACCTTCAAAAACCCTAAGTCAAACCGACGACTATTGTTCCCTCACCGAGGAACACATCCTCACCTACTCCACTTAGGAGAGTTTACCTGTTTGCCAAATTAATCCTCCAGACCAACTGGACTTTTGCTTAGTGTCTGAATCTCTAGGACTTTCTACTAGATGTTCACTCCACGACCCGTCCAGTCTTACACCCGGTTCATGACACCAAGATTTCAACCTAGAGTTCCCGACTCTAGGGGTTTTGCCTGAAGCCTTCGACTCACCAAGACTTTCCACCTGTGGTTACCACCCCTTAGGACCTAGAGTTATCGCCTCCTAGGGTTTTCCACCTACCTAACCACAGCTAGGATTTTTACCTAAGTACACTTAGGACTTTCCTGGAATCTCATTCAAACTACCATAAATAATCTTAACTTTGAACCCTTTGCCATTATCAAAACTCAAGTTTGATCGTCAGATGCTTCCCGCACCAACAGAATGTGGGCCTGATATAATCCCATATCAAGCCCACATTAGGCCTGATATCGAAATACCATAGCCACTTTATTCATTGATAACAAATAAGGTTTTTATCTCGCTATCTAAAAATTTATACCATATGTATGATCTATAAACTAAAACCTTGCTAGCAGTTATGATTTTTCAGAAAATAAATAAGGCTAGGTCCAATAGTGGGTTTCAAGTCTACAGGTTACGCTTGGAAATTTTAAATAGTCTTATAAATTGGGTTTCAACTCTAAGTTATGACTAAAAAAAATGATTGTTGTTGTATTTGTAAATTTAAACTCAATAGGGTGTGCTGGTTATTGAAATCCATCAGTTGTTCCATGGTAACTGGCACACCAGAAGAAATTCATTGGTAGTAGTTAGAACTAAAGTTTGACATCATATCTACCTTGTTCTCGATAAACCCTTCCTAGTGATTGAGAGTTTGTATAAATCCAAATATCCTAGGTCCATCAGTGGATTTTGGTCAAAAATCCACTGATGGATCTAGAAAAGTCTGATTACACCCATTTTAAGTCTTGTGAGTTTTTGGTGTTACAAGGACTCCAACGGTGTCATCCATTGTTTATTAGGGCTCTCCAGATGTGCTTCAACTTTATGATAATTTTTATCTTGAATGTGTTAGAGTGTATACTAAAAGCCTAGCTTTTGTATAAACATTTATTTAGAAATAAAGAATCACAATGGTCAATTACCTACATTTATTTGTTAAGTGTAGTTGTTCAATTAATTTATATTGTAGATAACATGGTGTGTGGTGTCACACACAGAAGATCATGTTATCAGTTCTTTATAAATTATAAACAGTTGCTCACGACTAAGATGGAAAGGAACAAACCATTGGAATAGTCGTAGTGTAATTAGGTATTAGTTTATCTTAACTAATAAATTACACTAGTACACTCTAAGTGTATTGAATAGGACCATTTTAGGTAAGTTCTTTTTATACTGACTTGATAAAAGAACTAGACCTTAGTTATTATGGAATTGTGTGCTCTTAATCCTAATATAATAACAAACATATATATTTAGTATTTATTTCTTTGACTTATCAATGGGTGAGATTTAGCTCGATAAATCAATAAGCCCGATAAGTTGGGAAATGATATTACTTATAGTGTGTGTCGTTGATTATAGAAGGAAACTGTGTCCTACTAATCTAGATTGAGAATGACCCCAAGAGGAGCTCATAAGGATTGTCATGTTAAACCCTGCAGGTGGACTTAGTCCAACATGATGATGAAGTTGAGTGGTACTACTCTTGGACTAAGATATTAATTAAGTGAGTTGTCAGCAATTCATTTAATTAGTGGACATTCGACATCTTAAACACAGGGAGACAAACACACTCATAATAAGAAGGAACCCAAAATGTAATTTAGGATTGGTGCGGTAGTTCAATAATAATTCTTTAGTGGTATGAATTATTATTGATGAAATTAAGTTGGGTGTTCGGGGCGAACACGGGAAGCTTAATTTCATCAGGAGACCAAAACCAATTCTTCCTCTCGGTCCCTATCGTAGTCTCTTGTATATAGAGATTTATACCCACCACATACCTACTTCTTACCCAACCCAAGGGGGCCGACCAAGCTAGTTTGGAACCCAAGTTAGGGCCGGCCAAGACCAAGTGGTTGAGCCAAGTTGGTGGCTGGCCAATGCTTGGAATCCAAGCATGATGTGGCCGGCCACATCACATTAAAAGGGGATTTTATTTATAAATTTTTCTTATGTGGATTCTATGTTTTTAAAAGAGAGTTTAAAATTTAAATCTTTCCTTTTATATCTTTCTACAAAAGATTAAGAAAAGATTTGAAATCTTTCCTTATTTGTAGATTGAAAGGTAGATTTTAATTTTGAGAAAACTTTCCTTTTTTAACCATGTTCATGATTTAAAAGAAAGTTTAAAAATTAAATATTCTCTTTTATAAGTTTCTTCAAAAGATTAAGAAAAGATTTGATATCTTTCCTTATTTGTAGATTGAAAGGAGATTTTAATTTTTAGAGATAACTTTCCTTTTTAAAAATCATCCACATGTTTAAAAGAAAGATTTAATTTATAAAATTTCCTTTTTACAAACCATCATAAAGGGAAAAATTATTGGAGAAATTTTTTATAAATTTTCGGAAACAAATTAGGAAGTTTTAATTCTTGTGTTAATTAAAACTCTCATTGTTTTGGAGATTAAAGTGGTCGGCCATAATGTTTAAGAAAAGAAAATTGATTTTTAAATTAATTTTTCTTTTCATGGCAAAAGAATTAAGGAAATTTTTATTTAAATTTCCTTATTTGCCAAGACCAAGGATTATAAAAGAGAGGGTAGAGGTGCCTTCAAGAGAAGGACTCTATTCTTTTTCTTCCTCTCTTTTCCTCCTTGGTGTGGCCGACCCTAGAGGTTCTCCCTCTCCTCTTCTCTTCTTTTTTAGTCGCCGGTTTCATCTTTCTTTTGGAGTTGGTGATGGTGGCCGGTTCTAGCTAGGAGAAGAAGGAGAGATAGGAGGTTTTGTTTCTTGCATCTCTTGGAGCTTGGTGGTGGTGGCCGGACCTCTACTTCTCTTGGAGAATTGATGGTTGCCGAATCTAGCTTGGAGAAGAAGGAGCTTGGTGTTTCTCGTCTCGGAAGATCGTTGCCCACACAACGTTCAAGATTAGAAGAGGAATACGGTAGAAGATCAAGAGGTTATTTGCTTACAAAGAAATGTATAACTAGTAATTATTTTCCGCATCATACTAGTTTTCTTTGTATAGTTATTTTTGGAAATACCAAACACAAGAGACATATGATTCTAGAGTTTTGAATTTGTAATTCAAATTTGTGTTTTTTGTTTTGTTTTTCGAATTTGTGATTCGATTGTTCTTTTTGGTTAAACCTAATGTTATTTTAGGAAATTAAATATTGAATTTCTATTAAAGGCTTTGTCGAGGCAATGGTGGATGATCTCATACCCAAGAAGGCCTTGTGCCTCACTATGTTTGTCCTGGGAGCCAATTTTAGAAATAAATATTTAATTAACTTTGTAACATAGGTTGGAGTTGGATCAATAGTGTTAAGTTCCGCTTGCGATCTAAGTCTAAACCATAAAGAACAGATAAGTTAAATTTGGAATCAATAATGTTAAGTTCCGTTTGCGATTCCTAATTTAATTTCTAAAGAACACAATAGGTTGTTTAGGAAAGGTTTGACACTTGTACAAAATTTTTGTACAATGGAACCGGTACGATCTTCCTAGGACCAACCAACAATTAGTATCAGAGCTAGGGTTTGCCTCTGTGTGTTTGGTTTTCAAATAGAGTATGTACATGTCATACATAATTTAGGTAGGATAATAGTAGGATGTGCTAACTTTGTGATTGCATGCTCCAACTATTATGGCATATAGATATTGTGTGTGATTAGACCCTTGGACATGTCAAGGGCATTATTTTGCGTGTGCATGATTGTATGTATTAAATACAACAGGAGCTGTATTAGTTTTAGAATTTTACTTTTTTGTTCGATCTAGAATACATGTACATTCCTTTATGGAATATAGGATCGATATATGTAAAATTCTATTTTTGTCGCGGAACGTATCTTTGTGAGGTTTGGTGCTATTGGAGGACCAGAGGCGCAGTGGAATAAGAAGCAAGATAGATACGACAACTCGACCCGATGGCGGTGGCTAAAGATGGCAGCAGCTAGGGTTGGAGCACACGGAGGATAGTGATGAAAATGCCATAATAGTTGGAAAATTAATTTTCAAATTTATTGCTTTTATTTACTGTGCGTGTGCGTATGTGTTATATGCTAGCATAGGTTAAAATTCCTCATCTTAAATAACTAAGTGGGAGAGGGATTTTAAATAAATTCCACGGTCTCCATTACTGGTTTGTAAGTGATGCAACAAGCTTGCGTGTTGGCTCTGAGTGCCTCCCTCCACAACGGATGAGTTTGTTGCGGATCACTAGATCAATCTTCCTTTATGGATGGTTATAGGAAATTATTTAGGAGCGTGTGATCTTCTCCAACTGAAGGGGCATAATCCTATTTAATAGACTAAGTATCAAGTAATGGTATAAACTTAGACGTATTCAGTAGTATCCTCCCCAACAGAGTCACTGCTATTGTTTTGCGGGACCAAAGGAATACCAACTATTAATTTGTCATAAAGCTAGGTGAAACTCTCCTCTTACAGATGTTTAAATTTGTATACGTCCACACTAATGTGGCATGCAAAATTCACGGTGTTTGAGGTAATTTTGTCATCAAGTTAGGTTGATAAAATAAGTTGGGTTAAACCTCCTCTTACAAACAAATGAATTTGTATACGTCCACACTAACATGACATACAAAATTCATGGTGTTTGAGATAATTTAAGGATGACAAGATAATTAATGGGTAAGTCCCTCCTCTTACAAATGTTTGATTTTGTATACGTCCACACTAACGTGGCATACAAAATTCACGGTGTTAGAGGTGTTGGTGAATTAAAATGATATTGTTTTGAGGAATCAATATTATTTTAAATTCAAAGTTTTGACCAAATATTTTATCAAAGACAGACCAACTATTAATTTTATTCGTCATAAAGTAAGGTTAACGAGATAATAAAATTAATGGATAAAATCTCCTCTTTGATTTTGTATACGTCCACACTATCATGGCATACAAAATTCATGGGGTTTTAAGGAGTTGGTCTTAACCAAATATTTTTGTGATTCTTAGAATTTAAAATATTTGTCAATCCCCTAGTTGTTATACTATAGAAAAGACTTAGTAGTCCCAATTATAATGATTGGAAATAGGACTTGTACATTAAGGTAGACTGCCCTCTTAGAACTAAGAACAATATAGGTGTATTTTATTCATTAGTTGATACATGTTTAGTGGTATTATCTACCGGTACCTGGTGTGTAGATACGGGGGCCACTGATCATGTCTGCAATTCATAGGAAACCCGACAACTATATGAAGGGGAAATCACCGTCTACATGGGCGCTACTGCAAAAGTAGCAGCTGTTGTAGTGGGAGATGTTTATCCTCTGATAGGAATAAAAAGTGGATTTTGAGAAAATTGTCTTTACATACCAAGTTTAGAAAGAACTTGATTTTGGTTTCTAAACTATCAAAGAATAGATATTCTGTCTATTTTAATAACAAACTTGTTATCAAGAAAAATAGGGAAGTTATCTGTTTTGGTATGTTGGTTGACAATTTATAATCCAATAACTCCCACGATGCAATAAATGAAAATTAATAACACATCTTCTAACTTTAATAAGAGAAAGTAACCTTCGGAAATGAACCAATCATATTTTTGGCATCTAAGGCCAGGTTAGAAGCTTTTAAGTCTAAGGGGTAAGGAGCCAAAGATATGTTGGAATTGGTTCATTCTGATTTGTGTGGATCTATGACTATTCAGGAAAGAGGTAGTTTTGAATATTTCATCAATTTTATAAACAACTATTCAAAATACGGGTACATTTACTTGATACGCTGCAAGTTTGAGTGTTTTGATAAGTTCAAAGGGTATTAGGCTGATGTGGAGTAACTTCAAGATAAAAGTATTAAGACACTATGCTGAGATCGTAGTGGCAAGTACCTCTTGGGAGAGTCACTTATCAGAAGTCGGGATTTAATCCCAACTAACTACACCTGGTACACCCCAACAGAATGGTGTAGTAGAACGAAGGTATAGGACTCTTATGGAAATAGTTAGATCAATGAGTTATTCAGAATTACCAAAATTCATTTTGAGGATATATACTGGAAACAGAAGTGAACATAGTACCTTCTAAGTCAGAACTCTCTACTCCCATAGAATTGCAGAATGGGCGTAAGCCTACTCTGAAGCATATTCGGATTTGGGTGGTCTAGCATATGAGAGACACTGATAAGTTGGACAGGAGTTCACTTGTTTGTAGGTTATCCTAGAGAAACGAAAGAAGGTTTATAGTCCTAAAAATCAGAAGGTCATTGTTAGCACCAATGCCCGATTTTTAGAAGAGAACTATGTAATAAACCATAAGCCCATAAGTAAATTTATTCTTGAGGAAATAATAAAGGACACGTCTAATCTAGTACCAACTGTACAAGATGAAATATCACAAGAAACTGCAACACGTATCACAAATGATACACAATTACAGAAAGTGCCTCGTCGTAGTGGGAGGGTTGTTAGGCAACCTAAAATATTCATGTTTTGGGAGAGTTTTTGGACCTGATCCTTGGTGAACATGAATCTAATTCCCGGACCTATGACAAAGCGCTCCAAGATAAAAATGCAGCATCTTTGTAAAGAGCAATGAATACAGAATTAGAATATATGTATTCTAATAAAGTCTGGGAGCTTGTAGAACCACCAAATGGTGTAAAAGCAATTGGGTGTAAATATGTCTACAATAGGAAAAGATGAATAGACAGGAAGGTAGAAACTTTCAAAGCAAGGCTTGTTGAAAAAAGAAAATTTTACTGGTAGCCATGCTTAAGTCTATCTGGATTCTTTTAAGGACTATGAGATTTGGTAAGTGGATGTCAAGACAGCTTTCCTTAATGGAAGTCTTGAAGAAAATATCTATATAAAGCAACCAGAAGGGTTCATCGCAAAGGGCAAAGAGCATCTTGTGTGCAAGTTCAATTAGTCTATGGACTGAAGAAAAGCTTCAAGGTCTTGGTTCATCTAGTTTAATGAAGTAATCCAGACCTGTGGATTTATTCAGTGTCCAGATGAGTCTTATGTATACAAGTAGTGTGATGGAAGCGTGGTGGTATTTCTTGTACTATACGTAGATGACATTTTTGGTAGTTGGAAATAATATCAAAGTGTTGTCGGAAGTAAGGGTATGGTTGTCCAAACAATTCAATATGAAGAACTTGGGAGAGTGCGCACATATTCTCGGGATCAAAGGGATCACAAGAAAAGAATGTTGTGCTTATCTCAAGCTTCATACTATCCTAGCTCGTTTAGGCATGCAAGACTCCAAGAAAGGTTTCTACCTTTTAGACATGGAGTAAACTTTATCTAAAGAGATGTCTCCGAAGACATCAAAGGAGATAGAGGACATGAAGGCAGTTCCTTACGCTTCGGTTGTAGGAAGCCTAATGTATGCAATGCTGTGTACGAGACCGGATATCTGTTTTGTCGTGGGCATGGTTAGCAGATATCAAAGTAACCCAGGACTAGGATACTAGACTGCTGTAAAGCATATACTAGAGAATATATGCTAATTTACAAGGCAGATATTTTGATCCCTATGGGTTACACGGATTTTGACTTCCAATCATATAGGGACAATAGTAAGTCGACCTCGGGGTTTTGTGTTTACTTTAGGAGGTAAAGCCATAACAATGGAGGAGTGTTAAGCATAGATGTTTTTTGGTCTCCACCATAGAAGCTGAGTATGTGCAGCCTCTAAGGCAACCATAGAAGCTGTATGACTCAGAAACTTCATGATGGACTTAGATATGATTTCTGGTTTGTCCAAAAATTATTACAATTTATTGTAATAATAGTGATGCAGTAGTAAACTCGAAGAAAACATAAGTCCATAAGACAAGTAAACACAATAGAGCGCAAGTACCACCCAATACGAGACATCGTATAACGAGGAGAAGTTATTGCCGCCTAGATTGCATCAGGTGATGACCTGTAGATCCTTTCACTAAGGTCCTTAAGGCAAGAGCTTTTGATGGACATGTTGAAGGGTTGGAAATCAGATGTATGGCAGCATCTATGGCAGCATAGTCTTTTAGTATAAGTGGGAGATTGTTAGAGTGTATACTAAAAAGCTAGCTTTTGTATAAACATTTATTTAGAAATAAAGAATCACAATGGTCAAATACCTACATTTATTTGTTAAGTGTAGTTGTTCAATTAATTTATATTGTAGATAACATGGTGTGTGGTGTCACACACAGAAGATCATGTTATCAGTTCTTTATAAATTATAAACAGTTGCTCACGACTAAGATGGAAAGGAACAAACCATTGGAATAGTCGTAGTGTAATTAGGTATTAGTTTATCTTGACTAATAAATTACACTAGTACACTCTAAGTATATTGAGTAGGACCATTTTAGGTAAGTTCTTTTTATACTGACTTGATAAAAGAACTATACCTTAGTTATTATGGAAGTGTGTGCTCTTAATCCTAATATAATAACAAACACATATATTTAGTATTTATTTCTTTGACTTATCAATGGGTGAGATTTAGCTCGATAAATCAATAAGCCCGATAAGTTGGGAAATGATATTACTTATAGTGTGTGCTGTTGATTATAGAAGGAAACTGTGTCCTAGTAATCTATGTTGAGAATAACCCCAAGAGGAGCTCATAAGGATTGTCATGTTAAACCCTGCAGGTGGACTTAGTCCGACATGACGATGAGGTTGAGTGGTACTACTCTTGGACTAAGATATTAATTAAGTGAGTTGTCAGTAATTCATTTAATTAGTGGACATTCGACATCTTAAACACAGGGAGACTAACACACTCATAATAAGAAGGAGCCCAAAATGTAATTTAGGATTGGTGCGGTAGTTCAATAATAATTCTTTAGTGGTATGAATTATTATTGATGAAATTAAGTTGGGTGTTCGGGGCGAACACGGGAAGCTTAATTTCATTGGGAGACCAAAACTAACTCCTCTCGGTCCCTATCATAGTCTCTTGTATATAGAGATTTATACCCACCACATACCCACTTCTTACCCAACACAAGGGGGCCGGCCAAACTAGCTTGGAACCCAAGCTAGGGCCGGCCAAGACCAAGTGGTTGAGCCAAGTTGGTGGCCGGCCAATGCTTGGAATCCAAGCATGATGTGGCTGGCCACATCAAATTAAAAGGGGATTTATTTATAAATTTTTCTTATGTGGATTCCATGTTTTTAAAAGGAAATTTAAAATTTAAATCTTCCCTTTTATAGCTTTCTACAAAAGATTAAGAAAAGATTTGAAATCTTTCCTTATTTGTAGATTGAAAGGTAGATTTTAATTTTGAGAAAACTTTCCTTTTTTAACCATGTTCATGATTTAAAAGAGAGTTTAAAAATTAAATATTCTCTTTTATAAGTTTCTACAAAAGATTAAGAAAAGATTTGATATCTTTCCTTATTTGTATATTGAAAGGAGATTTTAATTTTTAGAGATAACTTTCCTTTTTGGAAATCATCTACATGTTTAAAAGAAAGATTTTAATTTATAAAATTTTCTTTTTACAAACCATCATAAAGGGAAAAATTATGGGAATTTTTTTTTATAAATTTCCGGAAACAAATTAGAAACTTTTAATTCTTGTGTTAATTAAAACTCTCCTTGTTTTGGAGATTAAAGTGGCCGACCATGATGTTTAAGAAAAGAAAATTGATTTTTAAATTAATTTTTCTTTTCATGGCAAAAGAATTAAGGAAGTTTTTATTTAAATTTCCTTATTTACCAAGACCAAGGATTATAAAAGAGGGGGTAGAGGTGCCTTCAAGGGAAGGACTCTATTCTTTTTCTTCCTCTCTTTTCCTCCTTGGTGTGGCCGGCCCTAGAGGTTCTCCCCCTCTTCTCTTCTTTTTTAGTGGTCGGTTTCATCTTTCTTTTGGAGTTGGTGATGGTGGCCGGTTCTAACTTGGAGAAGAAGGAGAGAAAGAAGGTTTTGTTTCTTGCATCTCTTGGAGCTTGGTGGTGGTGGCCAGACCTCTACTTCTCTTGGAGAATTGATGGTGGTCGAATCTAGCTTGGAGAAGAAGGAGCTTGGTGGTTCTCGTCTCGAAAGATCGTTGCCCACACAACATCCGAGATTAGAAGAGGAATACGGTAGAAGATCAAGAGGTTATTTGCTTATAGAGCTGTCAGACGGGTCAACCCGTGGCGGGGCGGGTCGGCCCGTGGCGGGTTAATCATTTGGCGGGGCAGGGCGGGCCAACCCGCCAAATTGACGGGTTGGGAAATTTCCAACCCAACCCATTCTAAGGCGGGTTGCGGGTTTGGCGGGTCAACCCGCGGGCCCATCAAAAATTTTTAAAAAAATTAAAAAATATTTCATATCTTCAATATTTTACTTCAAAAAAGTTTTCTACAATTAAATGTATACATAAACATGTATTTTAAATATAAATGAACATAAACGAGTACTTATGTTGGATGAAAAGTACTATTTTTATTTCAAAATTATAACAAAGAAAGATAATAAATTGATCTAAAACTTAACTTACGTATGTTTTCCAACCCGCGGGCCAACCCAAGCCCGAGCGGGCCGACCCGCGCGGGTCGCGGGCCTAGGCGGGTCGGCCCACGGCGGACTTGGGTTGATAAAATTCCAACCCAACCCGCTTAAATTATTTGGCGGGGCGGGCCAACCCGACGGGCCCAACCCAAATTGACGGCTCTATTTGCTTACAAAGAAAGGTATAACTAGTAATTGTTTTCCGCATCATACTAGTTTTCTTTGTATAGTTATTTTTGGAAATACCAAACACAAGAGGCATATGATTCTAGAGTTTCGAATTTGTAATTCGAGTTTGTGTTTTTTGTTTTGTTTTTCGAATTTGTGATTCGATTGTTCTTTGTGGTTAAACCTAATGTTACTTTAGGAAATTAAATATTGAATTTCTATTAAAGGCTTTGTCGAGGAAGTGGTGGATGATCCCATACCCAAGAAGGCCTTGTGCCTCACTATGTTTGTCCTGGGAGCCAATTTTAGAAATAAATATTTAATTAACTTTGTAACATAGGTTGGAGTTGGATCAATAGTGTTAAGTTCCGCTTGCGATCTAAGTCTAAACCATTAAGAACAGATAAGTTAAATTTGGAATCAATAATGTTAAGTTCCGTTTGCAATTCCTAATTTAATTTCTAAAAAACACAATAGGTTGTTTAGGAAAGGTTTGACACTTGTATAAAATTTTTGTACAGTGGAACCGGTACGATCTTCCTAGGACCAACCAACAGAATGTAGGCCTGATATGTGTTCATATCAGGCCCATATTGGGTCTAATATGAGTTCATATGAGGCCCACATTGGGCCCGATATGATCCCATATCAAGCCAACATGGGCTTGATATTCAAATACCATGGCCACTTTATTCATTAATCACAACCAAAGTTTTTATCCCCATATCAAAAACTTCACACCATATCTACAGTTAGTAAACTAAAACCTTACTAGCGGTTGTAATTTTTTAGAAATTCAATAAGGTCAGGTCCAATAGTGGCTTTCAAGTCTACAGGTTGCACTTGGAAATTTCAAATAGTCTTGTAAATTATGTTTCAACTCTAAGTTATGAATAAAAAATGGGTGTTATTATATTTATAAATTTAAACTTGACAGGATGTGTTGTTCATTAAAATTCATTAGATGTTTCGTGCTAACTGGCACGCCATAAGAGCTTCATCGACAATAGTTAGAACTAAGATTTGACACCATATCTACCTTCTCTTTGATCAATCCTTCTTAGTGATTGCAAGTTTGTAGAAATCCAAATATCCTAGGTCCATCAGTGGATTTTGGTTAAAAACCATTGATTGACCTAGAAAGGTTTGATTAATTTCATTTCAAGTTTGTGAGTTTCTGATGTTACAAGGACTACAACAGTGTTATCCATTACTTATTTAGGGCTTTCTAGAGGTGCTCCAACTTTATGATAAATTTTAGCTTGAATGTGAGCCTAATATAAATTCATATCAGGCCTAATATGTGTAGGATTGATACATGTTTAGGGGGGAGGGGGTGAATAGCACTCGTGGTGTTATCACTTTTCGAAAAACACAAAATAGACGTAGTGGAATAAAGAACAAGTAAAACAAATACCAAGTTGACACCTTTGGTTTACTTGGTTCGGAGCCTATGACGACTCCTACTCCAAGGCTCGTGATCGTTAATCATTTATGTTGGGCAATCACTATAGATTTGAAAAGTCTTTACACAGAACAAGTACAAGTAAGAAGCTTTACAAATATTGAAATACAACTTATTACCGACGATTTGGTGAAATCAATCTTCTGGCTTGGTCGTCGTCGGGGGGTGTGCACAAGAGCTCAACTTGTTCTCAATTGATCATTCTGAATGTGTCATTCATATTGGTGATAGAAGCACCAGACGATCGAATCTGTGTTTTGATTATGTCAAAGGGTCCAAAGTTAAGTTGTTTTGTGATCTGACAAGGTGGAATGAGATTGCAGGAAAGTCCTAAGTGTTCTTAGGCAAAAGCCCTAGCTGCGGTTAGGTAGGTGGAAAACCCTAGGGGGCGGTAACCCTAGGTTGAAAGTCTTGGTGATCGAGGTTCTTTGGGCGAAATCCTAGAGTCGAGGGCTCTAGGTGAAAATCATGGTGGTCGCGGACCAAGTGGAACACTGGATAGGTCAGGATCGGACGCCCAACGGAGAAGACCTGAAGACTCGAATGCTGAGCAAATATCCAATCGGTCTGGAGGACCGGTCTGGCAAAAGGTAAACTCTCCTGAGAGGAGTAGATGAGGGTGCACTCTCCGAAGAGGGAACAGTAGGCCTCGATTCGACCTAGAATTTTGACAAAACTCAAAGTCAGAGCCGGACAATCAGAGGCTGTCAAATTTTATATTATATATGTTTTTTTTACTTGAACTAACTTTATTTTACATAAAATAAGGGGCTAGAAAAAGCTGGTCCGAGTGCTTGGAATTGGTTCGAGCGCTTGAAGCTGGTCAGGGCGCCCGGAGTCGGTCCGGGTGCCCGAAACCTAAAAATTATCTGCAAGTTGATGTGGCGCACGTCGGTTGGCTGAACCACGTGGTCCACGCGCCTAGAGTGGTTCTAGGCGCCTAGAACAGCCTATAAAAGCAACTTCGACCAGGAGCTTTACAACAACATTACGAACGACTTCTGCTTCTTCGAGCTACTCAGAAAATGCCTCTACTGTTAGAGTGTATACTAAAAGCCTAGCTTTTGGTATAAACATTTATCTAGAAATAAGAATCACATTGGTCAAATATCTACATTTATGATAAATGTAGTTGTTCAATTAATTTATATTGTAGATAACATGGTGTGTGGTGTCACACACAGAGGATCATGTTATCAGTACCTTATAAATTATAAACAGTAGCTCACGACCATAATGGAAAGGAACAAACCATTGGAAGGTCGTAGTGTAATTAGGTATTAGTTTATCTTAACTATATAATTACACTAGTACACTTAGAGTGTATTGAGTAGGACCATTAGAGGTCGTTTCTTTTATACTGACTTTATAAAGAAACAAAGACCTCAGTTATTATGGAAGTGTGTGCTCTTAATCCTAATATAATAACAAGCACATATATTTGATATTTATTTCTTTAATTTATCAATGGGTGAGATTTAGTTCGATGAATCAATAAGCCCGATAAGTTCGGAAATGATATCACTTATAGTGTGTGTTGTTGACTATAGAAGGAAACTGTGTCCTAGTGATCTAGGTTGAGAATGCCCCCAAGAGGAGCTCATAAGGATTGTCATGTTAAACCCTGCAGGTGGACTTAGTCCGACATGACGATGAAGTTGAGTGGTACTACTCTTGGAGCTAGATATTAATTAAGTGAGTTGTCAGTAACTTACTTAATTAGTGGACATTTGTTATCTTAAACACAGGGAGACTAACACACTCATAATAAGAAGGAGCCCAAAATGTAATTTGGGATTGGTGCAGTAGTTCAATAATAGTTCTTTAGTGGAATGAATTAT